>NW_025767683.1:0-373928 GCF_003918875.1 Haliotis rubra
CACATTCTATTTTATGTTGATAAGTGTTGAGGGCGGCATTTTGGCAGCTTTTCAATAACGGAGTCCGGACCTGGCAAACCAATGACTAACTGGAACTAAGATTGGCTGTGACAATTTAAACCTATGTAAATTCAAACAATAACATTTTCCTTGGATTATGAGTGAATCCACAGCACCTGATACTAATTTTTCGGTTATGATTTTCAGTGAATTGAAATCATAATTGTAATATATATGATGATTGCTTTTCATTTGCGTGCAATGAAAATCAATTTCGGTAGTGCATCGATTCTGAACGTTTCCTTCGGATGGCGCGTTGTATGGCACTTATAGGAGTTAGTGACTATATTTGCATGTGTCCCACCACAAAAGCAGAGGGATAACAACACGAATTGATTCCACACATTTATTAAAAAAAGTCCCTAAACTTCGGCATGAGGAACCAACACTTGAATTTGCCATTTGCTATTCATATGCGATACCATCCCACCATCTCCACAAAGAGTTAGTAACGAAGGTACATGAATATTGGTTGTAAATTCAACAGATGTTAATCAGATCAAAGTATATATTCTTGATATGACACGCATACTATTGCGAAAGTATATGAACAGTTTTCAAAATACAAATTTGTATAGTAATTTTTCAGCATTGTAAAATATGTTGATGGCAGCTAACGCAGACTTGCTCCTTTTTCTGTTGAGGGAAGTACGTAATACCCGTAGGAAAGGACAGAATAACCCTTCCAATTTGATCCTTCATGTCTTAGTAAGGACTGCAATAAAGATGTAACTCCTGGCCATAATCATTAATAATCTCGCCAAAAAGCCCAGTCTATACTACTGAACGATTCTAACCATACTGTAATCATGCAAATATGTATCAAATTATTTGTCAAAATCTTATTGTTCAAACCTGGGTTACTGCATAAGAATTTATCGGCCTTTGATTCTTATGCCCAGAAAATTCTAGCGAAGAGCTCTTTAATACGCCTGAAATTGCCACTACATGTTCGTGATTTACGGACAAAACATCGTCTGTAGTGTTCTCGAGTTGTTCAGAATTGGCGTACCGAATGTTTCATATTTCCTTAAATAAAAATTATTACATTCTGGCATTCCATTGGCGATTCCTTTTTGTATGTAATTTTGTTTGACAGTTTAACTGTTCATAATTGTACAAATTGTCTCCCAAACTCAAAGAGAGAATTCATTGAAATTGTATTGAAATTGTAACTTTACTTGCCGAATTGTTTTTCTGGTAAGGAAAATAGCAAGTGTTGGTGTTGAAATTTCCATGTTACTACATGTCATAAATCATTCGCATTTTCCTAGTTTATTATCAACCAAACAGGATGCTGTCAAAAATTTGCAATGGGTGCAATTCAACATGAAACTCTCAGATAAGACACATTATAAACATATATAAAGAGGCATTCGTCATATTCACTACTACCCCACTGTAGACTGACATCCATATCAGATAAATATGAAAAGACATGTGATACATTGAACAATGTCGGTCAAATTTGACGTCAAGTAACTGTAGAATTCTGTGCTAGTTTCAAGGTAGTTTCTCGTTCAAGAAATGCATTGCCTGGAGCCTGTTTAAAAATCAATAATAGATACGACCACAAGGACGCTGCTAAAAAACTCACTTATGAAAATATCTGATTAAAATCACAACGAGAAGCTTTACCCTCATGTAGCATAATGGCTAATACATGCACTAACAAAAGGGCATTATAAGTTCCACAACGTCTACCTTTTCAGTTCGTCTACCTCTTTAACGGATCTATTTATGAATGTCAGTTCTAGTTTCATTCTTATTTTTTTAAAAATAAATACAATTATTTGATACATTTTCAAGTTTTGAGCTGTGTTAGGTTAGGTTGATGATGGCAGTGTCACTCAGGGGGTTAAAGTAGTGTAAAATTACCATTATTATTTTAACTCACTCACCAGTTAAAGACTTACATATGGACAAATTGCGGATTTCGGAATCTTTGAAATCTGAACATTATCACTGCATGTATGGTTGTTAAGTGATCAATTACTTTGGTCAGACAAGATTTCATCACAGTATCAGGTTCGCTAACGAATTGATGTATCAAGGATACAGTTTTATATAATTATAATTCATCAAGACAGAGGGTTGAAGAAGTTCTTTCTTTTGTATACAATGTGCATTCAATAGGATCTCATTACTGCTTGCCATACCTTCCTGTGAATGAGTACATGATCATACTATCATTCCATTAATCGTCCGAAGACAGCACTGTCTTCCATTTACATTTTATGTGTTTGTGGTAATGGTACAAATTATCAGTGTATGCTTATTGAATCTGTTCCGAATCCGTATCTAATTGTCAATACCTAATTTGTACTTTGCTTCGTTAGAGGTGAACATATAACTGGAATAGTGGGATCTAATTGTCTTTTGTCATAGAAACTTTATACCATGGACATTATTTCCCTGTCTTGATCTTATCTCTTTTCTTCCTGTGAATGTCTTTGTACATGCAATCGTAGTGATAATTCCACGTCCGTTGTAGTTGGTGATGAGTTGTTTGTTAACCTACTTTCACATGTAGTGCAATGTCGCACCGAAAGAGTACAGAAATCCAAGTCAATCTGTGTCTTCATTCCTGACCTTCTGAACTGAACAAATAACGACGAAGTAGTTTCCTGATGCCGAAACCAAGGAAATTGATGATTCTATTATCACTTACACTGAACCCACCAGAAATGTAAAGATGAATCCAGTTTACAGGTTTGTGTGCTCAGTTTACGTCAAACCATCATTTGGTTCATATTTGGGCTTCTCACTGACTCAACAAATATTCCACAAATCCGGCACGGCAGTATTCATGACCTTGTTCCACATCCCTGAGGCATTTAATCAGTTGCTTCAATGCCACGTCTCCAGTGTCATTATTCATTATCTACATACAGCCTCGGGGATGGCATCCTTATAATCAAAGTATGTGAAATAGCTTTCATTCCAAATCACACACTAAAAGTAACTAAAGGGAAGGTTTTAGACATGGTATATTTTCCTGGATTCGTCTAAAACATATTGATGTAATGGAACACGAACGGATAACATGGCAGGAAAACGATGCACAAGAACATTATATTAGATTAATTATACTTTGGAAGTGATGTATTTTCTTTACAGAGGATTGATTTGTTGCAAAAGCTTAAAGACCTCTATGAGACTTAATGAAGTCCAGCTTTATGTCCTGTTCGTGTCTGTTCTATATTGATGTGTGTTGCCCGAGAGGAAATTGAACTACCGGTATAAGAAATCTTAAAATCATGTATACTTTTTGTTTGTCTGAAGCTTGCAATAACTATTTATCAAATGTAACATGCCATCGATGTAAACATTACGTTGTCCGTTTCAGTATTGTCATTGTCACCCTGCTCAAATACTATCACTACTCCGCGAACTGATCAGACAATCGTACATCAGAGCATTCCAAGTGCAGCCTTGTAGGTCTTCTGTGAAACAAATAAAGTCAGCAATTTAATTCGTCAAGCTGGATTCATTAGTAGCCCAGCGTCATCAGGAATTATATATCTATCTTAGATGACTGGACGCAATCATAGTCTAATTAAGAATGATCGAAATGTAATTACCATGGTTCGTTTTCACAGATAGAAGATTAGTTTCAGACTGGGAGCAAGCGAGGCAGACAGGCTTAATTGAATGTTACAGTTAGGGTCGATCAAGGTATTATACTGTGTCATCCACATGGTTGCACATGCTCACCTGTTTCAGGGACATCTGCTGGTGTCTTAACTGTGACTAGTTGGAGTGAAAGTTGCAGTAAAGGAGTATCACAAAACCAAAGAATGAGCTAAATATACTCACGAAATACATTACCATGTGACAGATGACACATGACAACAGACAATATATTAGTGCATAGTTTTACATGTACTTATAATCATAAAAATTATCTTTATCAGTTTTGATATATGGAGGTAGTGTGAGCGAGAAACCTTTCAGCCTGTTTAAATCACCGTATCCCAATTGCATAAATCGATGCTCATGCTGTTGATCATAGGATTGTCTGGTCCACACTCGATTATTTACTGCTTTGTAGCTGAAACATTGCTGTGTGTGGCGTGAAACAACCAGCCAACTTTTTAACTCTTAGAATCTGTTTACCCAAATGTTATGAAATGGAGAGATCTGTCCTTTCAACAAAGGGCATTTATACATATAATACTCAACCCTTGTTTAACTCTGGCAAAAATGATATAATAGAGATGATTCAAGTGTGCCTGAACATATCGCAATCTTGCCTTTTCTGATTGAGACAAATATTAGAAGATGCGCGTAGAGACGTTTGACAATAAGTTAGTATAATCGCCAACATACAACCATTATGTGTGCTATAAGCTGGTGGCCAATGCTGGCCGAATGCGATCATTACTGTCATTAGCAGTCCCCAGTACTACACTCGAGAGAAATACAAATCCAATCACAAAACGTGCTCCAAATCCTTGAATAATCCTACACCACATTGCAATTAATATATGTAAAAGTATTGATTATAAACGTTGTTGACAATTCACCTTGCCAGAGGAAAACATAACGTCCATGTGATGAAGCACAAACGACGGAATTCATTAATAATAAAGCTACTTACAAATACAAAAAGAATGATTATGACATGAGTAGACATATTACAAAATGCGTAAAAAAGAAACAAGATAGAAATCTAAGTAATCATATACTCACTACATGTCAATTTTATATTATTTTAAACATCCTGCATGAACAGGCCAATGTAAAAAGACAGTCATGCGATTTGGCTGTCAGAATGGCGCTAGAATGTCTTATATTATTTCTTGGACAGAAATGATAACAATTCAAAGGTGACAGGAACACCCATCGAATTAACATGCCAAGTTTAAACCCAAGAAACAAAGGCAGACATGGCCATGTATGGCTACTTATGTAGACAGACCATTTGTGTGGAATGACTTGTTAATGGTACGTTTTACAGCAAAACCATTTGCCATCCTGAAGATTTCTATTTTGATTTCCCAAGAGATGTTGGTGTTGGTATTCAATCTTACTACACAAAACATGTCAGGAATATTACAGACCAAACCTCCCTTCATAATGCACATCACAGTTTTCCTGTTTCAAAGGAATTTGTCTTCTGTTATTTCACCTCCCACTCACGCTGTTCATGTTTGTGTTTAATCTGGAGATCGCAAAGTGTCTGGACGGTGCTTAACTACACTTAGATTACAAAGGCAGCGTGTGTGTGTTTTCATTTAAATATCTCAGTGCTACGAGGACGCATTACATTACAAATGAATTTTCGGAAATCCAAACAAAGGGCTAATTTCCTTTCAGCTTTCTGTACGTTGGCATGTCTGCTTGGGAAATCATGGGGACTATCTAATGTCAGTGGAACCATTATATAATGGGGCTGTGTTTTGGCAAATATATTGTATTGCAATATATTGCGATTCAGGTACCCGCATTGCGATACATATTGCGATATATTGGGAGCTTAAGTGTTTGACAGTGAGTGACACTAATTGTGCATGTCAATCCTATTTTCTGCATTATAAGTATTTTAACATATATGTTATGGCACTGATAACAGCAATCGCGAAATTGGGTTTGCATTGTCAGGGATTCTATTTTCTTTTACACAATTTACAGTATTACAGTATGCCGGTTTGTCATTGATTGTATAACGAATAACATTCGTTGTGAATGAAATTACATTGTAACTGTAGATTTTAATTTAAACCATAACGATAATCACAGGTACTCTATGTATGTTCTTTACCCAATATACCGGTTCTCAGAAAAATATTGCAATACGTATCGTTTGAAAAGCGTATTGCGATATACCGGTATACTGGTAATACCGTGCAGTCCTATTATCTACTGTTAAAGCTTCCTCTTTGTATGTATGTATGTATGTATGTATGTATATGTATGTGCGTGCGTGCGTGCGTGCGTGCGTGCGTGTACAATTAATATCGACAACAATCCTATAATCAGATACATGTTACAATAATATACGTTGTATCCAATCTCATACTTGATGAATGAAGTAAGGAAATGTTTATTGTGTTGAATTCTAATAATTTTATGCCAAGTCATTCAGACATCTGCTTTTTCACCTTTGCAAAACACGGGCAACCAAAAAGATATTATTTAACTCCGGGGGACAGGTTGAATACAATGTATGTTTGTCAACCAACAAATCTATATGTTGGAAACACTTTCTAAATGACATGATGTGATCATAGGATCTACCTCTATATACACATTTAGGTTATTATAAACAAAACCCCACACCCTCCATTTGTCAACATGCAGAAATAGAGAGGACAAAACATGAAGCTAAAAAAGAGAGGTATGGACACATGAATTTAGGAATGATGACCAACAAAAACAACTAAAGATAATTAATATGATTAATACGTTTTGTTATGTTTAGCTGAAATGAAAATTACCCAAATATGTGGAATATACCTATCACCTGGATCTGTAGACGTCTTCAAATGCACGGATAAACAAATTGACACCTCCTTTTAGTTATATTATAATTAGATACATAATTGACAGAGAACATGATTGACCACGAACTTTTGCTATCTTTGAGTGCAAATAAACGGTCAAAAAGGAATTCTCATGTTTGAGTTACAGTTTATGGTTTCGTTATTTGAAGTTCTAACCGTGTTTATTCAAGGACTCTGTCACTGCTCCATTCGTGACCTCGTGCCATATCCCTGGAAGGTATTTAATCAGTTGCTTCACCGCCACAATCAGCAGGCAACCTTCCAATACTGTTCTCCATTAGCCATAGCCTGGGGGATATCATTTCTTGCAGTTACATTCTATGGAACGGATTCCATTCAAATGACTCGAAGAGTGGCTCTTGTGTTGATTTTCGAGAGAGAATTTTCTACGTGAATGTTCTTACTTCAGTAATGCTTTTCTCACAACTGATTCTTTTCTATTTTTGGTGAACTGGTTGTTGAAACTAGGCCTCTCGTCTTAAGAAATATGATGGCTTTTCTATTATATGTTGAGCACTGCTGGTGAGATAGCAGGAAGCATTCAACCTAGTCGAGCTAGCTTCATTAGTAGCTCAACATCGTGTATATATATATATATATATATATATATATATGTGTGTGTGTGTGTGTGTGTAGTCGTATATGACTGGACGCAATCATGGTCTAATTAAGAACGGTCGAAATGCAATTACCATGGTTCGTTTTTCACAGATGGAAGATTAGTTTCAGACAGGGGAGCAATCGACGCAGACAGGGTTAATTGAATGTTACAGGTAGGTCAATAATCATACTGTGGGTGTGTGATCCACATGGTTGCACATGCTGACCTGTTTCAGAGACATTTGGGGTGTCAACACTGTCACTCGTAAGTAGTGCTATTAAGAGTAGCAGTAAAGGGAGTATCAGTTCCACTGAAATTAAAAAATGGCTCTTGTGTTGATTTTCGAGAGCGAACTTTCTACTTGATTTCTCAAACTTTATTACCTCTTTTTCTAACAACTTTTGTTTATATGTTTCAGGTGAACTGTTTGTTGAAACTGGGCATCTCGTCTTGAGTGATTTGATGAGGGTTTTTCACTTTAAACACTATGCTTAAACTAATTGCGAGTCATGAGTATGACATAAAATATCTGCCTTGACAAGAGTGTCATTTTTCACATACTTTTTGAGCAAAATTGTACATGTTTGAACTTGTGAATCTGAGTAATGTAGAGTTTCCTATAGCAATGTCAAGGGAGTATTTCATTTAGTGGAATTGGTGATATTGCGCTTTTGAGATATGGTGTGCTTATTGTTTCAGATACTTAGTCATAGAAAAGATAATGAATAAACGGGATGTATTCTCCAGTTCATACAAGTTGATTATCATCCATATCCTTTTTGTCGAATATCAAACCTTTATTTAAAAACAACAACACACATACTCCTCTCTCGCTTCTATAGTCGGGGAATTTGGACGGATTCATTCAGCTGAGATCCTAGTTCGTGTGTTTCAACAAAGTAGGGAATGCCGTAGAACATTACTATCAGCTGCCATGCCGTGATACACTCTTCCCAAAAGAAACAAAACTGATCAGGAGAATGTTGATTTTGTTTCTTCCTCAATAACTTAATACAGATGCCACGATTTTATTTGAACAAATTAGGCTCAGAAGACCGGATTTTGTCCATGTATTGAGACGTTTACACACAACAACGTATTCAACAACGCGGAGGTTACTACTTGTGGGGAGACATATCCTTCACACGGAGGTCTGAGCTTCAGAGGAGTCTGAGAGGAAATTGGTACATTGGTCATACGTTACCGTGTTCCGATTATCTGCCGACAGAGTTATTTCACTGTTGATTTCCGTCATAACTGAAAAGTCAGTGTGTTGCCATAGCCTTCCAGATCTCCGGATGTGAACCCGTTAGAGAATCTGTGGAGATGTGTAGAGAGGCCTGGGATTGTGAAATGAGTTTGATCGTCTTGAAGAGAGGCAATAACTATTACATAAATCATTTCAAGGGGAGGCAAGGGAAGGATAATGTTTGGTCGATCGTCTTGTAGTTAGGCCATGAGATGATGCGGGTTAGATCCCAGGTTAGCCCTTGCTGGTAGTAAGATCAACTTGAGAACTAAGAAAAATAAACATACAGGGAGTCAAAGCCCTCACAACTGACGGTCCTTGCAAGTTCAATTCAAGTTGTTCCCACAGCGACATGGTTCTCTACTAACACAAAGTTATGATATAATTAACAACTAATGATTATCCCAATATACAGGACTCGAATCACATCCTCTAATCTCCAACAGAAAATTACACGAGGCTTGTAAGCAGAGCTACCAGTTCTAGACTTCATTGTCAGAGGCCTGCATAGTCACATTAATTTGATTCTGCAACTAGCGTTGCTTCCTCATGTATGTTCCAGACGTTTGAATTGCGTTGATGCATTTGACAGGTTCGGCGAGGACGTCTCAAGTTAGTGCTTGTTATGTAGTGCAATTAGACGGCTTCGTTAATGTGTTTCTGATTTTGTCTGCTGCTTCCAGTTTCTTTGTCTGATCCTAATGTAAGTGAACGATTTCATAGTTGTCCTTTGACATAAGTTCTACACTTCTGAAACTGAAGCGCTTGAAACTAAATAACAATTTTTCAACAGATTACTTCTTTCAAACGCATGAATGTGTTTTCAATTGTTTCGACTAACTTAAAAGTTCACTATGTTCACAGTTTAATTTTTAAAGTGCTGTTTCTTTGTGAAAAACATCACAGACAAAAACTAGTCTTTGGACAACTTCCAAATTGTAAATGTAATGGTTGGTATTTTATACGGTGACATTCCATAACACTTTATATGGCGTATTGAAACCAAATCCTCACCTTTTCTCATAACGATGTGGGGTATGACCAAACAAATGGGATTACCATTGCTCTTATATACAAGAAGACAAACTGCATTGTAGACATGAGAGGCTGATTATCCGCGGATTTTCACAGACTGTCTGGTTTGGTCATAAGACGTAATCCTATGTCTTCACACAGTCTGGTGTTGGTCTCTTTGGGACTGCACATAGACGTCAGAAGCACATTAACTATCCCCGCACACCTGCAGATTGGTGACCACAGCTGTCCTGGCCACATGCTCGCTTGTCTGCAGCCCACATTATATGTGTGTTGTCTGTGTAGCATCGCCAGAATCACAAGATGGTTCATGTCTTATTTGGCGCCTGCGCATCTCCATAACTGTCTTGTCAACTGTAGAGAGCTCGATTTTGTAGGGGTCAATGCCCTAACGATGTTCTTTTCTCTACTTCTAGCAAACTTCAAGTTATTGACATTTTAGAAATTTTAATGCCACTTTGAGCAGTCATTCAGTATTATCATCGTGTGCCAATGTTGCAACGGAAAGTTACTTTCTTGTAGAAGAAATGATAGAGGTGACTGTATTATTTCTGTAAATCGAAACATCACGAGAATGAAATTCAATAAATGAGAACAAATGTTTCACAAATGCAGTTATGTCAAATGTGTCAAGATTAGAGAGAGGAGTGCATTGCCTCCTTCTATTCTTTATTCTTCTTTATCGTATATCGTTATGTATTGACATCATCTACGTACTCCTTCCTGTTCATGAAATTATGTACGCGAAAATACGTGACATTTTGCCCCTCCATTTTGTAAAAACAAGGCATTAATAAAGGTCACTTACAGATGCTATGCTCTGTGATTCAAACCGAATTGAATAAGGGAGACAGTTAAATTCAACAGTCAATCTTGTTGCTTTGCTGAAGTTATTGATTTTAGCCCCTTTGGCACAATCTTTGCTTCGGAACCATTCATTTCATGCTGCGTTTCAACCGAACAGGTCTCTTTTTATAAAGCTAAAACCTGTAATTTCAAAGACAACGGGCTTAAATTTCCAGAAGAAGCATATTATATGGTTATTCTAGGAATGGAGCAGGGAATATTTCTTTCGTTTCAATCATTTGTCCTCAGATTACTACGCACCAGCTGCAGTGGACATGTTGTCAGCTTCCCCATTCTATATGTGTGCTCATGCGCCGATGAACAGCACAAAATCCTCAGCTTCAGATAAAATTATGATCTTGTTTAAACAATCTGTATTTTGTGCTTCGCCGATTTCAAAAACGTTTTTCAATGCTTTTCATTACTTGACCATCTGCGTGGTTCCTGGTAATACAAAAAAGTCCACAAAGTCATCAGGAGAGGAAACAACACTATGTGGGAAATGTTGGAAGTTAAGAATGAGTTCAATCGATTGGCGCCAAAGAAACACTTCAGGTTTTTATATTCTCCTTCCGGGGACACTTTGAGGGAGTGCAAGGATAGGGGAAACTGTGTTTCAGTTGTCAGTTGGTGGCAGAACATAAACGAAGCGTAGTTTAACATTTAAGCGGGGGTTGATATACT
The DNA here is from genome assembly GCF_003918875.1 of Haliotis rubra. Lineage (NCBI taxonomy): Eukaryota > Metazoa > Mollusca > Gastropoda > Lepetellida > Haliotidae > Haliotis > Haliotis rubra. Next base: position 10,985 of record NW_025767683.1, read on the forward strand.
GTATGGCCCCTGTCGGTTCTTGGCAGACTAGTATAGGTTCCGATGCTACAAGTGCAGATAAACAGAGCTGTTTGGAATGACATAAAGACAAATGCTCTCTTCACTACCACATTTACAATGCTGGTCCTGATGCCATGTATCACTTCAGATTCTTTAGCATGCGATGAGATTCATTATTCATTATCAAATAAACGTAATGTGCGGGTATCATAATCTGTGTTTTTATGAAGCCCGGAGTTTGGAATAAGATGAGATCCCAAACGTTCTTATGAGCCGAGAAAGGAGTATAGAGAGACTGGTTGTCTGAGGCCTCTGTTTGTTATGCAGGGTCGTCTCTCATTAGTACGCCGGATATCCATGATTGTTGGTTGTACCGGTTCGCTTCAACGGTAAGTCACGGTGTCACAGCATCATACCTGTGTGTGGCAAACGTCTGACATCTGCATCACATTACGACTCTCCTCCCACGTTACGCTGACACGGAATGATGTAATTAGAATACTGTTAAACCCAACTCACTCATAGGATTCTGACGCCGAGTAGCATTATTTTCAATACTCACAAATCTCTAGTCCTGCATATACCTGGTCTGGTAAACTGCTAAACTGGCAGATTTATTATTGATGTGGAAGGAGGTTTGTTGTTTTCATTGCTTTACCTGTAAGTATCATGCAACTGCCAAATCTCATACCAGTGTTTCAGGATTAAATAGCGCAAATTTAGCACCTAAATTTATACCATATATTTCTTTAGTTATATTATATAGTTTAAGGTATGCATTCACCGTGCTTTTATCTGCTGACAATTAGATGATAATAAATAGTTATACCATATCTCGTCTCCCTCGCTTATGATATGATGTTAATGTGAGTTAATTTGTTTAATGATATGATATGACCTATGATATGACCTATGGAGACATTGCAGGGCTCGTACCGTTACGTCAACTGCATTTTGGTACAGAGGTTAAAGGCATTTGGAAGGAAGGAGCCTAGGAAGGCCCTTTCGTGTAAGGTACTAGAATTAGCAAAGAGTAACTTAGGCATACGAAAATGAGGGCTCAGAAGCCACATTCGCGCTGATTAGGGCCATGTAAGTGTCGTTTGTCCACAAAAGAAAAGACTGCCTCAGTGGTGTAGTGGTTAGAGGGTCCGCCCGGAGAGCGGAAGGTCGCGGGTTCGATCCCCGGTCGCGTCATACCAAAAGACGTTAAAATATGGTACTTGTTGGTCCCTGCCTGGCCCTCGGCATTAATGGGTACAACAAGGACTGGTCGGCTCGGAGTCAGTATAATGTGTCTGAGTGGGGTATTCATGCTTCACTGCGGTATGGTATCTCAGTGGGCTAGCACTATAAAACAGCAAAACGGCTAGTACAAGCAGCCGCACATACACATACACACGCATGCATCGTCGTCATATGAGCGAAATATTCTCAAGCACGACGTTAAACCCAAATTCACCTCACCTCACAAAAGTAAATATCTGGGTACAAAAATAAAGTGCACAAAAGACATTGTTGTCAAATCGTCTGAGGCACCTCAATTCGCCCTGGAGAGATGGGATCTTTATGTGTACCTGGAACCTAAAATCATTTTCGATTCCAGGCTCGGTTTGATAAGTTCCCTGTGCTTTTCAGCCCCAAACCTGTGCTGACTTCACCATACTGATTACATTTACGTCGTGCATTACCTAGGGATATCGTACTAACGATATAACTAAATTCTTGTGTGTATTATACTCAAGTCTCTCCTTCAGGTCTTGAAAGTGAAATATTAGATTTGACCCAAGTGATACATGCCCCGTGGACTATACCCTTACCACTGAAATATATCAAAGCACAGAACATCGACACTTTATGTTATAAAGCGTCCCGAACATCTAATCTACTGACCCTGAACCAGATTCCCAGGCCACGCCATTGATTGCTGACCAGAAGGTTGCGCCAAACATATAAACATGATTACATGAGACACAGCACCAGTGTGATCTGACCCTATAGAAACACAAATTTGTTAGGACTTCACAAAATGAAATTTATTGATCAGAACCAATTTACACCTAACAGAGTTTGGAGAGCCTGATGAAAGCATTTTTGGTATTGTAAAAGGAAACTAAAAAGAGTATGTAAGAACTTTGTTATATAAGTCATACATAGAAATAGAATAGACATATATGCATGGCCGATGTTTTGGAATGCAGGTATTGAAGTTTGATGAAGGTATAAATAAGTGCTACTTAAGGGATATTTGCACAATGATGCAGAAAGACGGATTTGAATTCAATGGATGTGTATCAGCTCTGCACGCAAGGGTAATGTTCTACCGTAGGTTGTTTTGTGAAGAATGCCACTGTGTACAAGCATGGGTCAAAGAAGTGTCAGCAATTCTTGTCCCATCCAGAAACCTCTCGAATTATCGTCGTTTCCGACAGCACATGGCATTTTACTAGCGCTTCTATCATTTGCTGCCACTGGCAATCACTACAAACAAACATTTCATCTCTGCTGTCATATAAAACTGTAAATAGCTGCCAAGTTCAATGCTAGATTATGTTTTTGGTATTGAATAGACACTAAAAAGAGTCTGAAATAACTTTGTTATGTAAGTGATACATAGGAATAGAAAAGTCATATACATGGCCGATGTTTTGGAATGCTGAGTTTGATGCCGGTATAAACTGCTACTTAACGGATATTTGCACTATTGTAATGCAGAAAGACGGATTTGATTTCAATGGATGTGTATGAGCTCAGTGGTAATGTTTACACTATAGGTTGTGTTGTGAAGAAGTCCATTGTGTACAACCAACCAGTCTTTGGTGTTTATATTTCACAACGTTTGAGGTACAATCGAGCGTGCACTTTTTATCAGGATTTCAAAGAGCGCCATACCACACTGGCTCAGAAGTTCTTTGAGCAAGGTTACAACATTGAAGGGCTCAGTAAAGCTTTCAAGAAGTTTTATAGCAGACATGTGGGGGATCTTTCCAAATTTGATGCATCAGTGACAAAAATGAGGTCCGATGCAATTCCCTTTTTCATTTCTGCCATACGTTCTCAAAATATTTCAGGGGAACAAATTAGTAGACTTAGCATATGTTTATGACGGGTGCTACCGGTGGGGCAGGATACGCTCACCTTTTCGCGAACACCAGGTATGATCACTATGTCATAGTGATTCATAAACCGTGGTCTGTCATCGTATCGCATGCTGATAATCACTGGATTGTCTGGTCCAGACGCGATTTATTTACAAACAACTTGTTTACATACAGCTGTACATGTTATTCTGCTGAAACAAATATATGCTCATGGCACAGTCACAATTGAACAATCGAGAATGCACTTCCGACGATGTCTTCAAAGAACCTAATGGACACAAAAGTCTTCTCTGCCTTAGTGGAGCTTCCACAAAGTTTGATTAAAGATAGGTAGAAGACGTTCATATGTGACATAGCAATGACCACAATGGTGTTTGGTATCATTCCCAATTTTCACTCCTATCAAAATGTGACATTATTGTAATAAATCATTACACATTAAGAATATATGTGTCACTTATTCAAGGTCACACCAGCTGATAAAAGCTGCAATTCTGGCTTTTTCAGCTTAAAGCTAAATTCAGTCGCTCACTCACTGACTCAGATGAGACCAATGACGTTGAAACATGCTGTGACAAAACTACATGATTTCTGATTACATATTCCAATCTGTGTGACAAAAATAGGAAATCAACAGCAAAAGCTCAGATATCTGTCTCAGAATGTGTCCTTGTCTTCCAGCAATATCATTCGAGATAATCGGTAAAGCTCATGGTCAACTTAATGACCTTTAAACTTCGAAAACCGGAATTCAAACTTCTATACTGCGCATCATATATCATAATATCAGTTAATGCATCTTTATCATTTTGAAGCGAAGGTCTCTCTACATGTTTGAGACTTGAGAACAATACCAACAGCTCCACAAATCCTCACCACTATGTGTCATCACTCTTCGTCCATTACTATATCTTAAACCAACATCTTCCTGGTCATCGATGTTCCAACTAACATAGTCTTCTTTGAAGTAGTAAATGCCGGGACTCTGAAAGAGACCCAGTTGCTTAATCTGCGGAATGGTTTGGGCATATATGTTGATCGTCAGAGACCAATCAAGTAATATCCATACATAAAACGATTCACCAACACTAATGGGTTTTTGTTAGGCAGCATTTTTCATAAGTCCTTAAATGTCACGATTAATAGTTGATTATATAACACAAGGACGCACAGGTCGGATGCTTAAAAGGTTTTTAGCCAAGCGTCCCTGCGCCAAATCTGTCTGTGGTTTAGAGAAAATAACGACGATTTATCTTAAGTCGACGTGAGCTGAACACTTAATGTCACATTAAAGCGTTGAATGTAATTAGCCTTGCTGAGACTAAAAGACCTATTGAGCTTAAACTTGTAACAATATTGGTTTCCTCTTACACCATTCTAAGATTAAGGAAGATAATGAAGACTAATGTCCTGATCGTGTGTGTCTCAGTTTTCTAATATCTCTATGGTGGGTGCACAAATTTGGACACTGTTATATGGCAGGGTAATTTATTGTTAAAAACGTTGTGATAATAATATATTGCTTGGTTTTGGCAGATCTCTTCCTTACATAGTTTACATACTCGCCCTATATGCAGCATGTCACTTTACATATGACACCAGGTTCTTTGATAAAACATTGTGTAGTGTGTTATATAGTTATGTTATCTGAATTCTTATGGGTAGGAACAATTGCGATCATTTCATGCAAGAAATCCAGAGTTTGGATGACAGTCCACATTTCCTCTTTTCAAGTCTGTGGAATGTAACAATTTCTGAAAGATGACACACAAGTGACTTTTTAGGAGAGACATTTAACAGGGTCATATTCTCCTTTGACATGTTTTGAGGGGACATGCTTTTGCAGCATCCAACAGGACTTTTACAATTGAGGCACAAATTGGAAGAGGATCTTCACGAATATTTAGTCTATAATTGAATAACTGAATCAGTTTGTTACTGTCAACAACAGAAAAGTCCCCTGTGATTACATGAGCTACAGGGTGGTCGAAGTTGGCATCAGGATGTAGTGGAATGCACACCATGAGCAGCCAACTCCATCATTACCTGTAACTTAGGTAAATATTCTAACGTTGATACACAGATTTGAAATGGCGGTAAACACAAGTAGAAACATATCTGTTGATGCCCAATGTATGATGAATAACTGATCACGATAATTTCCATTGTGTCTCCTCTACACTAATTAATCATCAAAGGGTACGTGCAATGCCATTGGTGGTGTTTTAGCTTGGCACGGGAACTCTTCAAAGGCTGTATGGGAAACACCAATTTATCAACACGTTTTGCATCTGTGTAATATATGTTAATACTGTTCAAACGGCTGTATGACAAACACACTAATTTATCAACATGTTTTGCATCGGAATACTATTTTTGTAAAACAGAAGACAACCGTTTGGCCTTTGTAACGTGATTCATTAGCATTTCATATCGGTTCCAGTCTTCTGAACTCTTCTTTTAACCCTATCTCACAGCATAACCATGACACTTATGACACGGCAATATATTTTTGTAAGCGTAGGATAGTCTGGCGATATCAAGGGCCAGGTGATTAAATATACATGACTAGATCACTTATGTTATGTCATTCTTTGTAGCAATAGGTAAATTGACATTCACATTTCGCCCACACGCAACTGTAGGATTGCGTCAAGATGACCATCAACGTGGACGTGTTAGAAAGGTGAAATACATTTATTGAGATTTATGTTTGATGCTGACAACTGAATCGCATTGGTTTGTGTTTTGTCCATTTTGAAAATGGGTTTGTTTTGTTGTGAGCATGTGAACAGCAAGAAGGGGAGAATTAGTTGACTGTTTCTGGGAAACGTTTGTTTCATCTAACGCTAATTGGCCCTCTCGAGCAGTTGTTGACGAGGCAGGGTAGAAATCGTAAATGTAGTTGAGAGTGAGTTAGATTGGGTAACTCCCTATCAAAAGTATTTCAGTTACATCGTGACCTGTCAGTTTAATGTTAGTGTGCAAGGGTGAGTGGAAGTTACATTACAAGATACATAATCATTCGCTTATTGGATCCTGGTACGGTTAAGGGAGGCAAAAATGCAAGACGATAAATAATCTGTTTTAACTATCACAATAAGGAAAGCATGACTAATATACAATAAGCATTATATTCAGAAAACAGTGCGTTGCAATAAAGAACTAGAACGACAAAAAGGATGACAGTTTCAAATAACTTTCGTTTAGGCGTGTACTTTGAAAAACTTAGAAGACTTCACGTTCCGTGAATGCACATGGACGACCACTTTTTGTGGTCACCTGGGAAAAGGCAGTACAAAACGTTTACCATTTTCGTCAAACCCGCGAGTATTGTGTGGTCGCTTTATGTAAGCAGAGGTAGACAGATAATTATAAAACTAGGTTGGTTCTGATAGTCTTACAAATCGTGTTTATGCTGTGATCACATACATTTATGGAAAACTGTGAGCGGCAGGTGTCACCTGTCGAGTAGGACATACTTACTCCATTCGCCAACACTTTGTGCCACTACTGAGAATGCCTAGTTCCCTTTTACGCCCTATATCAGCAACATGATCGCAAATTTCCTTTCAATACCACACCGGTTATGTGCATAATACTTTTATACCGCTGTGTTGGTTGTGGAGCACACGGCAAACCAACCGCTTCTTATTCCAGTTATTGTGATATAGTTAAACTCAATATCACAGGCTACTTCCAGAACAACAACCCCGGTACTTTCTTATTGGCAGATCAAAGGAGAATTACAATAGTTACTTTGTAATTACATCCAGGAAGTTTAATTTACATATATGAACTTTTAAGCGTTTTGTCATTTGATTTATTGTTAGTAATCGATTACATTTCACACGCAGAACAACGCTCTTGAAAATGGTAATAGACAAATACTCGGTGTAGGTATTGATAAAATTGAAAAAGAAAATGCTCAGATATTTTGGCGAAAACTTGACTCTGACCTATGTACTTCTGCAAGAATAAACACAATTCCAGAGCTCATGATACATTTTGTCACTGAGTTCCAACTGATCTGATCCATACATTAACACTAAATAGTTAGTCTATACGTGTGAATTGTCAGTCAGGCAAATGGACACAGTATGACATGGGATCAAGCACTGAAAATGAGTTGCTCTCATTGTTGAGCAATGACATTGACACATTCTATTTTATGTTGATAAGTGTTGAGGGCGGCATTTTGGCAGCTTTTCAATAACGGAGTCTGGACCTGGCAAACCAATGACTAACTGGAACTAAGATTGGCTGTGACAATTTAAACCTATGTAAATTCAAACAATAACATTTTCCTTGGATTATGAGTGAATCCACAGCACCTGATACTAATTTTTCGGTTATGATTTTCAGTGAATTGAAATCATAATTGTAATATATATGATTATTTTTCATTTGCGTGCAATGAAATCAATTTCGGTAGTGCATCGATTCTGAACGTTTCCTTCGGATGGCGCGTTGTATGGCACTTATAGGAGTTAGTGACTATATTTGCATGTCCCACCACAAAAAGCAGAGGATAACAACACGAATTGATTCCACACATTTATTAAAAAGTCCCTAAACTTCGGCATGAGGAACCAACACTTGAATTTGCTTTTATTCATAAGGATACCATCCCACCATCTCCACAAAGAGTTAGTAACGAAGGTACATGAATATTGGTTGTGTAAATTCAGATGTTAATCAGATCAAAGTATATTCTTGATATGACACGCATACTATTGCGAAAGTATATGAACAGTTTTCAAAATACAAATTTGTATAGTAATTTTTTCAGCATTGAAATATGTTGATGGCAGCTAACGCAGACTTGCTCCCTTTTTCTGTTGAGGGAAGTACGTGTAACACCCGTAGGAAAGGACAGAATAACCCTTCCAATTTGATCCTTCATGTCTTAGTAAGGACTGCAATAAAGATGTAACCTGGCCATAATCATTAACAATCTCGCCAAAAAGCCCAGTCTATACTACTGAACGATTCTAACCATACTGTAATCATGCAAATATGTATCAAATTATTTGTCAAATCTTATTGTTCAAACCTGGGTTACTGCATAAGAATTGATCGGCTTGATTCTTATGCCCAGAAAATTCTAGCGAAGAGCTCTTAATACGCCTGAAATTGCCACTACATGTTCGTAATTTACGGACAAAACATCGTCTGTAGTGTTCTCGAGTTGTTCAGAATTGGTGTACCGAATGTTTCATATTTCCTTAAATAAAAATTATTACATTCTTGCATTCCATTGGCGATTCCTTTTGTATGTGTAATTTTGACAGTTTAACTGTTCATAATTGTACAAATTGTCTCCAAACTCAAAGAGAGAATTCATTGAAATTGTATTGAAATTGTAACTTACTTGCCGAATTGTTTTTTCTGGTAAGGAAAATAGCAAGTATTGGTGTTGAAATTTCCATGTTACTACATGTCATAAATATTCGCATTTTCCTAGTTTATTATCAACCAAACAGGATGCTGTCAAAAATTTGCAATGGGTGCAATTCAACATGAAACTCTCAGATAAGACACATTATAAACATATATAAAGAGGCATTCGTCACATTCACTACTACCCCACTGTAGACTGACATCCATATCAGATAAATATGAAATGACATGTGATACATTGAACAATGTCGGTCAAATTTGACGTCAATTAACTGTAGAATTCTGTGCTAGTTTCAAGGTAGTTTCTCGTTCAAGAAATACATTGCCTGGAGCCTGTTTAAAATCAATAATAGATACGACCACAAGGACGCTGCTAAAAAACTCACTTATGAAAATATCTGATTAAAATCATAACGTGAAGGTTTACCCTCATGTAGCATAATAGCTAATACAAGCACTAACCAAAAGGGCATTATAAGTTCCACAACGTCTACCTTTTCAGTTTAAGTCTTCGTGACGAATATTTATTAAAGATGAAAGATCTTCCATTCTGTGTCCCCTGTGATGCGAGAATTACAGTCAAGAACCTTTTGCTTGATTGTGTAGATTTGTCTCTCATAAGGGAAACCTATTATGATTTATCCTCTTTAACGGATCTTTTTATGAATGTCAGTTCTAGTTTCATTCTTTTTTTTAAAAAATAAATACAATTATTTGATACATTTTCAAGTTTTGAGCTGTTTAGGTTAGGTTGATGCTATCGCCAACTCAGATTTATGATGGCAGTGTCACTCAGGGGGTTAAAGTAGTGTAAAATTACCATTATTATTTTAACTCACTCACCAGTTAAAGAACCACTAAACTTTGTTTTTTGTTACTCTTTTAACCATTACATATGAAAGATTTGTGGTTAGTCTTATGCGGAACACCAAATTTATTCTTTAAAAACTTGTGGTTAATTAATACCGAGCGATTAAAAGTGGCCAAAAAGTCGCCTGCCGCTTCCCTCTCTCCCGCCAACGAAACCACAGACAGGTTACGTAACTCTGTCGCCAGAGCACTGCAGTGACGTCATATGAGGAACGATTTTCAGTTAGTTGTATAGAAAATGTGTAGCACGCTCATCATTTTGATGATTTCTCGACATCAACGACGACATGCCGAATCGTTGCTTTGTCGTCAATTGCTCCTAGGGGTCGGGCGATGGTGTCCCCATGCACAGATTTCCACAGGACCCCGCAGTTCGTGCTAAATGGGTTATGTTTGTGAGTGCGAAGCGAGCGTTGTGGAAGCCTGAAACGATATCTTACTTGTGTTCAGATCGCTTCACGGAAGTTAAAGAATCAAAACTACTTACTAATTCTAGTAAAATATGCATATGATTGATGACCATAAAAAATTTCTATGACACAACTTGTAACATAACGATTTCTTCCTCGGAAGTGAGTTTGTGGTCGAAGTAACAATAATATTGTAAGTAGTATTATATTCACACCCACCTCGCTGCCACGAGAGAAATTGTTATGTTATACGCTATGTCATGCAAAATCCTATTGGCCATCAATAAAATACATATTTTACTACCAGTAGAAAGTAGTTTTGATTTTGTAACTCGGTGAAAACAAACCTAAATAGCATTTATCCTCAGACTGGCGGATGTTCCCGACAAGGCGCCGCCATTTTTAAAAATAAAAAAAATCTGTTAGAATTAATGAGATTATAGTTTGTTTTCATCAAGTTAGAAAATCAAGACTACTTTCTACTCGTAGTTAAATATGTATTGGGAATCATAACCAAACGGATTTTGCATGACACAACTTATAACATAACGATTTCTTCCACGGAAGCGAGGTGGGGGTCGAAGTCACAATACTGCGCGACAAATTCCTGCTACATTCCCATGGTTAATGTCCATCACCAGTATGTAGATACTAGTCAATGTGCGTCTTTATATTTGGTCTTATAATCCTAATTAGTTTATTATCATACTTGTATGCATTTTGAAACCAACTAAAAAGCAGACGATCTGCTGATACTTATAGTGAATTTATAACAGAACTGTAATATCTAGACATTTTATAGTTTGCCAATGTGAATCATAATTCACACACACACCCTAGTGTATGTTGTCTGTCTCATTACACTTCAAGGCGAAAACAATGATTCTGTTGAATGCTACGACAAATGAATAAAAACAAAATGCAAATATTAAAATTAAAACAGATTAAAGTTATAGGAACAATATCAGGCCATTACCTTGTTCGAGGAATGTATCCATCAATATCCACAAAACTGTTCCAAATGATGTGTCTTTTAACAGTTTAATATACGAAAAAGTGATAAATCTTTTCAGGTATTGGTGTATAGTCTCATTGGTCACCCAAGATAGCACACCTGGCAACTAATTGCATAATGTCCGCCTTTCTTTAAAACAGTAATTTAGTTAGCCAATAATGGGCAATCAATCAATGTATTGCCGGTTAATCCTTTGAAAGAAGGACGTTGTTTTTACGCAGACACCGACACGACAGAGTGTATTCAGTATAGATTAGTAAATCTACATACATAAACACTACCTTTGACAATTCCGCTGTGTAAGATAAAGTAATTAATCAATCAGCGTGTTATCGGTTAAACCCTTGATCGATGTTTATAATGTTGAATATTTACTCCAGACACAAGAAATGCCAAATGGGAACCTTTGTCGGGTAATCTAAGTGTGTTACCACTAATTATACCTGTTATAAATTCATTAACTGACCATCAAGTGAATGATGACAAATAACATGTGCAGGTTTATACCACCTAACACGGGTTACAACAAGGGAGTATTAATTGCTGTATTGCATGTGAAAACTTATGGGCCGACACTGTTTTGAGAATACAAACAGATTTTACATGACATGATTAAATATCGAGGTAAAAACACAGAAATGGGATCAATTTGGATCAGTCATTATACAAATAGGGCCTAACGACACCAATCGATTTTGACAGAATCGTCTATGAAAACAAGTTGTAACTCGGAAACTAGGCAAAGCAGGAGACAAAATTAAATGACAGTAGATTGTGAGAACATACAGCTTTAATTTTCCACAACAATTGTCACGATTTCAGGTTTATACAAGCCTGTAAACAAGATAATTTAACCCCTAAAATGTAGATGAATTCTGCATCGGCCCTCAAAGCTATTCCTCATATGACGTCACAGAGGCGCGCCGCTCTGATTGGTTGAAATTTCGTTCGCGGGTTAGAATTGTGCACTGTTGTCAAAAAGGTCGATTTAAGTCAATTAAAGGTCGAAATGAGTAGTTTTAATGACGGGGTTTCATTTATAACGATGCCAGTTAGTGATTTATGTATTTGTACCCCCTAGGGTTTATGTGACCTTTAAAGACTTACATATGGACAAATTGCGGACTTCGCAATCTTTTAAATCTGAACATTATCACTGCATATATGGTTGTTAAGTGATCAATTACTTTGGTCAGACAAGATTTAATCACAGTATGAGGGTCGCTAACGAACTGATGTATCAAGGATACAGTTTTATATAATTATAATTAGGGTTGAAGAAGTTCTTTCTTTCATATACAATATGCATTCAATAGGATCTCATTACTGCTTGCCATACCTTTCTGTCAATGAGTACATGATCATCTATCATTCCATTAATTGTCCAAAGACAGCACTGCCTTCCATTTACATTTTATGTGTCTGTGGTAATGGTGCAAATTGTCAGTGTATGCTTATTGATTCTGTTCTTTGAACACACGTTCTAAATTTGTATCTAATTGTCAATACCTAATTTGTATATTAGCTATACTTGCTTCGTTAGAGGTGTACATTTAACTGGAATAGTAGGATCTAATTGTCTTTTGTCATACCATGGACATTATTTCCCTGTCTTGATGTTATATCTTTTCTTCCTGTCACATGTCTTTCAAAATATTTAAGATTTTACCTTCCAGGGTGTTGTTTGTATATTTTGTAAATGCATCCATCTATAGATCTTGAAATTAGAGATTCCTGTGGAAAAAGTTAAATTAAGATTATTTCAATGCATTTTGATGTAAATGACAGAATTAATGTGTATTATTGAATGCAACAAGTAGGAACAAGGAGAAAGAACATGGCACTAAAGAAATATATGAAAAATACAGCTCACATTTTGTAATGTTTTAAACGGTTTTTCATATATTTTGTTCTTGGTGTAAAACAATGTGTGACTGACTCACCAAAAAGATTCTATTAAAGGAAGTAGTTCTCAGTATGATCTAGGTAACTAAGAAGCAAGAGCCTACTCCTCTCATACTTACATCTTGATTTTAAACATGTAGTTAACTTGCATTGAATGTCCATTTGATATATATGAGAAAAGGAAATATCCTCGAAATTGAGGTGTTCTTTATTTTCGAGCACATTGTATTATTAACTACACGTGTGTCATACGGTTTCATTTCAATTCCGTGTTCGTGCATATCCATATTGTAGTTCGAATCTTGGCTTCTTTCGCGCGTTGCTATAACACTGTAGGAAAGACAAAATCAATGAAATCACGGCCAAGTTTGAATTGACGTGAATGGAATGATTTTTTGAAGGTCTTCAGAAGGTTTAACGAACCTATGGGATGGATGTTTCAAGCCATGCGACAGACCATCTTTAAGTGTCATTTAGAACAGATAGTTTCAAAGAAGACTGTTGGAGACGTTGAACAATACATTCTTCTATCATTATGCTTTCATCTAGTACCTTTAGCAATCTAATGATCTCTTCACTTCATCAACTAGAATCATATTATGTCTGAATTGTAACTCACACTCACAACTGTTTTAGATGTTAATTTCACCATCTTGTTGTTAAGGTATCTTCGTGAAGATCCGAGTTTGAATTAACCCATCTGTAACCCATGCCTGTCGTAAGAGGCTAAGATGTTGATCACTGAGCTGTCTGGTCCAGACACGATTATGTACAGATCGCTGTAATAAAACTAAACTCACTCACTCATTTAACCACTGGACTGCCTCATCGCCACTCATTTAACCACTGGACTGCCTCATCGCCGCTCATTTAACCACTGGACTGCCTCATCGCCGCTCATTTAACCACTGAACTGCCTTATCGCCGCTCATTTAACCACTGGACTGCCTCATCGCCGCTCATTTAACCACTGGACTGCCTCATCGCCGCTCATTTAAACATGTTTTGCACTCACTCACTCTTAGACCTTATCACGAATGTCTTTGTACATGTAATCGTAGTGATAATTCCACGTCCTTTGTAGTTGGTGATGAGTTGTTTGTTAACTTACTTTCACATGTAGTGCAATGTCGCACCAAAAGAGTACAGAAATCCAATTCAACTTTGTCCTCATTTCGACCTTTCGGAACTGAACAAATAACGATGAAATAGTTTCCTGATGCCGAAATCAAGGAAATTTATGATTCTATTATCACTTACACTGAACCCTCCAGAGACGTAAAGATGAATCCAGTCTACAGATTTGTGTGCTCAGTTTACGTCAAACCATCATTTGGTTTCTATTTGGGATTCACACTGACTCAACAAAAATTCCACAAATCCGGCACGGCAGTATTCATGACCGTGTTCCACATCTCTAGAGGCATTTAATCAGTTGCTTCACTGCCACGTCTCCAATGTCATTATTCATTATCTATAGCCTCGGGGATGGCATCCTTATAATCAAAAGTATGTGAAATAGCTTTCATTCAAATGACACTAAAAGTAGCTGAAGTGAAGATTTTAGACATGGTTTGTTTTCCTGGAATTGTCAAAAAAGCGGCGTCATTTTTTCTTCCAGCGAACTGTTTGTTGAAACTAGGTTGCTCCCAGTTGCGCGATTTTATATAGGATTTTCAGGTCAGGCGATATTGATGGGATGGAACACGAACGGATAACATGGAAGGAAGCCGATGCACATGGAACATTATATTAGATTAATTATACTATGGAAGTGATGTATTTTTCTTACAGAGGATTGATTTGTTGCAAAAACACAAAGACCTCTATGGGACTTAATCAAATCCAGCTTCGTGTCTTTTCTATATTGACGTGTGTTGCCCGAGAGGAAAATTGAACTATCAGAAATCTTAAAATCATGTATACCTTTTCTTGTCTGAAGCTTGCAATGACTATTTATCCAATTTGGTAAATGTATAGATAGTTCTGCAAATGTTGTATTGGATTATTCACGGAGAATTATAACTAACATGATTATGATGCAGAAGAAACCTAATCAAGGCAAATTTGGGATTCAAACCTTTGAGCATAAGTTGGCAGGTCATTTGAAGGAAGCACTCCACATATAACACTGTGCTAGAAGACGCGGCAACTGGTGCACATTTTGGTAGGTAATAGTAGAGAGTCAAAAAAGACTTCCAGGAATGCAACATGCCATCGATGTAAACATTACGTTGTCAGTTTCAGTATTGTCATTGTCACCCTGCTCAAATACCATCACTACTCCGCGAACTGATCAGACAACCATATATACATCAGAGCATTCCATGTGCAGCCTTGTAGGTCTTCTGTGAAACAACAAAAAGTCATCAATCTATTTCGTCAAGCTGGATTCATTAGTAGCTCAACGTCGTCGGGAATTATATATCTAACTTAGATGACTGGACGCAATCATTGTCTAATTAAGATTGATCGAAATGCAATTACCATGGTTCGTTTTCACAGATGGAAGATTAGTTTCAGACTGGGAGCAAGCGACACAGACTGGGTTAATTGAATGTTACAGGTAGATCTATAAAGGTATCAAAAGAATCACCTAAGTATACTTACGAAATACATTATCATAAAAATTAATCTTTATAAGTTTTGATATCTGGAGGTAGTGAGAGCTAGAAACCTCTCAGCCTGTTTAAATCACCGTATCCAAATTGCTTAGATCGATGCTCATGCTGTTGATCATAGGATTGTCTGGTCCACACTCGATTATTTACTGCTTTATAGCTGGAACTTTGCTGAGTGCGGTGTGAAACCAAAAAACCAACCAACCTTTTTAAATCTTAGAATATATTTACCTAAATGTTTTGAAATGGGAGTGACTTGTCCTTTTCACAAAGGGCATTTATACATATAATACTCAACTCTTGTTTAACTCTGGCAAAAAAGATATAATAGAGATAATTCAGGTGTGCCTGAACATATAGCAATGTTGCCTTTTCTGATTGAGACCATTATTAGAAGATGCGCGTAGAGACGTTTGACAATAAGTTAGTATAATCGCCAACTTACTACCATTATGTGTGCGATAAGCTGGGGTCACACGAAATTGGTTCCACACATTGTACCCATGTGGGAATGGATCGAACCCGGGTCATCGGCGTGACGAGCGAACGCTTAAACCACTAGGCCCCTACCTTCTGTCAGACTGACTGACTGACAGAGTTTTGGTTTTACGCCGCTTTTAGCAATATTCCAGCAACATCACGGCGAAGGGACACCAGAAATTGGCTTCACACATTGAACCCATGTGGGGATTCGAACCCGGGTCTTCGGCGTGACGAGCAGCTGGTACGATGTTCTAATCCCCTGGGCTAGTAGGATTCAAGTTTGATCTGTTGATCCATGTGATAAAGCACTAACGACGGAATTCATTAATAAAAAACTAGTGCCAAATACAAAAAAGAATGATTATGACATGAGTAGACATATTACAAAAATGCGTAAAAAAGAAACAAGATAGAAATCCTAAGTAATCATACACTCACTACATGTCAATTTTATATTATTTTTTAAACATCCTGTATGAACAGGCCAATGTAAAAAGACAGTCATGCGATTTGGCTGTCAGAATGGCGCTAGAATGTCTTATATTATTTCTTGGACAGAAATGATAACAATTCAAAGGTGACAGGAACACCCATCGAATTAACATGCCAAGTTTAAACCCAAGAAACAAAGGCAGACATGGCTCATGTATACTTATGTAGAAACACCAGTTGTGTGGAATGACGTGTTAATGGTACGTTTTACAGCAAACACCATTTGCCATCCTGAAGATTTCTAATTTGATTTCCCAAGAGATGCTGGTGTTGGTATTCAATCTTACTACACAAAACATGTCAGGAATATTACAGACCAAACCTCCCTTTCATAATGCACATCACAGTTTTCCTGTTTCAAAGGAATTTGTCTTCTGTTATTTCACCTCCCACTCACGCTGTTCATGTTTGTATTTAATCCGGACATCGCATAGTGTCTGGAGGGTGTTTAACTACACGTAGATTACAAAGGCAGCGTGTGTGTTTTTTCATTTAAATATGTCAATGCTACAAGGACGCACATTACAATGAATGGTTATTTCCTTTCAGCAGTCTGTACGTAGGCATGTCTGCTTGGGAAATCATAGGGACTATCTAATGTCAATGGAACCATTATATAATGGGGCTGTGTTTTGGCAAATATATTGTATTGCAATATATTGCGATTCAGGTACCCGTATTGCGATACATATTGCGATATATTGGGAGCTTAAGTGTTTGACAGTGAGTGACACTAATTGTGCATGTCAATCCTATTTTCTACATTATAAGTATTTTAACATATATGTTATGGCACTGATAACAGCAATCGCAAAATTGGGTTGCATAGTCAGGGATTCTATTTTCTTTTTTATACAATTTACAGTATTACAGTATGCTGGTTTGTCATTGATTGTATAACGAATAACATTCGTTGTGAATGAACTTACATTGTATATGTAGATTTTAATTTAAACCATAACGATAATCACAGAAACTCTATGTATGTTCTTTACCCAATATACCGGTTCTCAGATGTGTATGTAATGTATGTGTTGTATGTATGTGTGTGTGTGTGTGTGTGTGTGTGTGCGTGCGTGCGTGCGTGCGTGTACAAGGAATATCGACAACAATCCTATAATCAGATACATTTTGCAATAATATACGTTGTATCCAATTTCATACTTGTGCAATGAATTAAGGAAATTTTTATTGTGTTGTATTCTAATAATTTTAAGCCAAGTCATTCAGACATCTGCTTTTGCACCTTTGCAAAACACGGGCAACCAAAAAGATATTATTTAACTCTGGGGGACAGGTTGAATACAATGTATGTTTGACAACCAACACATTTATATGTTGGAAACACTTTCGAAATCACATGATGTGATCATAGGATCTACAACATATACACATGTAGGTTATTTTTTAAAAACCCACACTCTCCATTTGTCAACATGCCGAAATAGAGAGGACAAAACATGAAGCTAAAAACGAGAGGTATGGACACATGAATTTAGGAATGATGACCAACAAAAACAACTAAAGATAATTTATATGATTAATACGTTTTGTTATGTTTAGCTGAAATGAAAATTACCCAAATATGTGGAATATACCTATCACCCAAATGCAGTGATAAACAAATTGACACCTCCTTTAGTTATATTATAATTAGATACATAATATGTACAGAGAACATGATTGACCACGAACTTTTGCTATCTTTGAGTGCAAATAAACGGTCAAAAAGGAATTCTCATGTTTGAGTTACAGTTTTTGGTTTCGTTATTTGAAGTTCTAACCGTGTTTATTCAAGGACTCTGTCACTGCTCCATTCGTGACCTCGTGCCATATCCCTGGAAGGTATTTAATCAGTTGCTTCAACGCCACCATCAGCAGGCAACCTTCCAATACTGTTCTCCATTAGCCATAGCCTGGGGGGATATCATTTCTTGCAGTTACATTCTATGGAACGGATTCCATTCAAATGACTCGAAAAGTGGCTCTTGTGTTGATTTTTGAGAGAGAATTTTCTACGTGATTCTTCTTACTTCATTACTGCTTTTTCTTACAACTGCTTTTTTCTATTCTTGGTGAACTGGATGTTGAAACTGGGCCTCTCGTCTTAAGAAATATGATGGGGTTTTTATTATTTGTTGAGTACTGCTGGTGAGCTTCATTAGTAGCTCAACATCGTATATATATATATATATGTCTTATATGACTGGACGCAATCATGGTCTAATTAAGAACGATCGAAATGCAATTACCAGGGTTCGTTTTCACAGATGGAAGATTAGTTTCAGACTGGGAGCAATCGACGCAGACAGGGTTAATTGAATGTTACAGGTAGATCGATAATCATACTGTGGTGTGTCATCCACATGGCTGCACATGCTCACCTGTTTCAGAGACATTTGGGGGGTGTCAACACTGTCACTCGTAAGTAGTGCTAGTTAGAGTAGCAGTAAAGGGAGAATCACAATAGGCAACACAATCAGCAAATTAGACTTACGGGACATATTACCAAATCACAGATTAAACATAAAGGCAATAGAGAATATGTTAGTGCATGGTTGTGGCTATATCGCGAAGACTCGCCGATATCTTTCGTTGTTCTTACAGGGATTCGAAGAGAGGGGATCTTTGTCCCCTTTGTAAATTGTTAGACTCAAATTATTTTCTTTACATTGCAGTCATATGTACTTACACATACGTTCTATCCGTTTTGATTTCCATTGGTACATGTAAGTGAGAAAACAGATTTGGTAAATTCTTACTCTCAAACATTATAAAATTGGAGACAAAGGTGCCTAACCTCACCTCTTGCAATTCTCCGAATGTGTTCTGTTTCTTTTTCATACAGACGTATAATTATAGAAACTGTATCTTTATCACTAGGTAGATCTTTACATCAACTCTAGCCAATTTACTACTGTAGCTGGTAAGATGTTCTTATCCCCAGAGTTAGCAGGATTCAAGTTTGATCTGTTGAATGAATACTTACAAATGCCAGAATGTTAATAGCATATGAGGAGACAAAATAAAAGGGATGTTTATCTTCGAAGGCAAATCATCTGATAAATAATAAGCATGTACACACTACATGTCAGTCCAGTCTAATATTCTTTGCATTTACTTTATCCAACAAGGAACAAAGAGCTACACATCCCACATGAACAGACCAAAGTAAAAAGACAGTGTTTAGCTGTCAGAATGGCGCCAGAAATTGTCTTATATTATTTGTTAGACTGAAATTGTTTCAATGCAAAGTTGACAGAAACACCAACATAATTGACATGTCAAGTTAAACCCAAGAAACAAAGACAGTCATGGCTGATCTGCAATCATGTATACTTATGTAGAAAGACCAGTTGGTTAGTATTAAGTTTTTCAACAAGCTGCCTTAGAACTAAATCCCATCTGCGATCCTGAAAAAGTCTATTTTGATTTCCCAAGCGGTTTTAGTGTTGTTATTCAATCTTACTACACAGAACATGTCAGGAATGTTACAGACCAAACTTCCCTTCTATAAAGACATCACAGTTTCTCTGTTTCAAAAGAATGTTTGTTGTAATTCCACCTCCCACTCACTCTGTTCACGTTTATATTGAATCTGGAGATCGCAAAGTGTCTGGAGGATAGTTAACTACGTACACGTAACAAAGACAGCGTGTGTTTTTCATTTAAATGTGTCAATGCTACAAGGAAGTACATTACAATGTATTTTCAGAAATCATAACAGGAAGTATCCGCTTATTTCCTATACTCTACGTAGGCGTGGCACTGTTTGGGAAATCATATGAACTCATCTAATGTCAATGGCACCATTTCCAAATGCAATATTTAATAGCCAGATATAGGTATATATGCACACACACACACACACTCACATATGATGAGGAACAACTAACCTATAATTACATACGTTTTCCAATAATTGTCTTTCATGTCTATTTCTTCTGTCATGAATTGTGGAACTCGTTATAGTGCTGGATTCTAATCATTTTGATCTAGGTTATTGAAACATCGGCTCTTGCATTCTTGCAAATAAATGGGCAGATTTACTTTCTAAACAGCGTTTGTCTACAAAAAATCTATATGTTTGAAGCACATAGTTTATCACACAAATGACACGGGTGACCAAACAACATAAAAGAAATATACACGAAAAAACAAACAACCTTCATGGCTGATGTGCAATGAAGACACTTGAAGATATGGAAGTATATGTTATTTTTAACTTCTTCAACAAGCGACCCGTGAAGGTCCGGATTAGAATATTGATCTTCAGTAACCCATGCTTGTCGTAAGAGGCGACTAACGGGATCGGGTGGTCAGGCTCGCTGACTTGGTTGACACATGTCATCGGTTCCCAATTGCGCAGATCGATGCTAATGCTGTTGCTCACGGGATTGTCTGGTCCAGACTCGATTATTTACAGACCACCGCCATATAGCTTTAAAATATTGCTGAGTGCGGCGTAAAACTAAACTCACTCACTCACTCTTCAACAAGCAAATCCATCCGGCTAACTAAAGACATGTTTTCATTTCCACTGATATTATGCCATTGGCAAATTTCCTTTCTGTTATTCCACCACCCACTCACTCTCAGCACATTTCATATTTTTTCTCAGTCTAACGAATGCAACGTGCCAGGAGAGAGGTTAACTACACGTAGCTTGCAAAACGAAGTGAGTGTCGTTTTTCTCATTAAATTGTGTCATTGCTCTCTGGACGTACATAAGAAACTATTTTCGGAAATACTAACAAGACGTATCTGCTTAATCCCCTCTAGCAACCTCTTCGTAGGCGTGGTGTTGCATGATGTTTTGGGAAATAATATGGACTCTTAGCAATATCCATATATTAATACAGTCATGATCAATGAGAATCCTATAAAATACATACGTTTTCCAATATCGTTTTATCCTACCTCATTGTTCTGTAATGAACTGTGTGGGAATGAGTTCGGTGTCGCATTCCAATCATGTAATCTAAGTCATTCAAACATATGCGTTCGCTTCGTTAGATACTAATGGGCAACAAAGAAATTCTAATTAACTCTCTTGGATAGTTTTAGTATCTCCCCGATGTGTATCTGTCAAACGACAAATCTACATGTTAGAAACATTTTTATAAAGAACCAGCTCATGATCCATTGTACTGGATGTCAAGATGTGATCGTTGTTGGACATATTGTGTTTTGTTTTGTTTTTTAACGCCGCATTCGGCAATATTCCATCTATATAGCGGCGGTTTGTAAATAATCGAGTCTTGATGAGTAATTCCAGTGATCAACATCATGAGCATCGATTTACGCAAGTGAGATACGATGACATGTGCTAACCAGGTCAGCGAGCCTGGAAAAGATCAATTCTGTTGGACATATGCCACCGGATAAGTGTAATTAGGTAATCACGTTCAGAACAATAAACATAACCTGCGTTTGTGTGTTTTTGATAAGTTGCTTCACCGCCACAATCAGCAGGCAATTCCAATACTGTCCTCCTTTATCCATAGCCTGGGGTATATCATTTAGGATTCCATTGAAATGACTAGAAAAATGGCTTTTGTGTTGATTTTCGAGAGCGAACTTTCTGAGTGATTTCTCAAACTGTGTTACCTCTTTTTCTAACGACTTTTGTTTATATGTTTCAGGTGAACTATTTGTTGAAACTGGGCATCTCGGCTTGAGTGATTTCATGAGGGGTTTTCACATTAAACACTATGCTTGAACTAAATGCAAGTCATGAGTATCATGAGTGTCATTGTTCACATACTTTTTGACCAAAATAGTCCATGTTTGAACTTGTGAATCTGAGTAATGTAGAGTTTCCTCCAAGATTATGAATAAACGGGATGTATCCTCCAGTACATATAAGTTGCTTATCATCCATATCCTTTTTGTCGAATATCAAACCTTTATCTAAAAAAACAACAACACATACTCCTCTCTCGCTTCTATAGTCGGGGGAATTTGGACGGATTCATTCAGCTCAGATCCTTGTTCGTGTGTTTCAACAAAGTAGGGAATGCCGTAGAACATTACTATAAGCTGCCATACCGTGGTACATTCTTCCCAAAACAAACACAACTGATCATGAGAATGTTGATTTTGTTTCTTCGTCAATAACTCAATACTGATGCCACGATTTTATTTGAACAAATTAGGCTCAGAAGACCGGATTTTGTCCATGTATCGAGACGTTTACACACAACAACGTATTCAACAACGCGGAGGTTACTACTTGTGGGGAGACATATTCTTTACACGGAGGTCTGAGCTTCAGAGGAGTCTGAGGGGAAATTGGTACATTGGTCATACGTTTCCGTCTTCCGATTATCTGCCGACAGACGGAGTTATTTCACTGTTGTTTTCCGTCATAACTGAAACGTCAGTCTGTTGCCATAGCCTTCCAGATCTCCGGATGTGAACCAGTTAGAGAATCTGTGGGGTCGTGTAGGGAGGCCTGGGATTGTGAAATGAGTTTGATCGTCTTGAAGAGAGGCCATATTAACTATTACATAAATCATTTCAAGGGAGGCAAGGGAAGGATAATGATGGGTCGATCGTCTTGTAGTTAGGCCATGAGATGATGCGGGTTAGATCCCAGGTTAGCCCTTGCTGGTCGTAAGATCAACTGAATTCCAATTGGATAATGAGAACCGTTGCATTGGTTGTTAGCGGGTCATCGTACCCCGAAGGTTTGTACTGTTGAAGGTGGTCATCGTACCCCGAAGTTTGTGTGCCATATTAACTATTACATAAACATTTCAAGGGAGGCAAGGGAAGGATAATGATGGGTCGATCGTCCTGTAGTTAGGCCATGAGATGACAGATCCCAGCGTAAGATCAACTGAACTGGACTAGCTTGTCCAGACAAAGCTACCTGCTCCAATATAGCTCGAGAACTAAGAAAAATAAACATACAGGGAATCAAAGCCCTGACAACTGACGGTCCTTGCAAGTTCAATTCAAGTTGTTCCCACGGCGATATGGCTCTCTTCTACCACAAAGTTATGATTTAATTAACAACTAATGATTATCCCAATATACAGTACTCGAATCACATCCTCTAATCTCTAATCTAGTTGTCCTCATTGTCAGAGCCCTGCATAGTCACATTAATTTGATTCTGCCATAAGCGTTGCTTCGTCATGTATGTTCCAGACGTTTGAATTGCGTTGATGCATTTGACAGGTTCGGCGAGGACGTCTCAAGTTAGTGCTTGTTATGTAGTGCAATTAGACGGCTTCGTTAATGTGTTTCTGATTTCGTCTGCTGCTTCCAGTTTACTTGTTTGATCCTAATGTAAGTGAACGATTTCATAGTTGTCCTTTGACATAAGTTCTACACTTCTGAAACTGAAGCGCTTGAAACTAAATAACAATTTTTCAACAGATTACTTCTTTCAAACGCATGAATGTGTTTTCAATTGTTTCGTCTTCACACAGTCTGGTGTTGGTCTCTTTGGGACTGCACATAGACGTCAGAAGCACATTAACTATCCCCCGCAGACCTGCAGATTGATGACCACAGCTGTCCTGGCCACATGCTCACTTGTCTGCAGCCCACATTATATGTGTGTTGTCTGTGCAGTATCGCCAGTATCACAAGATGGTTCGTGTCTTAATTGGCGCCTGCGTATCTTCATAACTGTCTTGTCAACTGTAGAGAGCTCGACTTTGTAGGGTTAACGTCAATGCCCTAACGATGTTCTTTTCTCTACTTCTTATTGACATTTTAGAATGATCGAGTTTGGTTTAAAGCCACTTTAAGCAGTAATTCAGTATTATCATCGTGTGCCAATGTTGCAACGGAAAGTTACTTTCTTGTAGAAGAAATGATAGAGGTGACTGTATTATTTCTGTATTTCGAAACATCACGAGAATGAAACTCAATAAATTAGAACAAATGTTTGACAAATGCAGTGATGCCAAATGTGTCATGATTAGAGAGCGGAGTGCATTGCCTCCTTCTATTCTTTATTCTTCTTTATCGTATATCGTTATGTATTGACATCATCTACGTACTCCTTCCTGTTCATGAAATTATGTACGCGAAAATACGTGACATTTTGCCCCTCCATTTTGTAAAACAAGGCATTAATAAAGGTCACTTACAGATGCTTTGCTCTGTGATTCAAACCGAATTGAATAAGGGAGACAGTTAACTTCAACAGTCAATCTTGTTGCTTTGCTGAAGTTATTGATTTTAGCCCTTAGGCACATTCTTTGCTTCGGAACCATTCATTCCATGCTGCGTTTCAACCAAACAACTCTCTTTTTATCAATCTGAAAACTATTTTCAAAAACAACGGGCTTAAATTTCCCGAAGAAGCATATTACATGGTTATTCTAAGAATGGAGCAAGGAATATGTCTTTCGTTTCAATCATTTGTCCTCAGATTACTACGCACCAGCTGCAGTGGACATGTTGTCAGCTTCCCCATTCTATATGTGTGCTCATGCGCCGATGAGCAACACAAAATCCTCAGCTTCAGATAAAATTATGATCTTGTTTAAACAATCTGTACTTTGTGCTTCGTCGAGTTCAAAAGTGTTTCTGAATGCTTTTCATTCCTCGACCATCTGCGTGGTTCCTGGTAATAAAAATGTCCACAAAGTCATCAGGAAAGCAAACAACACTATGTGGGAAATGTTGGAAGTTAAGAATGAGTTCAATCGATTGGCGCCAAAGAAACACTTCGGTTTTTTATTCTCCTTCCGGGGACACTTAGAAGGAGTGCTAGGATAGGGGAAGCTGTGTTTCAGTTGACAGTTGGTGGCAGAACATAAAGGCGTAGTGTAACATTTAAGCAGGGTTTGATATAACGTATGGCCCCTGTCGGTTCTTGACACACTAGGTTCCGGTTCTACAAGTGCAGATAAACAGGACTTTTGGGAATGACTCCTGATGCCATGTATCACTTCAGATTCTTTAGCATGCGATGAGACTCATTATTCGTTATCAAATAAACGTAATGTGCGGGAATCATGATCTGTTTTATTATGAAGCCCGGGGTTTGGAATAAAAAGATCCCAAACGTTCTTATGAGCCTAGAAAGGAGTATCGAGAGACTGGTTGTCTGAGGCCTCTGTTTGTTATGCAGGGTCGTCTCTCACTAGTACGCCGGATATCCATGATTGCTGGTTGTACCGGTTCGCTTCAACGGTAAGTCACGGTGTCACAGCATCATACCTGTGTATGGTAA
Source organism: Haliotis rubra (assembly GCF_003918875.1). Taxonomy (NCBI): domain Eukaryota; kingdom Metazoa; phylum Mollusca; class Gastropoda; order Lepetellida; family Haliotidae; genus Haliotis; species Haliotis rubra. Next base: position 36,487 of record NW_025767683.1, read on the forward strand.
AGGTCTGACATCTGCATCACATAGCGACTCTCCTCCCACGTTAAGTTGACACGGAATGATGTAATTAGAATACTGTTAAACCCAACTCACTCATAGGATTCTGACCCCGAGTAACATTATTTTCAATACTCTCAAATCTCTAGTCCTGGATATACCTGGTCTGGCCTTTATATATTTTTGATGTGGAAGGAGGTTTGTTTTTTCATTGCTTTACCTGTAAGTATCATGCAACTGCCAAATCTGATACCAGTTGAAATAGCACAAATTTAGCACCTACATTTATACCATATATTGTGTAGTTTGGGGTACTTATTCACCGTGCTGACAATTAAATGATGATAAATAGTCATACCTTATGTTCTCTCCCTCGCTTTCGATATGATGTTTTAAGGCATTTCGTGAAGAAGCCTCGGAAGGTCGTTTCGTCTAAGTTGTCACAATTAGCTATGAGTCGCGTCTCTTAGACATAAGAGAATTATTTAGGGTTCAAAAGCCGCATTCGCTCAGATTAGGGCCATGCTAGTTGGTTTCAACAAAAGTAAATATCTGGTTACTAAACTCAAAGTGCATAAAAAGCATTGGCTGTCAAATCGTCTGAGGCACCTCAATTCGCCCAGCGGAGATGGGATCCTTATTTGCGCTCGATTCCAGGTTCGCGTTTAAAAGCTATCTGGGCTTTTCAGCGCCATGCCTGTGCTGGCTTCTCCAAACTGGTTCCATTTACGTCGTGCATTACCTGGGGGATAAATCTACTAGTAATATAAATAAATTCTTGTATGCATTATAATCAACTCACTCCTTCAGGTCTTGAAAGTGAAATATTAGATTTGACCCAAGTGTTACATGTCCCTTGGACGATAACGTTACCTCTGAAATATATCAAAGCACAGAACATCGACACTTTATGTTATAAAGCGTCCAGAACATCTAATCTACTGACCCTGAACCAGATTCCCAGACCACGCCATTGATTGCTGACCAGAAGGTTGCGCCAAACATCTAAACATGATTACATGAGGCACAGCACCAGTGAGATCTGACCCTACAGAAACACAATTTGTTAGGACTTCACTAAATGAAATTTATTGATCAGAACCAATTTACACCTAACTGAGTTTGGAGAGCCTGATGAAGGCATTTGGGAATGATTTAAAAGATTACACTCATCTGCTTGACCGCTGAATTCACGTCAGGCTGTAGGGTCATACATCTGGATGGTGTTCTGTTCGATACGGTTAACGAATCGCCGGATACTTAGATACTTTGGTATGACCCTTTAAATCTTGAGGAGAAATCGATGAATATGATTGTTCTTTGTGTACCGTGCGAAATAATTTCCCACTTGGCTCAAACGAAAGATGCTATTGGCAATTGTGACATTGTTTTTTTTCTGTTCAATGGGACAGATGGCCGAAGAACCGAATCTTTCGTTAATAGAACAGAGAGGAGTGGGATAACACGGAAATAGGTTCATATAGGATAAAACGTCTTAGGTTTATAATCCAAACTGGCAATACCATGGGTCAAAGAAGTGTCAGCAGTTCTTGTCCCACCCAGAAACCTCTCGAATTATCGCAGTTACCGACAGCACATGGCATTTTACTGGCGCTTCTATCATTTGCTGCCACTGGCAATCACTACAAACAAACATTTTATCTCTGCTGTCATATAAAACTGCAAATAGCTGCCAAGTTCAATGCTAGATTATTTTTTGTCTGAAATAACTTTGTTATATAAGTGATACATAGGAATAGAATAGTCATATACATGGCCGATGTTTTGAAATGCTGAGTTTGGTGAGTGCTACTTAATGGATATTTGCACTATAGTAATACAGAAAGATGGATTTTTCAGCACGTAAGGGTAATGTTTCTACCATAGGTTGTGTTGTGAAGAATTACACTGTGTACAACCAACCAGAAGATAGTCAAGACTCATGTGGCTACTCAAAATCGGGTTCAATAGAAACACAACAGTTCTGTCGTCACTGATTGTGCCCAGAGTGACTATGTGCTGATCCGATAGATATCTCACATGCTTAAAAGTGCAAGAACGTTTCACTCAGAGGAATACAAAGAAACAGACTTAACCGAGCAGTACAAAGAAGATCCTGCAAAATAATAATAGACATAATTGTGCTTCTATTATCATGAAATACGTAGAGCCCTCATGTAGACCCCCTGAGCCAGAAATAAAGAGAGACCAGTGAAATGACGCTTTCCAGCGATCTACCCACCTGAGCTTGAAATTAAGGAGACAAGTGAGACAGCCTCAACTGTTTCATATTTAGATCTATGCATAAAGATTCAGAGTGACAAGAAACTCTCCACAAGGCTGTATGACAAAAGGGATGATTACAAATTTGCAATAGTCAGCTTCCCTTTCATGTCTAGCAATATTCCAACAGCTCCAGTCTTTGGTGTTTATATTTCACAACGTTTGAGGTACAATCGAGCGTGCGCTATTTATCAGGATTTCAAAGAGCGCCATACCACACTGGCTCAGAAGTTCTTTGAGCAAGGTTACAACATTGAAGGGCTCAGTAAAGCTTTCAAGAAGTTTTATGGTAGACATTTGGGGGACATTTTCAAATTTGAAGCATCAGTGACAAATATGAGGTCCGACGCAATTCCCTTTTTCATTATAACCATACGTTCCCAAATTATTTCAGGTGAACAAATGAGTAGACTTAGCGTTTGTTAATGACGGGTGCTACCGGTGGGGCAGGATACGCTCACCTTTTCGCGAACACCTTGTATGATCACTGTGTTTTAGAGATTCATAAACCATGCCCTGTCATCGTATCGCATGCTGCTAATCACTGGATTGTCTGGTCCAGACGCGATTTGTTTACAAACAACCTCATACAGCTGTTATTCTACTGAAACAAATATATGCTCGTGGCACAGTCACAATGGAACAATCGACTCTGCTTTTAACAGAGATTCCTTATGAATGTAGAAAGGGTTTTCTCGCTTCTTTTAATAAAGTGAAACTCTCCGTTCATGACTTTTGTTCCAGCAGCTGCAGCTTTCCAAGTTTTGAGGTACAATCGAGAATGCTCTTCTGACGATGTCTTCAAAGAACCTTATGGACACAAAAATCTTCTCTGCCTTAGTGGAGCTTCCACAAAGTTGATTAAAGATAGGTAGAAGACGTTCATATGTGACATAGTAATGACCAAAATCTTGTTTGGTATCATTCCCAATTTTCACTCCTATCAAAATGTGACGTTATTGTAATAAATTATTACACATTAAGAATATATGTGTCACTTATTCAAGGTCACACCAGCTGATAAAAGCTGCAATTCTGGCTTTTTCAGCTTAAAGCTAAATTCAGTCTCTCACTCATTGACTCAGATGAGACCACTGACGTTGAAACATGCTGTGACAAAACTACATGATTTCTGATTACATATTCCAATCTGTGTGACAAGAAAAGGAAATCAACAGCAAAAGCTCAGATATTTGTCTCAGAATGTGTCCTTGTCTCCCAGCAATATCATTCGAGATAATCGGTAAAGCTCATGTCCAACTTAATGACCTTTAAACTTCGAAAACCGGAATTCAAACTCCTATACTGCGCATCATATATCATAGTATCAGTTAATGCATCTTTATCATTTTGAAGCGAAGGTCTCTCTACATGTTTGAGACTTGAGAACAATACCAACAGCTCCACAAATCCTCACCACTATATGTCATCACTCTTCGTCCATTACTATATCTTAAACCAACATATTCCCGGTCATCGATGTTCCAACTAACATAGTCTTCTTTGAAGTAGTAAATGACGGGACTCTCAAAGAGACCCAGTTGCTTAATCTGCGGAATGGTTTGGGCATATATGTTGATCGTCAGAAACCAATCAAGAAATCATACATAAAACGATTCACCAACACTAATGGGTTTTTGTTTGGCAGTAGTCCTTAAATGTCACGATTAATAGTTGATTATATAACACAAGGACGCACAGGTCGGATGCTCAAAAGGTTTTTAGCCAAGCGTCCCTGCGCCAAATCTGTCTGTGGTTTAGAGAAAATAACGACGATTTATCTAAAGTCGACGTGAGCTGAACACTTAATGTCACATTAAAGCGTTGAATGTAATTAGCCTTGCTGAGACTAAAAGACCTATTGAGCTTAAGCTTGTAACAATATTGGTTTCCTCTTACACCATTCTAAGATTAAGGAAGATAATGAAGACTAATGTCCTGATCATGTGTGTCTCAGTTTTCGCATATCTCTATGGTGGGTGCACAAGTTGGACATTCTTATATGGCAGGGTAATTTATTGTTAAAAACGTTGTGATAATGATATATTGCTTGGTTTTGGCAGATCTCTTCCTTACATAGTTTACATACTCGCCCTATATGCAGCATGTCACTTTACATATGACACCAGGTCCTTTGATGAAACATTGTGTAGTGTGTTATATAGTTATGTTATCTGAAATCTTATGGGTAGGAACAACTGCGATCATTTCATGCAGGACATCCAGAGTTTGGATGACAGTCCACATTTCCTCTTTTCAAGCCTGTGCAATGTAACAATTTTCGTAAAGATGACACACATCAGACTTTTCAGAAAGACATTTAACAGGGTCATATTCTCCTTTGGCCATGTTTTGAGGGGACATGCTTTTGCAGCATCCAGCAGGACTTTTACAATTGAGACACAAATTGGAAGAAGGATCTTCACGAATATTTAGTCTATAATTGAATAACTGAAGCAGTTTGTTACTGTCAACAACAGAAAAGTCCCCTGTGATTACATGAGCTACAGGATGGTCGAAGTTGGCATCAGGAATGCACACCATGAGTAGCCAAGTCCACAATTACCTGTAACTTAGGTAAATATTCTAACGTTGATGCACAGATTTGAAATGTCGGTAAACATTTGTAAATAGAAACATATCTGTTGATGCCCAATCTATGATGAATAACTGATCACGATAATTTCAATTGTGTCTCCTCTACAGTAATTAATCATCAAAGGATACGTGCAGTGCCATTGGTGGTGTTTTAGTTTGGCACGGGGAACTCTTCAAAAGAGTTTATCAACATGTTTTGCATCTGTGTAATATATTTTAATACTGTTCAAACGGCTATATGACAAACACACTAATTTATCAACATGTTTTGCATCGGGATACTATTTTTGTAAAACAGAAGACATCGGTTTGGCTTTTGTAACGTGATTCATTAGCATTTCATATCGGTTCCAGTCTTCTGATCGTCACGATATGGCTGAAATATTGCCGATGTGACGTTAAATAATAACTCACTCACTCCAGTCTTCTGAACTCTTCTTTTAACCCTATCTCTCAGCATATACATGACACTTACGACACGTTATTCGTCTGGAGCGGAAATATATTTTTGTAAGTGTAGGATGGTCTGGCGATATCAAGGGCCAGGTGATTAAATATACATGACTAGATCACTTATGAGATTTCATTCTCTGTAGCAATAGGTAAATTGATATTCACATTTCGCCCACACGCAACTGTAGGATTGCTTCAAGATGACCATCAACGTGGACGTGCTAGAAAGGTGAGCTACATGACCCCATGACGCCAGATTTAGAAATGGTTAAGTTACACATACCAGCGTTGAGTTATTTGAAAGTGGAAATTCAACTTTTCTTGTTAATGAAAGAATGCCCATCTGTAGTTTTCCACGTAATCGATTTTCTCCTTATGATCTTATACATCACTGACACATCCATTTATCTTGTTGGGAATAATCAACTCCCGAGGGGAAACGGTGTTGTTTTGCAGAAAGACAAAAAGTTTCTTTGACTCTGAGATTTGTTTGATGCTGACAACTGATTGGTATGGGTTTGTTTTTTGCCATTTTGAAAATGGGTTTGTGTTGTTGTGAGCATATGAACAGTAAGAAGGGGAGAATTAGTTGACTGTTTCTGGGAAACGTTTGTTTCATCTAATGCTAATTGGCCCTCTCGAGCAGTTGTTGACGAAGCAGGGTAGAAATCGTAAATGTAGTTGAGAGTGAGTTAGATTGGTTAACTCCCTATCAAAAGTATTTCAGTTACATCGTGACCTGTCAGTTTAATGTTAGTGTGCAAGGGTGAGTCGAAGTTACATTCGTATATCGCTTATTGGATCCTGGTACGGTTAAGGGGGGCCAAAATGCAAGACGATGAATAATCTGTTTTAACTATCACAATAAGGAAAGCATGACTAATGTACAATAAGCATTATATTCAGAAAACAGTGCGTTGCAAGAAAGAACTATAACGACAAAAATGATGATAGTTTCAAATAACTTTCGTTTAGGCGTGTACTTTGAAAAACTTAGAAGACTTCACTTTCCGTGAATGCACATGGACGACCACTTTTTGTGGTCACTTGGGAAAAGGCAGTACAAAACGTTTACCATTTTCGTCAAACCCGGGAGTATTGTGCGGTCGCTTTATGTAAGCAGAGGTAGACAGATAATACTAAAACTAAGGTTGATTCTGATAGTCTTAGAGATCGTGTTTATGCTGTGATCACATACCTTTATGGAAAACTGTGAGCGGCAGGTGTCACCTGTCGAGTAGGACATACTTACTCCATTCGCCAACACTTGGTGTCATTACTGAGCATGCCTATTGTTTCTTTTACGTACTTTTTCAGCAACATGATCGCAATATTCCTTTCAAAACCAGACCGGTTATGTGCATAATACTTTTATACCGCTGTGTTAGTTGTGGAGCACACGGCAAACCAACCGCTTCTTATTCCAGTTATTGTGATATAGTTAAATTCAATATGACAGGCTACTTCCAGAACGACGACCCCGGTACTTTCTTATTGGCAGATCAAAGGAGAATTACAATAGTTACTTTGTAATAACATCCAGGAAGTTTAATTTACATATATGAACTTTTAAGCGTTTTGTCCTTTGATTTATTGTAAGTAATCGATTACATTTCCTACGCAGAACAACGCTCTTGAAAATGGTAATAGACAAATACTCGGTGTAGGTATTGATAAAATTGAAAAAAAAATGCTCAGATATTTTGGCGAAAACTTGACTCTGACCTATGTACTTCTGCAAGAATAAACACAATTCCAGAGCTCATGATACATTTTGTCACTGAGTTCCAACTGATCTGATCCATACATTTACTCTAAATATATAGTTAGTCTATACGTGTGAATTCTCAGTCAGGCAAATGGACACAGTATGACATGGGATCAAGCACTGAAAATGAGTTGCTCTCATTGTTGAGCAATGACATTGACACATTCTATTTTATGTTGATAAGTGTTGAGGGCGGCATTATGGCAGCTTTTCAATAACGGAGTCTGGACCTGGCAAACCAATGACTAACTGGAACTAAGATTGGCTGTGACAATTAAACCTATGTAAATTCAAACAATATAATTTTCCTTGGATTATGAGTGAATCCACAGCACCTGCTACTGAATTTTTCTGTTTTGATGTTCAGTGAATTGAAATCATAATTGTAATATATATGATTATTTTTCATTTGCGTGCAATGAAATCAATCTCGGTAGTGCATCGATTCTGAACGTTCCCTTCGGATGGCGCATTGTATGGCACTTATGGGAGTTAGTGACTATATTTGCATATCCCCCACGAAAGGCAGAGGATAACAACACGAATTGATTCCACACATTTATTTAAAAGTGCCTAATCATCGGTATGAGGAACCAACACTTTAATTTGCTTTTATTCATAAGGATACCATCCCACCATCTCCACAAAGAGTTAGTTACGAAGGCACATGAATACTGGTTGTGTAAATTCAGATGTTAATCAGATCAAAGTATATTCTTGATATGACACGCTTACTATTGCGAATGTATATGAACAGTTTTCAATATACAAATTTGTATAGTACTTTTCAGCATTGAAATATGTTGATGGCAGTTAACGCAGACTTGCTCCCTTTTCTGTTGAGGGAAGTACGTGTAACACACGTAGGAAAGGACAAAGTAAACCTTCCAATTTGATCCTTCATGTCTTAGTTAGGACTGCAATAAAGCTGTAACCTGGCCATAATCATGAACAATCTCGCCAAAAAGCCCAGTCTATACTACTGTACGATTCTAACCATTGGCGATTCCTTTTGCAAGTGTAAGTTTGACAGTTTAACTGTTCATAATTGTACAAATTGTCTCCAAACTCAAATAGAGAATTCATTGAAATTGTTTTGAAATTGTAACAAACTTGCCGAATTGTTTTTTCTGGTAAGGAAAATAGCAGGTGTTGGTGTTGAAATTTCCTAGTTTATTATCAATCAAACCTGATGCTGTCAAACATTTGCAAGGGGTGCAATTCAACATGAAACTCTCAGATAAGACACATTATATACACATATAATGAGGCATTCGTCACATGCATTACTACCCCACTGTAGACTGACATACATATCAGATAAATATAAAAAGACATGTTATACATTGAACAATGTTGGTCAAGTTTGACGTCAAGTAACTGTAGAATTCTGTGCTAGTTTCATGGTGGTTTCTCGTTCAAGAAATTGATTGCCTGGAGCCTGTTTAGAAATCAATAATAGATACGACCACAAGGACGCTGCTAAAAACTCACTTATGAAAATATCTGATTAAAATCATAATGTGAAGATTTACCCTCATGGAGCATAATAGCTAATACATGCACTAACCAAAAGGGCATTATAAGTTCCACAACGTCTACCTTTTCAGTTAAAGTCTTCGTGACAAATATTTATTAAAGAGTAAAGATCTTCCACTCTGCGTCCCCTGTGATGCGAGACTCACAGCCAAGGACATTTTGCTTGATTGTGTAGATTTCTCATAAGGGATACCTATTATCATTTATCCTCTTTAACGGATCTTTTTATGAATGTCAGTTCTAGTTTCATTCTTATTTTATTTAAATATATACAATTATTTGATACATTTTCAAGTTTTGAGCTGTTTTAGGTTAGGTTGATGCTATCGCCAACTCAGATTTATGATGGCAGTGTCAATCAGGGGGTTAAAGTAGTGTAAAATTACCATTATTATTTTAACTCACTCACCAGTTAAAGACTTACATATGGACAAATTGCGGATTTCGGAATCTTTGAAATCTGAACATTATCACTGCATGGATGGTTGTTAAGTGATCAATTCCTTTTGTCAGACAAGATGTAATCACAGTATGAGGGTCGCTAACGAACTGATGTATCGAGGATACAGTTTTATATAATTATAATTAGGGTTGAAGAAGTTCTTTCTTTCATATACAATTTGCATTCAATAGGATCTCATTACTGCTTGCCATACCTTCCTGTCAATGAGTACATGATCATCTATCATTCCATTAATTGTCCAAAGACAGCACTGCCTTCCATTTACATTTTATGTGTCTGTGGTAATGGTACAAATTATCAGTGTATGCTTATTGATTCTGTTCTTTGAACACACGTTCTAATTGTCAATACCTAATTTGTATATTAGCTATACTTGCTTCGTTAGAGGTGAACATTTAACTGGAATAGTGGGATCTAATTGTCTTTTGTCATACCATGGACATTATTTCCCTGTCTTGATATTATCTCTTTTCTTCCTGTCACATGTATTTTAAATTTTACCTTCCAGGGTGTTGTTTGTATATTTTGTAAATGCATCCATCTATAGATCTTGAAATTAGAGATTCCTGTAGAAAAAGTGAAATTAAGATTATTTCAGTGCATTTCGATGTAAATGACAGAATTAATGTGTATTATTGAATGCAACAAGTAGGAACATGGAGAAAGAACATGGCACTAAAGAAATATCTGAAAAATACAGCTCACATTTTGTAATGTTTTAAACGGTTTTTCATATATTTTGTTCTTGGTGTAAAACAATGTGTGACTGACTCACCAAAAACATTCTATTAAAGGAAGTAGTTCTCAGTATGATCTACGTAACTAAGAAGCAAGAGCCTACTCCTATCATACTTACATCTGAATTTTAAACATGTAGTAAACTTGCATTGAATGTCCATGTGATATATATGAGAAAAGGAAATGTTCTCGAAATTGAGGTGTTCTTTATTTTCGAGCACATTGTATTGTTAACTAAACGTGTGTCATACTGTTTCATTTCAATGCCATGTTCGTGCATATCCGTATTGTAGTCCGAATCTTGGCTTCTTTCAGACATTCGCGCGTTGCTGAAACACGGTAGGAAAGACAAAATCAATAAAATCACGGTCAAGTTTGAATTGACGTGAATGGAATGATTTTTTGAAGGTCTTCAGAAGGTTTAACGAACCTTTGGGATGGATGTTTCAAGCCATGCGACAGACCATCTGTAAGTGTCATTTAGAACATATAGTTTCAAAGAAGACTGTTGGAGACGTTGAACAATAGATTCTTTCATCATTATGCTTTCATCTAGTACCTTTAGCAATCTAATGATCACTTCACCTCATCAACTAGAATCATATTATGTCTGAATTGTAACTCTCACTCAAAACTGTTTTAGATGTCAATTTCACCATCTTGTTGTAAAGGTATCTTCGTGAACATACGGATTTGAATTAACCCATCAGTAACCCATGCCTGTCGTAAGAGGCTAAGATGTTGATCACTGAGATGTCTGGTCCAAAAAAAGATTATGTACAGACCGCTGTAATAAAACTAAACTCACTCACTCATTTAACCACTGGACTTCCTCATCGCCACTCACTCTTGTTAAGGTTTCTTCGTAAATTTAAGTTCCTTGAAGATTCAAGTTAGACTTGTTCTTCAGTAACCTACGCTAAAGAGGCGACCCATTGGATTTGGTGGACGGGTTTGTCGACTTGGTTTAACCCACTTGAGTAGAACAATGCTCATGCTATCAGTCACTGAATTGTGTGGTTTAGACCCGATTAATCACAGGCTGCCGAAATATAGATGACGTTTTCGAGAGTTAAACAAACACAAAATATGTTAGACCTTATCACGAATGTCTTTGTACATGTAATCGTAGTGATAATTCCACGTCCTTTGTAGTTGGTGATGAGTTGTTTGTTAACGTACTTTCACATGTAGTGCAATGTCGCACCGAAAGAGTACAGAAATCCAATTCAACTTTGTCCTCATTTCGACCTTTCGGAACTGAACAAATAACGATGAAGTAGTTTCCTGATGCCGAAATCAAGGAAATTGATGATTCTATTATCACTTACACTGAACCCTGCAGAAATGTAAAGATGAATCCAGTTTACAGATTTGTGTGCTCAGTTTACGTCAAACCATCATTTAGTTTACATTTGGGCTTCTCACTGACTCAACAAATATTCAACAAATCCGGCACGGCAGTATTCATGACCTTGTTCCACATCCCTGGAGGCATTTAATCAGTTGCTTCACTGCCATGTCTCTAGTGTCATTATTCATTATCTATAGCCTAGGGGATGGCATCCTTATAGTCAAAGTATGTGAAATAGCTTTCATTCAAATGACACTAAAAGTAGCTAAAGGGAAGGTTTTAGACATGGCATATTTTCCTGGATTCGTCAAAAACGCATGATTTCTTGCGAACTGTTTGTTGAAACTTGGTTGCTCCCAGTTGAGCGATTATAAAATAGGATTTTCGGGTCAGGCGATATTGATGTGATGGAACACGAACGGATAACATGGCAGGGAAACGATGCACAAGAACATTATATTAGATTAATTATACTTTGAAAGTGATGTACTTTTCTTACAGAGGATTGATTTGTTGCAAAAGCATAAAGACCTATATGAGACTGAATGAAGTCCAGCTTCATGTCCTGTTCGTGTCTGTTCTATATTGACGTGTGTTGCCCGAGAGGAGAATTGAACTACCGAAATCTTAAAACCATGTTTACTTTCGTTTGTCTGAAGCTTGCAATAACTATTTATCCAATTTGGTAAATGTATAGAAAGTTCTGCAAATGTTGTATTGGCTTATTCATGGAGAATTACAACTAGCATGATTATGATGCAGAAGAAACCTAATCAAGGCAAATTTGGGATTCAAACCTTTGGCCATAAGTTGGCAAGTCATTTGAAGGCAGCACTGCACAAATAACACTGTGTTAGAAGACGCGGCAACTGGTTCACGTTTTGGTAGGTAATAGTAGAGAGTCAAAAAAGACTTCCAGGCATGTAACATGCCATGGATGTAAATATTATGTTGTCAGTTTCAGTATTGTCATTGTCACCCTGCTCAAACACCATCACTACTCCGCGAACTGACCAGACAATCATACATCAGAGCATTCCAAGTGCAGCCTTGTAGGTCTCCTGTGAAACAAATAAAGTCAGCAATTTAATTTGTCAAGCTGGATTCATTAGTAGACCAGCGTCGTCGGGAATTATATATCTATCTTAGATGACTGGACGCAATCATAGTCTAATTAAGAATGATCGAAATGCAATTACTATGGTTCGTTTTCACAGATGGAAGATTAGTTTCAGACTGGGAGCAAGCGAGGCAGACAGGCTTAATTGAATGTTACAGTTAGGTCGATAAAGGTATTATACTGTGTCATCCACATGGTTGCACATGCTCACCTGTTTCAGGGACATCTGCTGGTGTCGTACCAGTGACTAGTAAATAGTTGGAGTGGAAGTTGCAGTAATGGAGTATCACAACAACCAAAGAATCAGCTAAATATACTCACGAAATACATTACCATGTGACAGATGACACATGACAACAGACAATATGTTAGTGCATAGTTTTACATGTACTTATAATCATAAAAATTAATCTTTATCAGTTTTGATATATGGAGGTAGTGTGAGCGAGAAACCTTTCAGTCTGTTTAAATCACCGTATCCCAATTGCATTAATCGATGCTCATGCTGTTGATCATAGGATTGTCTGGTTCACACTCGATTATTTACTGCTTTTTAGCTGAAACATTGCTGTGTGCGGCGTGATACAACCAACCAACCTTTTTAACTCTTAGAATCTGTTTACCAAAATGATATGAAATGGGAGAGATTTGTCCTTTCCACAAAGGGCATTTATACATATAATACTCAACCCTTGTTTAACTCTGGCAAAAATGATATAATAGAGATGATTCAGGTGTGCCTGAACATTTCGCAAACTTGCATTTTCTGATTGAGACCAATAATAGAAGATGCGCGTAGAGACGTTTGACAATAATTTAGTATAACTAACTGCCATTATGTGTACGATAAACTGGTGGCCAATGCTGGCCGAATGCGATCATTACTGTCATTAGCAGTCCCCAGTACTGCACTCGAGAGAAATACAAATCCAATCACAAAACGTGCTCCAAATCCTTGAATAATCCTACATAACATTGCAATTAATATATGTAAAAGTATTGATTTTAAACGTTGTTGACAATTCACCTTGCCAGAGGAAAACATAACGTCCATGTGATGAAGTACAAACGACGGAATTCATTTATAGAAAAACTAGTTACAAATACAAAAAAGAATGATTATGACATGAGCAGACATATTACAAAATGCGTAAAAAAGAAACAAGATAGAAATCCTAAGTAATCATATACTCAGTACATGTCAACTTTACATTATTCGTTAAACATCCTGCATGAACAGGCCAATGTAAAAAGACAGTCATGCGATTTGGCTGTCGGAATGGCGCTAGAATGTCTTATATTATTTCTTGGACTGAAATGATAACAATTCAAAGGTGACAGGAACACCCATCGAATTAACATGCCAAGTTTAAACCCAAGAAACAGACATGGCCCATGTATACTTATGTAGAAACACCAGTTGTGTGGAATGACGTGTTAATGGTACGTTTTTCAGCAAACACCATTTGCCATCCTGAAGATATCTATTTTGATTTCCCAAGAGATGTCGGTGTTCGTATTCAATCTTACTACACAAAACATGTCAGGAATATTACAGACCTAACCTCCCTTTCATAATGCACATCACAGTTTTCCTGTTTCAAAGGAATTTGACTTCTGTTATTCCACCTCCCACTCACTCTCTTCATGTTTGTATTTAATCTGGAGGGTGCTTAACTACACTTAGATTACAAAGGCAGCGTGTGTTTTTTCATTTAAATATGTCAATGCTACAAGGACGCACATTACAATCAATTTTCGGAAATCCAAACAAAAGGCTAATTTCCTTTCAGAAGTCTGTACGTAGGCATGTCTGCTTGGGAAATCATGGGGACTATCTAATGTCAATGGAACCATTATATAATGGGGCTGTGTTTTGGCAAATATATTGTATTGCAATATAATGCGATTCAGGTACCCGTATTGCGATACATATTGCGATATATTGGGAGCTTAAGTGTTTGACAGTGAGTGACACTAATTGTGCATGTCAATCCTATTTTCTACATTATAAGTATTTTAACATATATGTTATGGCACTGATAACAGCAATCGCAAAATTGGGTTGCATAGTCAGGGATTCTATTTTATTTTATATACAATTTACTGCATTACAGTATGCCGTTTTGTCATTGATTGTATAACGAATAACATTCGTTGTGAATGAAATTACATTGTAACTGTAGATTTTAATTTAAACCATAACGATAATCACAGAAACTCTATGTATATTCTTTATCCAATATACCGGTTCTCAGATAAATATTGCAATACGTATCGTTTGAAAAGCATATTGCAATATACCGGTATACTGGTAATACCGTGCAGTCCTATTATCTACTGTTAAAGCTTCCTCTTTGTATGTATGTATGTATGTATGTATGTATGTATGTATGTATGTATGTATGTATGTATGTATGTATGTATGTATGTATGTATGTATGTATGTATGTATGTATGTATGTATGTATGTATGTATGTATGTATGTATGTATGTATGTATATATGACGTCTTCAAATGCAGGGATAAACAATTTGACACCTCCTTTAGTTATATTATAATTAGATACATAATATGTACAGAGAACATGATTGACCACGAACTTTCGCTATCTTTGAGTGCAAATAAACGGTCAAAAAGGAATTCTCATGTTTGAGTTACAGTTTATGCTTTCGTTATTTGAAGTTCTAACCATGTTTATTCAAGGACTCTGTCACTGCTCCATTCGTGACCTCGTGCCAAATCCCTGGAAGGTATTTAATCAGTTGCTTCAACGCCACAATCAGCAGGCAACCTTCCAATACTGTTCTTCATTAGCCATAGCCTGGGGATATCATTTCTTGCAGTTACATTCTATGGAACGGATTCCATTCAAATGACTCGTAAAGTGGCTCTTGTGTTCATTTTCGAGAGAGAATTTTCTACGTGATTGTTCTTTCTTCGTTACTGCTTTTTCTTACAACTGCTTTTTTCTGTTCTTGGTGAACTGGTTGTTGAAACTGGGCCTCTCGTCTTAAGAAATATGATGGGGGTTTTATTATTTGTTGAGTACTGCTGGTGAGATAGCAGGAAGCATTCAACCTAGTCGAGCAAGCTTCATTAGTAGCTCAACATCGTGTATATATATATAGATAGAGAGAGAGAGAGATAGAAGAATAATTATAGAACGATCGAAATGCAATTACCATGGTTCGTTTTCACAGATGGAAGATTAGTTTCAGACTGGGAGCAATCGACGCAGACAGGGTTAATTGAATGTAACAGTTAGCTCGATAATCGTACTGTGGTGTGTCATCCACATGGTTGAACATGCTCACCTGCTTCAGAGATATTTTGGGGTGTCAACACTGTCACTAGTAAAAATCATAGTAAAGCAGGGGTAAAGGGAGAATCACAATAGGCAACACAATCAGCAAATTAGACTTACGGGACACATTACCAAATCACAGATTAAATATAAAGGCAATAGAGAATATGTTAGTGCATGGTTGTGGATATATCGTGAAGACTCATCGATATCTTTTGTTGCTCT
Source organism: Haliotis rubra (assembly GCF_003918875.1). Lineage (NCBI taxonomy): Eukaryota > Metazoa > Mollusca > Gastropoda > Lepetellida > Haliotidae > Haliotis > Haliotis rubra. The sequence continues at coordinate 52,330 of NW_025767683.1, forward strand.
TACAGGGATTCGAAGAGAGGGGATCTTTGTCCCCTTTGTAAATGGTTAGACTCACATTCTTTTCTTTGTATTGTAATCATATGTACTTACACATACGTTCTATCCGTTTTGATTTCCATTGGTACATGTAAGTGAGAAAACAGATTTGGTAAATTCTTACTCCCAAACATTATAAAATTGGAGACGAAGGTGCTTAACCTCACCTCTTGCAATTCTCCGAATGTGTTCTTTTTCTTTTCATACGGACGTATAGTTATAGAAACTGTATCTTTATCACTAGGTAGATCTTTACATCAACGCTAGGCAACTTAATACTGTAGCTGGTAAGATGTTCTAATCCCCTGAGTTAGCAGGATTCAAGTTTGATCTGTTGAATGAATACTTACAAATGCAAGAATGTTAATAGCATATGAGGAGACAAAGTAAAGGGGATGTTTATCATCGAAGGCAAATCATCCGATAAATAATAAACATGTACGCACTACATGTCAGTCCAGTCTAGTATTCTTTGCATTTACTTTATCCAACAAGGAACAAAGAGCTACACATCCCACATGAACAGACCAAAGTAAAAAGAAAGTCTTTGGTGGTCAGAATGGCGCTAGAAAATATCTTATATTATTTGTTAGACTGAAATTGTTTCAATGCAAAGTTGACAGAAACACCCACATAATTAACATGTCAAGTTAAACCCAAGAAACAAAGACAGTCATGGCTGATCTGCAATCAACTTATGTAGAAAGACCAGTTGTGATGGAATGACGTGTTAGTTTTAAGTTTTTCATCAAGATGCCTTAGAACTATATCCCATTGCGTTTCATACAATCTTTTTCTTCTGTAATGAATTGAGGAACTTGTTTTAGTGCTGGATTCTAATCATTTTGATCTGAGTGATTCAAACATTGGCTCTTGCATTCTTGCAAAAAATGAGCAGATTTACTTTCTAAACAGCTTTTGTCTACAAAATATCTATATGTTTCAAACACATAGTTTCGTTTATCACACAAATGTCATGGGTGACCAAAACACATAAAAAAATATACACGAAAAAACAAACAACCTTCATGGCTGATCTGCAATGAAGACACTTGAAGAACGGTCAGCTGATATGGAAGTATATGTTATTATTAACTTCTTCAACAAGCGACCCGTGAAGGTCCGGGTTAGAATATTGATCTTCAGTAACCCATGCTTGTCGTAAGAGGCGACTAACGGGATCGCGTGGTCAGGCTTGCTGACTTGGTTAACACATGTCATCGGTTCCCAATTGCGCAGATCGATGCTGCTCATGCTGTTGGTCACTGGATTGTCTGGTCCAGACTCGATTATTTACAGACCACCGCCATATAGCTTACAAATATTGCTGAGTGCGGCATAAAACTAAACTCACTCACTCAATCACTCTTCAACAAGCAAATCCATCCGGCTAACTAAAGACATGTTTTCATTTCCACTGATATTATGCCATTGGCAAATTTCCTTTCTGTTATTCCACCACCCACTCACTCTCAGCACATTGCATATTTTTTCTCAGTCTAACGAATGCAACGTGCCTGGAGGGAGGTTAACTACACGTAGCTTGCAAAACGAAGTGAGTTTCCTTTTTCTCATTAAATTGTGTCATTGCTATGTGGACGTACATAAGAAACTATTTTCGGAAATACTAACAAGACGTATCTGCTTAATCCCCTCTAGCAACCTCTTCGTAGGCGTGGCGTTGCATGATGTTTGGGGAAATAATATGGACTCTTAGCAATATCCATATATTAATACACTCATGATCAATGAGAATCCTATCAAATACATACGTTTTCCAATATCGTTTTATCCCACCTCATTGTTCTGTAATGAACTGTGTGGGAATGAGTTCGGTGTCGCATTCCAATCATGTCATCTAAGTCATTCAAACATATGCGTTCGCTTCGTTAGATACTAATGGGCAACAAAGAAATTCTAATTAACTCTCTTGGATAGTTTTAGTATCTCCCCGATGTGTATCTGTCAAACGACAAATCTAGATGTTAGAAACATTTTTATAAAGAACCAGCTCATGATCCATTGTACTGGATGTCAAGATGTGATCGTTGTTGGACATAGTTTGTTTTGTTTGTTTGTTTAACGCCGCATTCGGCAATATTCCTTCTATATGGCGACGGTCTGTAAATAATCGAGTCTTGATTAGTAATTCTAGTGATCAACATCATGAGCATCGATTTACGCAAGTGAGATACGATGACATGTGCTAACCAGGTCAGCGAGCCTGGAAAACATCAATTCTGTTGGATATATGCCACCGGATATGTGTAGATGCTTGATTGGCATTTTAGAAGATGATATTTGATGAACATAGAGATTTTTTCTGGGTTACATCTTCTTTTATTCTCGAGTACAACGTTTCAGGGCTTGTTCTGGCCCCATCATCAGGTAAACTGGATGATGGGGCCAGAACAAGCCCTGAAACGTTGTACTCGAGAATAAAAGAAGATGTAACCCAGAAAAAATCTCTATGTTCATCGGATATGTGTAATTAGGTAATCACGTTCAGGACAATAAACAGAACCTCCATTTGTAACATGCTGAATAGCAGAGGACAAAACATGAAGGTAAAATAACGAGAGATAACTAACAAAAGAACATACAAATTATCCATTATTTATGACCTAAAACAAAACTACATTTTACATATGTATCATGATAATAATGTTCATATCTACTTTTAGCTCAAAATGGACATTTACGAAATACATACATTTGTTGGGTAGGTCTTTTTGCCTGAAGATGTGACAATTAACAATCACTAAGAGGGGGACACGTCTCGAGCTCCATATGCAGAAACGGACTTATTTTAATAGTCACCCCATTTAGCTGTATCATTATTCCATGTTACAATTTTACTATGAGAGCTAAAATGTCATCTTGAGTCACCGTTACCCGAGTAAGTGTTTAAAATCGAATTCAGACGTTTTAATCAAATAAACTTCATGGAAGCCTTATCAATTTTATACCTGACGGGTAATTAAAGGTCAGAGTTTCAGTTATGGTTTCGTTTATTCGCTACATGTCAACATATTTGAAGATGACCAAACCTTGTGTATTCTAGGACTGCCAATGTTTCATTCGTGACATCGTGCCATATCCTTGGTATCCCTGGGGGGGAGGGTGGTGGGGTGGTGGGGGTGGTGGTGGTGGTGGTTATATTTGATCAGTTGCTTCACTGCCACAATCAGCAAGCAACCTACCAATACTGTCCTCCATTATCCATAGCCTGGGGTATATCATTTCTTGCAGTTACATGCTATGAAGAGGATTCCACTGAACTGACTAGAAAAATGGCTCTTGTGTTGATTTTCGAGAGCGAACTTTCTACTTGATTTCTCAAACTGTAGTACCTCTTTTTCTAACGACTTTTGTTTATATGTTTCAAGTGAACTGTTTGTTGAAACTGGGCATCTCGTCTTGAGTGATTTGATGAGGGTTTTCCACTTTAAACACTATGCTTAAACTAAATGCGAGTCATGAGTATGACAAAACATATCTGCCTTGACAAGGGTGACATTTTTCGCATACCTTTTGACCAAAATAGTTTGAACTTTGGAATGTGAATCTGAGTAATGTAGAGTTTCCTTTAGCAATGTCAAGGGAGTATTTCATTTAGTGGAATTTGTGATATTGCGCTTTTGAGATATGGTGTGCTTATTGTTTCAGATACTTAGTCATAAAAAAGATTATGAATAAACGGAATGTATCCTCCAGTACATACAAGTTGATTATCATCCATATCCTTTTTGCCGAATATCAAACCTTTATTTAAAAAAACAACAACACATACTCCTCTCTCGCTTCTATAGTCGGGGGAATTTGGACGGATTCATTCAGCTCAGATCCTTGTTCGTGTGTTTCAACAAAGTAGGGAATGCCGTAGAACATTACTATAAGCTGCCATGCCGTGGTACATTCTTCCCAAAAGAAACACAACTGATCATGAGAAAGTTGATTTTGTTTCTTTGTCAATAAGTCAATACAGATGCCACGATTTTATTTGAACAAATTAGGCTCAGAAGACCGGATTTTGTCCATGTATTGAGACGTTTACACACAACAACGTATTCAACAACGCCGAGGTTACTACTTGTGGGGAGACATATCCTTCACACGGAGGTCTGAGCTTCAGAGGAGTCTGAGGGGAAATTGGTACATTGGTCATACGTTACCATCTTCCGATTATCTGCCGACAGACGTAGTTATTTCACTGTTGTTTTCCGTCATAACTGAAACGTCAGTGTGTCAGCCTTCCAGATCTCCGGATGTGAACCTGTTAGAGAATCTGTGGGGTTGTGTAGGGAGGCCTTGGATTGTGAAATGAGTTTGATCGTCTTGAAGAGAGGCCATATTAACTGTTACATAAATCATTTCAAGGGAGGCAAGGGAAGGATAATGTTGGGTCGAACGTCTTGTAGTTGAGATGATGCGGGTTAGATCCCAGGTTAGCCCTTGCTGGTCGTAAGATCAACTGAATTCCAATTGGATAATGAGAACCGTTGCACTGGTTGTTGGTTAGCCTTCCATATGTCCGGATGTGAACCCGTTAGAGAATCTCTGGGGTTGTGACCGTCTTGAAGAGAGGACATATTAACTATTACATAAATCATTTCAAGGGAGGCAAGGGAAGGATAATGTTGGGTCGATCGTCTTGTAGTTTGGCCACGAGATGATGCGGGTTAGATCCCAGGTTAGCCCTTGCTGGTCGTAAGATCAACTGAATTCCAATTGGATAATGAGAACCGTTGCATTACTCGTTTGCGGGTCATCGTACCCCGAAGGTGTGTACTGTTGCTTACAACAGCCATCACTGGACTAGCTTGTCCAGACAAGCTATCTGCTCCAATATAGCTCGAGAACTAAGATAAATAAACATACAGGGAATCAAAGCCCTGACAACTGACGGTCCTTGCAAGTTCAATTCAAGTTGTTCCCACAGCGATATGGCTCTCTACTTACACAAAGTTATGATATAATTAACAACTAATGATTATCCCAATATACAGGACTCGAATCACATCGTCTAATCTCCAACAGAAAATTACACGAGGCTTGTAAGCAGAGCTACCAGTTCTAGACTTGTTGAACAGCGTCCTCATTGTCAGAGGCCTGCATAGTCACATTAATTTGATTCTGCCACTAGCGTTGCTTCCTCATGTATGTTCCAGACGTTTGAATTGCGTTGATGCATTTGACAGGTTCGGAGAGGACGTCTCAAGTTAGTGCTTGTTATGTAGTGCAATTAGACGGCTTCGTTAATGTGTTTCTGATTTTGTCTGCTGCTCCCAGTTTCTTTGTCTGATCCTAATGTAAGTGAACGATTTCATAGTTGTCCTTTGACATAAGTTCTACACTTCGAAACTGAAGTGCTTGAAACTAAATAACAATTTTTCAACAGATTACTTCTTTCAAACGCATGAATGTGTTTTCAATTGTTTCGACTAACTTAAAAGTTCACTATGTTCACAGTTTAATTTTTAAAGTGCTGTTTCTTTGTGAAAAACATCACAGAATGAAAGCCATTACGAAAAAACCAAAACTAGTCTTTGGACAACTTCCAAATTGTAAATGTGATGGTTGGTATTTTATACGGTGACATTCCATAACACTTTATATGGCGTATTGAAACCAAATCCTCACCTTTTCTCCTAACGATGAGGGGTATGACCAAACAAATGGGATTACCATTGCTCTTATATACAAGAAGACAAATTGCATTGTAGACATGAGAGGCTGATTATCCGCGGAGTTTCACAGCCTGTCTGGTTTGGTCATAAGACGTAATCCTATGTCTTCACACAGTCTGGTGTTGGTCTCTTTGGGACTGCACATAGACGTCAGAAGCACATTAACCATCCCCGCAGACCTGCAGATTGATGACCACAGCTGTCCTGGCCACATGCTCGCTTGTCTGCAGCCCACATTGAATCTGTGTTGTCTGTGCAGCATCGCCAGAATCACAAGATGGTTCATGTCTTATTTGGCGCCTGCGTATCTCCATAACTGTCTTGTCAACTGTAGAGAGCTCGATTTTGTAGGGTTAACGTCAATGCCCTAACGATGTTCTTTTCTCTACTTCTAGCAAACTTGAAGTTATTGACATTTTAGAATGATTGAGTTAAAGCCACTTTGAGCAGTCATTCAGTATTATCATCGTGTGTCAATGTTGCAACGGAAAGTTACTTTCTTGTAGAAGAAATGATAGAGGTGACTGTATTATTTCTGTATATCGAAACATCACGAGAATGAAATTCAATAAATTAGAACAAATGTTTTGCAAATGCAGTGATGTCAAATGTGTCAAGATTAGAGAGCGGAGTGCATTGCCTGCTTCTATTCTTTATTCTTCTTTATCGTATATCGTTATGTATTGACATCATCTACATGCTCCTTCCTGTTCATGAAATTGTGTACGCGAAAATACGTGACATTTTGCCCCTCCATTTTGTGAAAACAAGGCATGAATAAAGGTCACTTACAGATGCGATGCTCTGTGATTCAAACCGAATTAAATAAGGGAGACAGTTAAATTCAACAGTCAATCTTGTTGATTTGCTGAAGTTATTGATTTTAGCCCCTTAGGCACATTCTTTGCTTCGGAACCGAACAACTCACTTTTTATACATCTAAAAACTGTATTTTCAAAAACAACGGGCTTAAATTTCCCGAAGAAGCATATTACATGGTTATTCTAGGAATGGAGCAGGGACTATTTCTTTCGTTTCAATCATTTGTCCTCAGATTACTACGCACCAGCTGCAGTGGACATGTTGTCAGCTTCCTCATTCTATATGTGTGTTCATGCGCCGATGAGCAGCACAAAATCCTCAGCTTCAGATAAATTATGATCTTGTTTAAACAATCTGTATTTTGTACTTCGCCGATTTAAAAAACGTTTTTGAATGCTTTTCATTCCTTGACCATCTGCGTGGTTCCTGGTAATAAAATATGTCCACAAAGTCATCAGGAGAGGAAACAGCGCTATGTTGGAAATGTTGAAAGTTAAGAATGAGTTCAATCGATTGGCGCCAAAGAAACACTTCGGTTTTTATATTCTCCTTCCGGGCACACTTAGAAGGAGTGCAAGGATAGGGGAAACTGTGTTTCAGTTGACAGTTGGTGGCAGAACATAAACGAAGCGTAGTTTAACATTTAAGCGGGGGTTGATATACTGTATGGCCCCTGTCGGTTCTTGGCAGACTAGTATAGGTTCCGATGCTACAGCTGGAGTGCAGATAAACAGAGCTGTTTGGAATGGCATAAAGAGAAATGCTCTCCTCAATACCACATTTACAATGCTGCTCCTGATGTCATGTATCAATTCAAATTCTTTAGCATGCGATGAGACTCATTATTCGTTATCAAATAAACGTAATATGCGGGTATCATGATCTGTTTTATAACGAAGCCCGGGGTTTGGAATAAAAAGATTCCAAACGTTCTTATGAGCCGACAAAGGAGTATCGAGAGGCTGGTTGTCTGAGGCAGGGTCGTCTCTCATTAGTACGCTGGATAGCCATGATTGTTGGTTGTACCGGTTCGCTTCAACGGTAGGTCACGGTGTCACAGCATCATACCTGTGTGTGGCAAACGTCTGACATCTGCATCACATTACTACTCTCCTCCCACGTTACGCTGACACGGAATGATGTAATTAGAATACTGTTAAACCCAACTCACTCATAGGATTCTGACGCCGAGTAGCATTATTTTCAATACTCTCAAATCTCTAGTCCTGCATATACCTGGTCTGGTAAACTGCTAAACTGGCAGATTTGTTATTGATGTGGAAGGAGGTTTGTTGTTTTCATTGCTTTACCTGTAAGTATCATGCAACTGCCAAATCTCATACCAGTGTTTCAGGGCTGGTAGCGTTACGTCAACTGCATTTTGGTACAGAGGTTAAAGGCATTTCGCGAAGGACCCTAAGAAGGCCCTTTCGTATAAGGTACTACGATTAGCAAAGAGTTACTTAGGCATACGAGAATGAGGGCTCAGAAGCCACATTCGCGCTGATTAGGGCCATGTAAGTGTCGTTTGTCCACAAAAGAAAAGACCGCTAGCACTATAAAACCAGCTTCAGTCTGGGCTAGTACAAATCGCCTCCGTGGTGTAGTGGTTAGAGCGTCCGCCCGGAGAGCGGAAGGTCGCGGGTTCGATCCCCGACCGCGTCATACCAAAAGACGTTAAAATATGGTACTTGTTGGTCCCTGCCTGGTGCTCAGCATTAATGGGTACATCAAGGACTGGTCGGCTCGGAGTCAGTATAATGTGTCTGAGTGGGGTATTCATGCTTCACTGCAGCATGGTATCTCAGTGGGCTAGCACTACAAAACCAGCTTCAGTCTGGGCTAGTACAAGCAGCCGCACATACACATACACACGCATGCACGTCGTCATACGAGCGAAATATTCTCAAGCACGACGTTAAACCCAATTTCACCTCACCTCACAAAAGTAAATATCTGGGTACAAAAATAAAGTGCACAAAAGACATTGTTGTCAAATCGTGTGAGGCACCTCAATTCGCCCTGGAGAGATGGGATCCTTATGTGTACCTGGAACCTAAAATCATTTTCGATTCCAGGCTCGGTTTGATAAGTTCCCTGTGCTTTTCAGCCCCATGCCTGTGCTGGATTCACCATACTGATTACATTTAGGTCGTGCATTACCTAGAGATAAACTTACTAACGATATAACTAAATTCTGGTGTGTATTATACTGAAGTCACTCCTTCAGGTCTTGAAAGTGAAATATTAGATTTGACCCAAGTGATACATGCCCCGTGGACTATACCCTTACCACTGAAATATATCAAAGCACAGAACATCGACACTTTATGTTATAAAGCGTCCCGAACATCTAATCTACTGACCCTGAACCAGATTCCCAGACCACGCCATTGATTGCTGACCAGAAGGTTGCACCAAACATCTAAACATGATTACATGAGACACAGTACCAGTGAAAACTGACCCAAAAGAAACACAATTTGTTTGGACTTAACAAAATGAAATGTATTGATCACAACCAATTTACACCTAACAGAGTTTGGAGAGCCTGATGAAAGCATTTTTGATATTGTAAAAGGAAACTAAAAAGAGTCTGTAAGAACTTTGTTATATAAGTCATACATGGAAATAGAATAGACATATATGCATGGCCGATGTTTTGGAATGCAGGTATTGGAGTTTGATGCAGGTATAAATAAGTGCTACTTAAGGGATATTTGCACAATGATGAAGAAAGACGGATTTGAATTCAAAGGATGTGTATCAGATCAGCACGCAAGGGTAATGTTTCTACCGTAGGCTGTTTTGTGAAGAATGCCACTGTGTACAAGCATGGGTCAAAGAAGTGTCAGCAGTTCTTGTCCCATCCAGAAACGTCTCGAATTATCGCAGTTTCCGACAGTACATGGCATTTTTCTAGCGCTTCTATCATTTGCTGCCACTGGCAATCACTACAAACAAACATTTCATCTCTGCCCTCATATAAAACTGTAAATAGCTGCCAAGTTCAAAGCTAGATTATTTTTTGGGTATTGAATAGACACTAAAAAGAGTCTGAAATAACTTTGTGATATAAGTGATACATGGCAATAGAATAGTTATATACATGGCCGATGTTTTGGAATGCTGAGTTTGATGCCGGTATAAAGTGCTCCTTAACGGATATTTGCACTATAGTAATGCCATACGTTCTCAAAATATTTCAGGTGAACAAATTAGTAGACTTAGCACATGATTATGACGGGTGCTACCGGTGGGGCAGGATACGCTCACCTTTTTGCGAACACCAGGTATGATCACTATGTCATAGTGATTCCTAAACCATGGTCTGTCATCGTATCGCATGCTGATAATCACTGGATTGTCTGGTCCAGACGCGATTTGTTTACAAACAACCTCATACAGCTGTTATTCTGCTGAAACAAATATATGCTCATGTCACAGTCACAATGGAACAATCGAGAATGCTCTTCCGACGATGTCTTCAAAGAACCTAATGGACACAAAAGTCTTCTCTGCCTTAGTGGAGCTTCCACAAAGTTTGATTAAAGATAGGTAGAAGACGTTCATATGTGACATAGCAATGACCAAAATGTTGTTTGGTATCATTCCTAATTTTCACTCCTATCAAAATGTGACATTAATTGTAATAAAAGATTACACATTAAGAATATATGTGTCACTTATTCAAGGTCACACCAGCTGATAAAAGCTGTAATTCTGGCTTTTTCAGCTTAACGCTAAATTCAGTCGCTCACTCACTGACTCAGATGAGACCACTGACGTTGAAACATGCTGTGACAAAACTACATGATTTCTGATTACATATTCCAATCTGTGTGACAAGAAAAGGAAATCAACAGCAAAGCTCAGATATTTGTCTCAGAATGTGTCCTTGTCTTCCAGCAATATCATTCGAGATAGATCGGTAAAGCTCATGGTCAACTTAATGACCTTTAAACTTCGAAAACCGGAATTCAAACTTCTATACTGCGCATCATATATCATAGTATCAGTTAATGCACAGGACATCCACAGACTTTTCAGAAAGACATTAAACAGGGTCATATTCTCCTTTGGCCATGTTTTGAGGGGACATGCTTTTGCAGCATCCAACAGGACTTTACAATTGAGACACAAATTGGGAGAGGATCTTCACGAATATTTAGTCTATTATTGAATAACTGAAGCAGGTGGTCGAAGTTGGCATCAGGATGTAGTGGAATGCACACCATGAGTAGCCAAGTCCACAATTACCTGTAACTTAGGTAAATATTCTAACGTTGATGCACAGATTTGATATGTCGGTAAACACAAGTAGAAACATATCTGTTGATGCCCAATGTATGATGAATAACTGATCACGATAATTTCCATTGTGTCTCCTCTACACTAATTAATCATCAAAGCGTACGTGCAATGCCATTGGTGGTGTTTAAGCTTGGCACGGGAACTCTTCAAAAGGCTGTATGGCAAACACCAATTTATCAACAAGTTTTGCATCTGTGTAATATATTTTAATACTGTTCAAACGGCTGTATGACAAACAAACTAATTTTATCAACATGTTTTGCATCGGAATACTATTTTTGTAAAACAGAAGACAACCGTTTGGCCTTCGTAGCGTGATTCATTAGCATTTCATATCGGTTCCAGTCTTCTGAACTCTTCTTTTAACCCTATCCCATAGCATAAACATGACACTTTTGACATTGCAATATATTTCCATTACTATATCTTAAACCAACATCTTCCTGGTCATCGATGTTCAAACTAACATGATCTTCTTTGAAGTAGTAAATGACGGGACTCTCAAAGAGACCCAGTTGCTTAACCTGCGGAATGGTTTGGGCATATATGTAGATCGTCAGAGACCAATCAAGTAATATCCATACATAAAACGATTCACCAACACTAATGGGTTTCTGTTAGGCAGCAGTCCATAAATGTCACGATTAATAGTTGATTATATAACACGAGGACGCAAAGGTCGGATGCTCGAAAGGTTTTTAGCCAAGCGTCCCTGCGCCAAATCTGTCTGTGGTTTACAGAAAATAACGACGATTTATCTTAAGTCGACGTGAGCTGAACACTTAATGTCACATTAAAGCGTTGAATGTAATTCGCCTTGCTGAGACTAAAAGACCTATTGAGCTTAAGCTTGTAACAATATTGGTTTCCTCTTACACCATTCTAAGATTAAGGAAGATAATGTCCTGATCCTGTGTGTCTCAGTTTTCTAATATCTCGATGGTGGGTGCACAAACTTGGACACTGTTACATGGCAGAGTAATTTATTGTTAAAAACGTTGTGATAATAATATATTGCTTGGTTTTGGCAGATCGCTTCCTTACATAGTTTACATACTCGCCCTATATGCAGCATGTCACTTTACATATGACACCAGGTTCTTTGATAAAACATTGTGTAGTGTGTTATATAGTTATGTTATCTGAAATCTTATGGGTAGGAACAACTGCGATCATTTCATGCAGGACATCCACAGACTTTTCAGAAAGACATTTAACAGGGTCATATTCTCCTTTGGCCATGTTTTGAGGGGACATGCTTTTGCAGCATCCAACAGGACTTTACAATTGAGGCACAAATTGGGAGAGGATCTTCACGAATATTTAGTCTATAATTGAATAACTGAAGCAGGTGGTCGAAGTTGGCATCAGGATGTAGTGGAATGCACACCATGAGTAGCCAAGTCCACAATTACCTGTAACTTAGGTAAATATTCTAACGTTGATGCACAGATTTGAAATGTCGGTAAACACAAGTAGAAACATATCTGTTGATGCCCAATGTATGATGAATAACTGATCACGATAATTTCCATTGTGTCTCCTCTACACTAATTAATCATCAAAGCGTACGTGCAATGCCATTGGTGGTGTTTAAGCTTGGTACGGGAACTCTTCAAAAGGCTGTATGGCAAACACCAATTTATCAACATGTTTTGCATCTGTGTAATATATTTTAATACTGTTCAAACGGCTGTATGACAAACAAACTAATTTTATCAACATGTTTTGCATCGGAATACTAATTTTGTAAAACAGAAGACAACCGTTTGGCCTTTGTAACGTGATTCATTAGCATTTCATATCGGTTCCAGTCTTCTGAACTCTTCTTTTAACCCTATCCCATAGCATAAACATGACACTTTTGACACTGCAATATATTTTTGTATGCGTAGGATGGTCTGGCGATATCAAGGGCCAGGTGATTAAATATACATGACTAGATCACTTGTGTAATTTCGTTCTTTGTAGCAATAGGTAAATTGACATTCACATTTCGCCCACACGCAACTGTAGGATTGCTTCAAGATGACCATCAACGTGGACGTGTTAGAAAGGTAAAATACATTTATTGAGATTCATGTTTGATGCTGACAACTGATTGGCATTGGTTTGTATTTTGGCCATTTTGAAAATGGGTTTGTTTTGTTGTGAGCATATGAACAGCAAGAAGGGGAGAATTAGTTGACTGTTTCTGGGAAACGTTTGTTTCATCTAACGCTAATTGGCCCTCTCGAGCAGTTGTTGACGAGGCAGGGTAGAAATCGTAAATGTAGTTGAGAGTGAGTTAGATTGGTTAACTCCCGTTCAAAAGTATTTCAGTTACATTGTGACCTGTCAGTTTAATGTTAGTGTGCATGGGTGAGTGGAAGTTACATTCGCATACATAATCATTCGCTTAGTGGATCCCGGTACAGTTAAGGGAGGCAAAACTGCAAGACGAGAAATAATCTGATTTAACTATCACAATAAGGAAAGCATGACTAATGTACAATAAGCATTATATTCAGAAAACAGTGCGTTGCAATAAAGAACTAGAACGACAAAAAGGATGACAGTTTCAAATAACTTTCGTTTAGGCGTGTACTTTGACAAAACGTACTCGCTTTATGTTATCAGAGGTAGACAGATAATTATAAAACTAGGTTGATTCTGATAGTCTTACAAATCGTGTTGATGCTGTGATCACATACCTTTATGGAAAACTGTGAGCGGCAGGTGTCACCTGTCGAGTAGGACATACTTACTCCATTCGCCAACACTTGGTGCCACTACTGAGAATGCCTAGTTCCCTTTTGCGCCCTTTATCAGCAACATGATTGCAATATTCCTTTCAATACCACACCGGTTATGTGCATAATACTTTTATACCGCTGTGTTGGTTGTGGAGCACACGGCAAACCAACCGCTTCCTATTCCAGTTATTGTGATATGGTTAAACTCAATATCACAGGCTACTTCGAGAACGACAACCCAGGTACTTTCTTATTGGCTTTTAAGCAATTTTTGATTTATTGTAAGTAAACGATTACATTTCACACGCAGAACAACGCTCTTGAAAATGGTAATAGACAAATACTCGGTGTAGGTATTGATAAAATTGAAAAAGAGAATGCTCAGATATTTTGGCGAAAACGTGACTCTGACCTATGTACTTCTGCAAGAATAAACACAATTCCAGAGCTCATGATACATTTTGTCACTGAGTTCCAACTGATCTGATCCATACATTAACACTAAATAGTTAGTCTATACGTGTGAATTGTCAGTCAGGCAAATGGACACAGTATGACATGGGATCAAGCACTGAAAATGAGTTGCTCTCATTGTTGAGCAATGACATTGACACATTCTATTTTATGTTGATAAGTGTTGAGGGCGGCATTTTGGCAGCTTTTCAATAACGGAGTCTGGACCTGGCAAACCAATGACTAACTGGAACTAAGATTGGCTGTGACAATTAAACCTATGTAAATTCAAACAATATAATTTTCTTTGGATTATGAGTGAATCCACAGCACCTGATACTAATTTTTTCGGTTTTGATTTTCAGTGAATTAAAATCATAATTGTGTTATATATGCGTATTTTTCATTTGCATGCAATGAAATCAATCTCGGTAGTGCATCGATTCTGAACGTTTCCTTCGGATGGCGCGTTGTATGGCACTTATGGGAGTTAGTGACTATATTTGCATGTCCCACCACGAAAGGCAGAGGATAACAACACGAATTGATTCCACACATTTATTAAAAAGTCCCTAATCTTCGGCAAGAGGAACCAACACTTTAATTTGCTTTTATCCATAAGGATACCATCCCACCATCTCCACAAAGAGTTAGTAACGAAGGTACATGAATATTGGTTGTGTAAATTCAGATGTTAATCAGATCAAAGTATATTCTTGATATGACACGCTCACTATTGCGAAAGTATATGAACAGTTTTCAATATACAAATGTGTATAGTACTTTTCAGCATTGAAATATGTTGATGGCAGCTAACGCAGACTTTCTCCCTTTTTCTGTTGAGGGAAGTACGCGTAACACCCGTAGGAAAGGACAGAATAAACCCTTCCAATTTGATCCTTCATGTCTTAGTTAGGACTGAAATAAAGCTGTAACCTGGCCATAATCATGAACGATCTTTCCAAAAAGCCCAGTCTACTCTACTGTACGATTCTAACCATACTGTAATCATGCAAATATGTATCAAATTATTTGTCAAATCTTATTGTTCAAACCTGGGTTACTACATAAGAATTGATCGGCTTGATTCTTATGCCCAGAATTTCTAGCGAAGAGCTCTTAATAGGCCTGAATTTGCCAATACATGTTCGTAATTTACGGACAAAACATCGTCTGCAGTGTTCTCAAGTTGTTCAAAATTGGTGTACCGAATGTTTCATATTTTCTTAAATAAAAATCATTAAATTCTTGCATTCCATTGTCGATTCCTTTTGCATGTGTAATTTTGACAGTTTAACTGTTCATAAATTGTCTCCAAACCCAAATAGAGATTTCATTGAAATTGTATTGAAATTGCAACAAACTTGCCGAATTGTTTTTTCTGGTAAAGGAAAATAGCAAGTGTTGGTGTTGAAATTTCCATGTTACCACATGTAATAAATATTCGCATTTTCCTAGTTTATTGTCAACCAAACAGGATGCTGTCAAACATTTGCAATGGATGCAATTCAACATGAAACTCTCAAATAAGACACATTATAAACACAATATATAATGAGGCATTCGTCACATTCACTACTAAACCATTATAGACTGACATACATATCAGACAAATATAAAAAGACATGTGATACATTAAACAATGTCGGTCAAATTTGACGTCAAGTAACTGTAGATTTCTGTGCTAGTTTCAAGGTAGGTTCTCGTTCAAGGAATACATTGCCTGGAGCCTGTTAAGAAATCAATAATAGATACGACCACAAGGAAAAACATTTTATTGTCTGATTAAAATCATAACCAGAAAGTTTAGCCTCATGAATACTAGCTAATACATGCACTAACCAAAAGGGCATTATATGTTCCACAACGTCTACCTTTTCAGTTAAAGACTTCGTGACGAATATTTATTAAAGAGTGAAGATCTTCCATTCTGTGTCCCGTGTGATGCGAGACTCACAGTCAAGGACATTTTGCTTGATTGTGTAGATTTGTCTCTCACAAGGGATACCTGTTATCATTTATCCTCTTTAACGACCTTCTATGAATGTCAGTTCTAGTTTTATTCTTGAAATACAATTATTTAATACATTTTTTGAGCTGTTTTAGGCTTGGTTGATGTTATCACCAACTGATCATGAGACTGATGATGGCAGTGCCACTGTAGTGTAAAATTATCATTATTATTTGAACTCACTCACTCACCAGACATACATCTGCACAAATTGCGAACTTCGGGATCTTTGAAATCTGAACATTATCACTGCATGGATGGTTGTTAAGTGAAGAATTCCTTCGGTCAGACATGTTAAGATTTCATCACAGTATCAGGTTCGCTAACGAACTGATGTATCGAGGATACAGTTTTATATAATGATAATTCATCAAGACAGAAGGTTGAAGAAGTTCTTTTTTGTACAGTAAATACCCCCCCCCCCTCCGTCCTATAATATACATTCAATAGGAACTCATTTCTGCTTGCCATACCTTCCTGTGAATGAGTACATGATCATCCATCATTCCATTAATCTTCCGAAGACAGCACTGCTTTCCGTTTAGATTTTATACGGTTGTGGCAATGGTACAAATTATCAGTGTATGCTTATTGATTCTGCTCTTTGAACACGCGTTCCGAATCCGTATCTAATTGTCAATACCTAATTTGTAAATTAGGTATACTTGCTTCGTTAGAGGTGAGCATATAACTGAATTAGTGGGATCTAATTGTCTGTTTTCATAGAAACTTCATACCATGGACATTATTTCCCTGTCTTGATGTTATCTCATTTCTTCCCGTCACATGTCTTTCCAAATATTTTAAATTTTACCTTCCAGGGTTTTGTTTGTATATTTTGTAAATGCATCGATCTATAGATTTTGGAATTAGAGATTCTTGTGGAAAAAGTGTAATTAAGGTTGTTTCAGTGCATTTCGAGAATTAATGTGCATTATTGAATGCAACAAGTGGAATGGCACATGGAGAAAGAAAATGGCACTAAATAAATATCTGAACAATACAGCTTATAATTTGTAATGTTTTAAACGGTTTTTCACATAGTTTGTTCTTGGTGTAAAGCAATGTGTGACTGACTCACCAAAATGTTTCTATTAAAGGAAGTAGTTCTAAGTATGAGTTTTGGAGGTCTTCAGAAGGTTTAACGAACCTTTGGGATGGATGTTTCAAGCCATGAGACAGACCATCTGTAAGTGTCATTTAGAACATATAGTTTCAAGGAACACTGTTGGAGACGTTGAACAATACATTCTTCTATCATTATGCTTTAATCTAATACCTTTACCAATCTAATGATCTCTTCACCTCATCAGCTAGAATCATATATTAACTCACACTCACAACTGTTTTAGATGTTAATTTCACCATCTTTTTGTTAAGGTATCTTCGTGAAGATCCGGATTTGAATTAACCCATCTGTAACCCATGCCTGTTGTAAGAGGCTAAGATGTTGATCACTGAGCTGTCTGGTCCAGACACGATTATGTACAGACCGCTGTAATAAAACTAAACTCACTCACTCATTTAAGCACTGGACTGCCTCATCGCCACTCATTTAAGCACTGGACTGCCTCATCGCCACTCATTTAAGCACTGGACTGCCTCATCGCCGCTCATTTAACCACTGGACTGCCTCATCGCCGCTCATTTAACCACTGGACTGCCTCATCGCCACTCATTTAACCACTGGACTGCCTCATCGTCGCTCATTTAACCACTGGACTGCCTCATCGCCACTCATTTAACCACTGGACTGCCTCATCGTCGCTCATTTAACCACTGGACTGCCTCATCGCCGCTCATTGAAACATGTTTTGCACTCACTCACTCTTGTTGTTAAGGTATCTTCGTAAATTTAAGTTCCTTGAGGATTCAAGTTAGGCTTGTTCTTCAGTAACCTACGCAAAAGAGGCGACCCACTGGATTGGGTGGACGGGTTTGTCGACTTGGTTTAACCCACTTGAGTAGAACAATGCTCATGCTATCAGTCACTGAATTGTGTGGTTTAGACCCGATTAATCACAGGCCGCCAGAGTTAAACAAACACAAAATCTGTTAGACCTTTTCAAGAATGTCTTTGTACATGTAATCGTTGTGATAATTCCACGTCCTTTGTAGTTGGTGATGAGTTGTTTGTTAACGTACTTTCTCATGTAGTGCAATGTCGCACCAAAAGAGTACAGAAATCCAATTCAACTTTGTCCTCATTTCGACCTTTTGGAACTGAACAAATAACGATGAAGTAGTTTCCTGACGCCGAAATCAAGGAAATTGATGATTCTATTATCACTTACACTGAACCCACCAGAACCGTAAGGATGAATCCAGTGTACAGATTTGTGTGCTCAGTTTACGTCAAACCATCATTTGGTTTATATTTGGGCTTCACACTGACTCAACAAATATTCCACAAATCCGGCACGGCAGTATTCATGACCGTGTTCCACATCCCTGGAGGCATTTAATCAGTTGCTTCACTGCCACGTCTCCAGTGTCATTATTCATTATCTATAGCCTAGGGGATGGCATCCTTATAATCAAAGTGTGTGAAATAGCTTTCATTCAAATGACACTAAAAGAAGCTGAAGTGAAGATTTTAGACATGGTTTGTTTTCCTGGATTCGTCAAAAACGCGGCGTCATTTTTGCTTCCAGCGAACTGTTTGTTGAAACTAGGTTGCTCCCAGTTGCGCGATTTTATATAGGATTTTCAGGTCAGGCGATATTGATGGGATGGAACACGAACGGATAACATGGAAGGAAACTGATGCACAAGAACATTATATTAGATTAATTATACCTTGGAAGTGATCTATTTTTCTTACAGAGGATTGATTTGTTGCAAAGTCACAAAGACCTCAATGGGACTTAATCAAATCCAGCTTCGTGTCTGTTCTATATTGACGTGTGTTGCCCGAGAGGAAAATTGAACTATCAGAAATCTTAAAATCATGTATACCTTTTCTTGTCTGAAGCTTGCAATAACTATTTATCCAATGTGGTAAATGTATAGAAAGTTCTGCAAATGTTGTATTGGCTTATTCATGGAGAATTACAACTAGCATGATTATGATGCAGAAGAAACCTAATCAAGGCAAATTTGGGATTCAAACCTTTGCGCATAAGTTGGCAGGTCATTTGAAGGCAGCACTGCACAAATAACACTGTGTTAGAAGACGCGGCAACTGGTTCACGTTTTGGTAGGTAATAGTAGAGAGTCCAAAAAGACTTCCAGGCATGTAACATGCCATCGATGTAAACATTACATTGTCAGTTTCAGTATTGTCCTTGTCACCCTGCTCAAATACCATCACTACTCCGCGAACTGATCAGACAATCGTACATCAGAGCATTCCAAGTGCAGCCTTGTAGGTCTTCTGTGAAACAACAAAAAGTCATCAATCTATTTCGTCAAGCTGGATTCATTAGTAGCTCAACGTCGTCGGGAATTATATATCTATCTTAGATGACTGGACGCAATCATAGTCTAATTAAGAATGATCGAAATGCAATTACTATGGTTCGTTTTCACAGATGGAAGAACAGTTTCAGACTGGGAGCAAGCGACACAGAGAGGGTTGATTGAATGTTACAGTTAGGTCGATAAAGGTATTATACCGTGTCATCTACATGGTTGCACATGTTCACCTGTTTCAGGGACATCTGGTGTTGTCTTCACTGTGATTAGTAAATAGCTCGAGTGGAGTATCTCAACAAGCAAAAGAATCACCTAAGCATACCTACGAAATACATTATCACGTGACAGATGCAAAGAGATGACAACAGACAATATATTAGCGCATAGTTGTGCATGTACTTATAATCATAAAAATTAATCTTTATCAGTTTTGATATCTGGAGGTAGTGAGAGCGAGAAACCTTTCAGCCTGTTTAAATCACCGTATCCCAATTGCTAAGATCGATGCTCATGCTGTTGATCACAGGATTGTCTGGTCTAGACTCGATTATTTACTGCTTTATGTGAAACCAAAAAAACAACCAACCTTTTTAAATCTTAGAATCTATTTACCTAAATGTTATGAAATGGGAGTGACTTGTCCTTTCAGCAAAGGGCATTTATACATATAATACGCAACACTTGTTTAACTCTGGCAAAAAAGATATAATAGAGATGATTCAGGTGTGCCTGAACATATCGCAATGTTGCCTTTTCTGATTGAGACCAATATTAGAAGATGCTCGTAGAGACGTTTGGCAATAGCGTAGTATAATCACCAACTTACTACCATTATGTGTACGATAAGCTGGTGGCCAATGCTGGCCGAATGCGATCATTACTGTCATTAGCAGTCCCCATTACTGCACTCGGGAGAAATACAAATCCAATCATGAAACGTGCTCCAAATCCTTGAATAATCCTACATAACATTGCAATTAATATATGTAAAAGTATCTATTTTAAACGTTGTTGACAATTCTCCTTGCCAGAAGAAAACAAGAGCTACACATCCTGCATGAACAGGCCAATGTAAAAAGATATACATTGTGGTATAATCTGTTTATATCAACTCTAGCCAACTTACTGCTGTAGCTGGTACAATGTTCTAATCCCCTGGGCTAGTAGGATTCAAGTTTGATCTGTTGAATGAATAGTAATGAACGATTACAAATGCAAGAATGTTAATGGCATATAAGGAGGCAAAATAGAGGGAATGTTTATCTTCGAAGGCAAATCATCAGATAAATAATAAGCATGTATACACTTCATGTCAGTCCAGTCTAATAGTCTTTGAATTTACTTTATCCACCAAGGAACAAAGAGCTACACATCCCACATGAACGGACCAAAGTAAAAAGGCAGTCATGCCAGTTGGATGTCAGAATGGCGAGTTGGATGTCAGAATGGCGCTAGAATGTCTTATATACTACCCATCAAAAGTTTAGACTCACTAGTGTAAAAGTAGTCACTTACTTCAGTCAACTGTTCTAAACTAGATTTTGCAAAATATTCTATACTGTTTAAAGGTACGGTTTACACATGGGCTGATGTGTTGTAAAACAAATTCGTAACGTCGAACAGATTATTGTCATAAGTTCAATAAATGATAAACTCAGTGAAAATTGGAGAATTCTTAACAAATCTTTACACCAAAACGCAGCTGTTCACATGCACGATATCTGCACATGCTTTTCAGCAATTTCATGCATGATCATCATGCAATTCATCTGCATAAGGTTTGCAGTTGGTTCCCCCACGTTATTGGACAAATTCATCTTTGATGTATATATGCATATCATATAGCAAATGCTTTAAGTGAGTCTTTTGATGGGTAGTATATTATTTCTTGAAATAATTACAATTCAAAGGTGACAGGAACACCCATCGAATTAAAATGCCAAGTATAAACCCAAGAAACAAAGGCAGACATGGCCCATGTATACTTATGTAGAAACACCAGTTGTGATGGAATGACGTGTTAATGGTAAGTTTTTCAGCAAACACAGCAAACTCTATCTGCCATCCTGAAGATTTCTATACTCAGCAGCAAAAAAACCCCCGTCAGTACGAATTCAAAATAAGATAGGCACTGTAATCAAATCATTACAGAAAAGGACATAATAAACGGATCAAACACATTTTTTGTGAACAATATATTGACACATCAATGAATAACTCAACACAATTTCAAGACATTACGTGAAAGTTTGCTGTCCATTCAAACTCTTGACTTCAGTTTGTAGTGTGACCACAACGAGCGGGAATAACTGCAGCACAACGTCTATGCATGGAGTGCACCAATCGATTGATGAAGGTCATTGGCACCTGGAACCACACTCTGAGAAAGGCCTAGCGCAATAAATCGGCTGTGTTCGGCCTTGATATGACATTATTCAGTCTCCTCTGAATTTCATCCCAAACATGTTCAATTGGGTTTAAATCAGGACTAAGGGCTGGCCACTGCATAATGTTGAACCCTTTCTGCTGTAGGAAGTCCCGTGTAGATCTGGCAGTATAGGCCCGAGCCTTATCATGCTGGAAAATGTTGTTCCAGTGACGTGCGAAATGTGGTATGTCGAGGGGTCTGAGAGCTTGGTCGATGTAGCGCACTGCTATGATGCCGCCTCCTCTCCCTGGACCAAGGTTCTGGAACACCACAGGACCCACTCTCTCGTTCAGGCCTATTCCACCACATACCATGATACTTGCACCTCCCCATGAGTCTCTTTCCATAGCACATTGGTCTGAGTAACGCTGGCCACGTCGTCGACATATTCGTGTTCTGCCATCTGCAGTTGATACGCAGTACCGACTCTCATGTGTGAACAGAACAGTTATCCATTGCCTGTATCGCTAGTTTTGGTGTTGTAGGGCAAACTGTAGACGTTCACGCCGATGACGAGAGGTAAGGATAGATCCATGGTAAGGTCTATGGCAATGGAGGTTCCCGCTGTTAAGACGTCGGCGTACTGTATCAGTACTGATTGGTCTTCCGTGTGTTCCCACTGTATGGCGTGCTGTTTTGGATGCCTGCATGAAGGGATTCTGTACATACTGTCGCACAACATGGCGGTCTTGTCGTCTTGTGGTCACCCTTTGTCTGCCAGTACGGGGGCGATCATTTGTGGTGTTGGTGGCCCGGAAACGTTGCTGCAGCCTATAGATGGTCCGAACGATGACCTGGAAGTGATTGGCAACGGCTTGTGCAGTGTGGCCAGCTTCAAGTCTTCCTAACGCCTGGTTCCTCTCAGCTGTCATGAGTCGCGGTATCCTGCTGACGTTGGACTGTGAATGTTTTTAAACCAAGTTTGGGGGTGCATTTTATAGGGCTGGTGCAGCATGAGTTGCATGAAAAACATGGAGTAACACCGTACCATCTCAGATCAGGTTGCGTTTTTGAGACCATTTCCTGGGTTCCATTCTGAGTTTGGGAAGGAATGTCTTTGCTCAGGTAAAGTTGGAGATGTTGTCCAAAATATACAATCAAAACATTAAATGAGTTTACAGTTATCCGTTTCTGCGAAAGAAATTCCAAACTGACGGGTTTTTTGGCTGCTTAGTATATTATGATCCCAAGAGATTTTGGTGTTAGTATTCAATTTTACTACACAGAACATGTCAGGAATATGACAGACAAAACCTCCCTTTCATAATGCACATCACACTTTTCCTGTTTCAAACTCATTTGCCTTCTGTTATTACCCCTCCCACGCTCTCTTCATGTTTGTTTTTAATCCGGACATCGCAAAGTGTCTCGACGGTGCTTAACTACACTTAGATTACAAAGGCAGCGTCTGTTTATTTCATTTAAGTGTGTCAATGCTACAAGGACGCACATTACAATGAATTTTCGGAAATCTAAGCAAAAATCTAATTCACTTTCAGCATGTATGTATGTATGTATGTATGTATGTATGTATGTATGTATGTATGCATGTATGTATGTATGTATGTATGTATGTATGTATGTATGTATGTATGTATGTGTGTATGTGTATGTATGTGTGTGTGTGTGTATGTATGTTTGTGTGGGTGTATGTATATGTGTGTGTGTGTGTGTGCGTGCGTGCGTCTGTGTGCGTGTACGAAGAATATCGAACAATCCTATAATTAGATGCATTTTCAGAAAATATGCGTTTTATCCAATATCCAATGAACAACGGAAATTTTCACGGTGTCGGATTCTAATAATTTTAATCTAAGTGATTCAAACATCTGCTTTTGCACCTTTGCAAAACATGGGCAACCAAAGAGATTTATCTTATTTCGGAGGACTGGTTTAAAACCTCTACAATGTATGTTTGTTAACCAACAAATCTGTATGCTGGAAACACTTTCTAAATGACATGATCATAGATTATGTGCTACCAGATATACATATTTAGGTTATTATTATAATACAAACATACCCACCATATGTCAATATGCGGAATTAGAAGAGAAAACATAAAGCTAAAAACGAGAGGTATGAAAACATGAATTTAGGAATGATGACCAACAATATGTTTAATATGATTAATACGTTTTTGTAATGTTTAGCTGAGAATGACAATTACACCAAGATATTGATTTAGGAAAGACGTTTAAGTCGAAATATGTGGAATATACCCATCACCTGGATCTGTAGACGTCTTTAAATGCAGGAATAAACAACTTGACACCTCCTTTAGTTATATTAAAATTAGATACATAATACATGATGAGAAGATGATTGACCACGAACTTTTGCTATCTGTGAGCGCCAATAAACGTTCAAAAAGGAATTCTCATGTTCGAGTCATACATACCTTATGGGGAATTTAATGTTTGAGTTACAGTTTATGGTTTCGTTATTGGTGCATTTGAAGTTCACATGACCTTGTTTATTCAAGGACTCTGTCACTGATCCATTCGTGACCTCGTTCCATATCCCTGGAAGGTATTTAATCAGTTGCTTCACCGCCACCATCAGCAGGCAACCTTCCAATGCTGTTCTCCATTAGCCTGGGGATATGATTTCTTGCAGTTACATTCTATGGAACGAATTCCATTCAAATGACTCGAAAAGTGGCCCTTGTGTTGATTTTCGAGAGAGAATTTTCTACGTGATTTCTCCTACTTCATTATTACTTTTTCTTGCAACTGTTTTTTTCTGTTCTTGGTGAACTGGTTGTTGAAACTGGGTATCTCGTCTTGAGAAATGTGATAGGGGGTTTATTATTTGTTGAGTTCTGCTGGTGAGATAGAATGCTGGTCATTAGTCTGACATTGAAAATATCGGCGTTGTCATCGTCACTGTTATATACTTTTGTTACCATATAGTCTATTTATAGTTGAATCGTGTTGTAAAGTGCGTTTGAAGTGTCAGTGCTTCACGGTAACGTTTTAGAAGTGTAGCAGCAGCGGAGTTTATTATAACCGATTATTAACTTCTGTGGTCATAATGCAACACGTGAAAAGCCTGGTTGCAATTGGCCATGCTTGTAGTAAGGCGCGACTAACTGGATCGTGTGGTCAGGTTCGTTGACTTGGTTGACACATGTCATCGTATCCCAGTTTGGTAGAGCGATGCTCATGCTGTTGATCACTGGATTGTCTGGTACAGACTCGATTAGAACCAGACTACTTAGCTGGAATAATGCTGAGCGTCAAACAACAAACAAACAAAATCACGATGCAAAAACAGTGTTTATCTCCAGCTCATACATGCTGCTTATATACATGTGGATATCGTTATTGTATCGTGTGGGGGTGGTGGGGTAGTCTAGTGGTTAAAGCGTTGGCTCGTCACGCCGAAGACCCGGGTTCGAATCCCCACATGGGTACAATGAGTGAAGCCCATTTCTGGTGTCCCCCGCCGTGATATTGCTGGAATATTGCTAAAAGCGGCGTAAAACCAAACTCACTCAGTCAGTATTGTATCGTGCACCTTTCAATTTTAAGTTCACAAAAAACACCAACAATTTCCTCGTCATGTATAGGTACGTAGAAACAAAATCAAAACTTTGATATCACTCCAAATATGTTCATCTGACAACCACCCGTGCTATTAACGTGCAAAATATAACTTGTAAAGTATTCAACATTTATCACGTGTGTGCTTGATGTCGTGCGTTTGTGTGTGTGCTTATGACTAACATATCAGATTGATAATTCTATACTTATACATCCCCTAAATCATTACATGTAGTGAAGCAGGCTAACATTATAGGCATTAGAGGAATCTGGAAGTCCAACAAACATGTCTCAGGGGTAGGGCAATCTTGCTGGTGTCATTAAACAATTATCAGTCTAAGAAAGTCCCTAAATATTAATTATTCGGTTATTCTGTGATCATCGCGTATAATTGGAGAGGCTAATTTAGTTGAGGAACGTTGCATGCCATGGCCATTTATGGGAAAGAGTTACATAAACTGTTGTTTCTGTTGAGGTAGAAAAGTTAAAATTCAGAAGTGAATTTATGTATAAGTGATGTTATGAACACATGTCCTTAAAACAGGTTAAGCTTTGTGACATACATATGTATTCTGTCTTCTTTTACTCATGGAAATATACAATCAATCCCTGCTTTCTTCTCAGAGTAAGGTTGCTGCAGTTTTGAACTTTTCACAGGTTGAATCATGTTCCAGAATACTCAAAGCACGTCAAAGGCCAGCACGACTCAATCAAAAGGTTCAAGCAGATGAGCAATACAAAAGTCGAATCCCACCTGTGAATATCTCACACCCAACATATACTGGACCAATTTTATAACAGATGATGATCAGGCACTTTTGGATAACACTCGTTAACATCCTAAATAAACATCAAAAAGGGGCAAGAGGTAACATAACTTACAGAACAGGGACAGGAAATAATGTCCTTTGAAAAAGTTGGATTTTCTAACGAAACGTCAGGAAGTATTTCCCAACGGGTAGGAGTACACGAATTCGCTGGTACAACTGGCCACTTTTGAATAATATTAACAAAAAGTATAGGACTTGCACTTGCATGGGTGTATATATTTCGTACACCAATAGAGTTTCCTTGGGGAACACAAGGTGGCCAATCTTAAGGTATGCAAGGCACCGATTTGCTTCGGACATGCAGGATTGTATGACAGGATTCACTTAGTCGACGTGGGTAAGTTTCACATATGCTTTGTGAACTAAGGAAACATTTTGTGAATACTCGTTTGTTTCAACAAAATGGAAAATGCTGCGAAATATTATACTCACAATATTCTGCCAACACTGATTTTTAATAAGCGGCGTTAGACTCATAGACGCCATGGTATCCTAGATTGATGCTTATAATGTCAACCACTTGATTGTCCTGCCCCGATTCGAGTATTTATAGACTTCAGAGTAATGCTGCTATATTCGTTGTAAAACCATAAAAATAATCTCTCGTCTTTATGCAATGTAAAGGTAGTAATTTTAGGCACTGTTTGTTTTGTTAGCAATCTTCGTGTACATGCAATCGTACCATGCTATCATAACGTATCCAGTTGTCAGTAGTTCATCGGTTGTTTGATACGTACCAGCACCCCTTATGAAATGTTACGTCAAAAGACTGATAAAAATAACATTGTTTTCATTTGAACAAACAGTTCTTAGATTAAATAAATAACACTTTGAAACAGTGACTGAAATAACAGTGTTATACCAAAACCAAGGCCAAGGTTCACACTGCCTTGTTGAGTCAACAAATCCGAAACCGCTCTATTCGTGACCTTCTTCCATATCCCTGGGAGGTATTTAATCAGTTGCTTCACTGCCACGTCTACAGTGTCATTATTCATTATCTACAGCCTAGAGGATGGCATCCTTATAGTCTTTGTCTGTGAAATGTATTTCATTCAAATGACCGCAAAGTAGCTAAAGGGAAGGTTTCCTGGATTCACCAAAAAGCATACCTTTTTCTTTCAGTGAACTGTTTGTTGAAACCAGGCTGCTCCCAGTTGGATGATCTTATATAGGATTTTCACGTCAGTCAATATTAATGGGATGGAATGCGAACCAATATTATGGAGGGAAATTGGTGTAAAAGAACAAAATGTGGAATTGATGTTGAAGTTGAAGTATCTATTTTTTTCATGGAGGACTGTTTTGTTGTAATGGGCAGGATCGTTTTGACACTTTAAAAGCCAAGTTGTCAGTGTGTTTGATGTTCCATTCCCGAAAGAAACATAAAATTATCTGAAATTATAATGTCATGTATACTCTTGCTCGTTTGATGTTTGCAAAAATAACTTTTGAAAATGCTGTATTGGCATATTCTAAATATTTCCCGACAAAGAAGCATTGAACTGAATTGGATCTTAAAGCATTACATCCGAGTAAAAATCAGACTTCCTTTAAGAGGAAAACCTGAAGTCAACACGAAGAGGAGAACGTTGCTGACGTAATCTAAGGCTAATTTGGATTCGAACTTCGGGACGTCTCTGGAGGACAAAGGTGCACAAATAATTGTGGTACAAGATCCGGCAACGGGTTCGCGTCTTTGTAAATCATAGTAGAGAGACAAAAAGAGACTCCCCTGTGTTAAAAAAATGTAACACGCCATCAATGTAAACATTACGTGATCAGTTACAGTATTTGTATTGTATCACTGCTCCAATAAAGTTGTCAGCGCATACACCAATCACCCCTTCAAGGTGTGCACTCTGACTAGACAATCACACATCAGAACATAACGCGTGTAGCGGGGAAGTCTTCAGTGAAACAATTGCAGGAAGCATTCAACCTAGTCGAGCTAGCTTCATTAGTAGCTCAACATCGTATGTATATATCTGTCTTAGATGACTGGACGCAATCATGGTCTAATTAAGAACGATCTAAATGCAATTACCATTGTTCGTTTTCACAGATGGAAGATCAGTTTCAGACTGGGAGCAATCGACGCAGACAGGGTTAATTGAATGTTAAAGTTTGGTCGATATACGTACTATGGTGTATCATCCCCATGGTTGCATATGCTCACCTATTTCAAAAGCATTTGGTGATGTCATCACTGTCACTAGTAAGAAGTCATAGTAAAAGTAGGAGTAAAGGGAGAATCACAATAGGCAACACAATCAGCAAAATAGACTCACGGGACACATTACTAATGAGAGATAAAACGTGAAGACAATAGACAATATATTAGTGCCTGGTTGTGCATATATCACGAAGACCGGCCGATATCTTTCGTTGCTCATACAGGGATTCGAAGAGAGGGTCTTTGTCCCCTTCGCATTTGACTCAAATTCTTTTCTTTGTTTTTGTAATCATATGCACTTATAATTATATCAACTTATTTTCTATCAGTTTTGATTTCCTTTGGTGCCTTTAAGTGAGGAAATAATCATCATATTTGGTAAATTCTTAGAATCTATTTAGCTTATTTCCAAATATTATAAAATGGGAAAGAAAGGTGCTTAACCTCAACTCTTGCAATACTTTTATGTGTGTTTTACTGAGGAATTATAATTATAGTAACTTAATCTCTATCAGATTAATATCACGAGGTAGCTGTGTGAGGAAGCTTTCAGCCGTTCGAAATCTTAGAATCTATTTATCCAAATATTATGAAATAATATAGGTCATTTACATATATATTACAGCACTTATGTTTTATAATACAATAGAAATTCAGATGAAGGTGTACATTACAGTGTAGCATTACATCTGCAATACCTTTTCGTATGGAACGGTACTCGATGCGTAGCGTTGCATTGTTTAACAATAAGGTGGTATTATCTGCTTATACGATGCTATTTAGTGTTAAAATCTCTCTATATCTACTCTAGCCAACTTACTGCTGAAGTTGGCAAGATGTTTTAATCTCCAGTGCTAGTGTAGCATGGCAGTGAATGTAACAAAACTACAAACACACGCTACGGGTGTGAGCTATTGCCCGAAGGACCATTTATTAGCCAATAATTCACCCTGAAACATTTACAATGATACATTCGCAGTACATATAATATAATCATCAATATTGCAATAGTTCATACTAGTAGTTATAAACAGACTAACATACTATACACAGTAAGGTTACAATCAATCTTGCTAAGTATACAGCACGATATATGTAGATAAGTTTGATCAAGTTTGATCTGAACGTTATGGACATGCATCTTGACAACGCTCCAAGGAACGATGTGCTAACCTCCAGTGATAGCAGGATTCAATTTTGATCTGAACGAGATGGACCTGTATCTTAACAACACTGTATGTCTTGTGACTGACTTCATGGGGCGATGTGCTCATCATCAATACCAGCCGGATGCAAGTCCTGTCAGATCCGTCAGTAGTGGTCCACACAGTCCACACACTGCAATTGTGAGAAATGGAATTCCCATCAGGAAACATGTGTTACAAATCCTTGATTAATATAACATTGTGGCTAATGTGTAGAAGTTCTCATTTTGACCATTGTCAACGATCTCAGCATTAAACGATTAAAGAAACCATTAAAGAAATACAAAATGAAATTGAATCAAACGTTAGTACTGTTGAATAGTTACAAATGCCAGAATGTAAATGGCACATTAGGAAACAAAAGGAAGGGGATGTTTATCTTTATAAAATAGTCTTTGGATGCAAATTTTCAGATAAAGAGTAATCATGTACACACTACATGTCTAATATTCTTTGCATTTACTTTACCCACCAAGGGACAAAGTGCTACACATCCTACATGAACAGACCAATGTAAAAAGACAGTAATGCGAGTTGGCTGTCCGAATGGCGCTAGAATGTCTTATACTATTTCTTGGATTGAAATGATTTCAATGCAAAGGTGACAGGAAAATCCACTTCATTAACATGTCATGTTTACACCCACGAAATAAAGACAGACATGGCCCATGTCTGAATCATTTATACTTATGGAGGGAAGACCAGCTGTGATGGAATGACGTGTTAATATTAAGTTTTTATATTTTGGTGTTGGTATTCAATCATACTACGCAGACCATGTCAGAAATATTACAGACCAAACATCCCTTTCATAATGCACATCACAGTTTCCCTGTTTCAAATGAATCTGTCTTCTGTTATTCCACCACCCACTCACGCTGTTCATGTTTGTATTTAATCTGGAGATCGCAAAGTGTCTGGAGCGTGGTTAACTACATGTAGCTTACAAAGACAGCGACACATAACGGTAATACCTATGCCGTCATCAGTTTCAGTGCACAAATACATACTGAGTTACATTGAGAAAGTTACAAAATTATACTTTTGAATTAAGCTTAGGTTAAAACAGCCTTATGAACATTTGTTCTTTTTCCATCCGTAATTGTTTATCATTGTTAAACAATTGATAAAACGGAAAGATAGTAAACTGGCCATTCCCGCATTCATCAATGTGGTTGCTTACATTTATACATCGCACATTAGGATCTCGAATTTGTTGTCTGTGTACAGTGACTCGGCCCTTTAGTTGCATTCCAGTTTCTCCAATATAATGCTCACCACATCCCGCACATGTTAAAACATATATAACATTTTTGCTGCGGCAGTTCATGTTGGTTTTGATGGTAAATAGTTTGTCTTCACAAAATGTAAATTTACAGTCTTCAGTTATGCTTGAACAAGTTCCACATCGAGGTGTGTAACATTTTGTTACACTGACAGCGTTTTTATCTTGTGAATGTGTAGATGGACAAAGGATTTGTTTTAGATTTTTAGGCTACCTAGTGCTTCGTATTAATTTAGTCTTGGATAAACCTTTTTTGATGATGCGTGTCCGTAATAATAAATCTTCCAGTTTTGTATAAAAGTGAAACTATGAAAAAAGTTTTGTCCAAGACTAATGACGACACTCAGCTTTCGTTGTACACCTGAAGAGCCGTTGAACGGCAAAAGATATTGTGCAGGTATAAAGGAGATTTGGTAAGAAGAAATATCTGGACTCATATTTTATATATTTATTGCTTATACACCTGCAGACACTTGTTTATACATACATACATACATACATACATACATACATACATACATACATACATACATACATACATACATACATACATACATACATACACACATACATACATACATACATACATACATACATACATACATACATACATACATACATACATACATACATACATACATACATACATACATACATACATACATACATACATACATACATATATACATACACACACATCTGTAATTAATAACAAACCTATAATTTCCATTAATTGCGTTTTATCCAATCTCAATCTTGAAAAATGAACTATGGAAATTGTTATGGTGCCGGATTCTAATCATGTTAATCTGAGATATTCGTGGCTCTCGTATTGTTGCCAAAAACGGGCAGATTTGATATCTATACAGTGTTTGTGCACAAAAATGCTATATGTTCGAAACACATAGTTTAGTTTATAACACAAATGACATGGGTGACCAAAACACAGAAACGACATACACATGTCATACCACGAAATAACAAATACCTACATGGCTGATCTGCAATTAAGACACTTGAAAGCCAGATGATACGGAATTATATGTTGTAATTAACTTCTTCAAGAACCAAATCCATCCAGCGAATAAGACATTATATTTTCATTTCAACTGAAATGGCATTGGGAAATTTGCCTTCTGTTATTCCACCACCCACTCACTCTCAGCACATTTCATATTTATTCTCAATCCGACGATTGCAACGTGTGTGTCTGGAGGGAGGTGAACTACACGTAGCTTACAAAACGAAGTGAGTGTCCTTTTCCTCATTTAATTGTGTCATTGCTATCTGGACGTACATAAGAAGCTATTTACGGAAATATTAACAAGACTTATCTGCTTAATCCCCTCTAGCAACCTCTTCGTAGGCGTTGCATGCTGTTTAGGGAACTAATATGGACTCTTAGCGACATCCATATATCAGTACAGTCATGATAAATGAGAATTCTATAAGTACATACGTTTTCCAATACCGTTTTATCCCACCTCATTGTTCTGTAATGAACTGTGTGGGAATGAGTTCGGTGTCGCATTCCAATCAGGCTAATCTAAGTCATTCAAACATATGCGTTCGCTTCGTCAGATAAAAATGGGCTGCAAAGAAATTGTAAGGATTTGCAAAGAAACTCTTTTGGAAAGATTTAGTATCTTCCCAATAGGTATCTGTCAACCAACAAATATACATGTTAGAAACAGTTTTATAAACAACTAGCTCATGATCCATTTTCAGAATGGCAAGATGTTTCTTTAACGCCGCACTTATATGGCGGCGGTCTGTAAATAATTGAGTCTGGACCAAACATTCCAGTGATCAACATCATGAACATCGATCTACGCAATTGAGACACGATGACATGTGCCAACCACGTCAGTAAGCCTGACCAAGACTAATTCTGTTGGATATATGCCACCGGATAAGTGTATTTAGGTAATCACCTTCAGAACAATAAACAGAACCTCCATTTGTCAACATGCAGAATAGCAGAGGACAAAACATGAAGCTAAAAAACCCCGAAAGATAGCTTACAAAGGAACGTACAAATTATCCATCATTTATGAACTACAACAAAACTACATTTTACATATGTATCATAATAATAATGTTCCTATCTAGTTTTGGCTAAGAATGGACATTTACAAAATATATACATTTGTCGGTGTTTTTATCTGAATACGTGAACATTACCCATCACCAGTAGCTGGACACGTCTTCATTTGCTGGAATCAACTAATTTTCATTGTCACCCCATTTAACTATATCATTATTCGATGTTGAAAATTTACTATGAGAGCTAAAATGACATCTTGAGTAATCGTTATCGGAGTAAGCGTTCAAAAACGAATTCAGACTATTTAATTAAATAAACTTCCCGGAAGCCATATATACCTGATGAGGAATTGAAGGTCAGAGTTTCAGTTACGGTTTCGTTTATTCTCCAAATGTAAACTTATTTGAAGTTGACAAGACCTTCTAGGACTGCCACTGCTTCATTCGTGACCTCGTTCCATATCCCTGGAGGTTATTTAATCAGTTGCTTCACCGCCACAATCAGCAGGCAACCTTCCAACACTGTTCTCCATTATCCATAGCCTGGGGATATCATTTTTTGCAGCTACATTCTATGGAACGGATTCCATTCAAATGACTCGAAAAGTGGCTCTTGTGTTCATTATCGAGAGAGAATTTTCTACGTGATTTCTCCAAGTTAATTACCTCTTTTTCTTACGACTGTTTTTTATATTTGTT
Organism: Haliotis rubra; assembly: GCF_003918875.1. Classification (NCBI taxonomy): domain Eukaryota; kingdom Metazoa; phylum Mollusca; class Gastropoda; order Lepetellida; family Haliotidae; genus Haliotis; species Haliotis rubra. The sequence goes on from NW_025767683.1 coordinate 86,025, forward strand.
TCAGGTGAACTGTTTGTCGAAACTGGCATCTCGTCTTGAGTAATTTGATGAGGTTTTTCACTTTCAACACTATGCGTGAACTAAACGCTTGTCATTAGTATAACATAAAATATCTGCCTTGACAAGAGTGTTATTTTTCACATACGTTTTTACCCAAATAGTCCATGTATAATCGATTCCTGTTTCAACTTTGGAATGTGAATCTGAGTAATGTAGAGTTTTTCCTGACAATGTCAGGGGAGTATTTTTTTACCGAGTGGAACTTGTGATATTGCGCTTTTGAGACATGGTGTGCGTACTGTTTCAGTTACTTACAGTCATAATATATAGCTTATGAATAATCTGGACTTATCCTCCAGTACATTTAAGTTGCATATTATTCATATCCTTTTTGTCGAATATTAACTTTTTATTTCAATTCACACAAAGGTTTCTCTCGCTTCTATTGTGACGGGATCTTGGACGGATTTATTCAGCTGAGGAACATTGCACTGGAATATGGAGCAAATAACTGCTGTTTAAATTTGTCCAAAAATAGTTCACATTCAACAGATTTTATGTGACTGTGTTCACTTATATTTGTATTTATAAATTTGTAGCACTAAAATATTACACACCATCCCCAGAACCTTCACGCAACCGATCGTCACTCAACTATTTAGTTGTTAGAGTTATGGAGCTATATGAAAGGTCGATTCCCCAAACTAAAATACAAATATTTGCATCATCTTAACATTCGTTTTTAGATACGTGACACTGGTGGCCGGGGCATCCCAAAAAGTGTAGTATCTGATTTATTTGGGTTCGAAACCCAGATCTGTTCTGGTTATATATCATACATGTTTCGTCAGCAGCAGATCCATGCTCGTGTGTTTCAACAAAGTGGGAAATGCCCTCAAAACTTACTATAAGCTGCCATGCCGTGATACACTCTTCCCAAAAAGGAACGCAAATGATAATGAAAAATGTTGATTTTGTTTCTTCGTGAATTACTCAATACACATGCCACGATTTTAATTGAACGAATTAGGCAGAGAAGACTGGATTTTGTCCCTGTATTAAGACGTTTACACACAAAAAGTATTCGATGGAACATCACCGAAGTTGAAATGAACGTTTTCCACCGAACGTTTGTCGACAGGTGGACAGATTCCGACGCGGAGGTGACTACTTGTGGGGAGACATATCCTTCACACTAAGATCTGAGCTTCAGAGGAGTCGGAGGGGAAATTGGTACATCGGTCTTACCTTGCCATCTTCCGATTATCAACGGACAGACGGAGTTATTTCACTGTTGACTTTCTTCATCATTCAAACGTCAGTCTGTTGACCTGTCCTTCCAGATCTCCTGGTCTGGACCCGATAGAGACTATGTGGGATGGGTTCGAACGTCGAAATCAACATACATCACAGACACAACTCGACGTCAAACAGGGAGAACAGTTTTGAGTGTGGTTTTAAATAAAGAAACAATTTCATGTAAAATGTGTCCAAAACCACTGCAGGAATATAAAATGATATTGTTCAGAATAATAATTCGTTACACCGAGGAACATGCTAATCAAGACGCTATCAAGCAAGTCAGCGTGCCTGGCCACCTCTTCCATATGGCAAGCTCTGGGACCTATTTTACTCCTTGGGGTACATTCCTTTTCAACTACATGCGTGATCTGTTATAAAGTCAAGGGAGATCCACAGAAATAAGAAATCCAACCGAACAATGAGATGTTTAACTTAACACGTGACTTTTAGAAAAGTGACTATTTAATTTCTGATAGCAGACCGATGTTTCTCACGTGTTGACCTTTTTATTGAGGAACACTGGCAAATATCAACTTCTCTGAAACGTGGTATTCCCTTCTCCGCCTCTCTTGTCCAATAACTTGGCAAACTGTCAATCACCACACATTAACTCAACACTAGGTCAGGACACGCTTGCACCTTTCGCAAACACCTGGTGTCATCACTGAATTCCTAGAACATATTCATATAACTTATTTTGCGTTTTACGCCGAGAAGAATCTTTTTCAGTGGAAGATCGTGACACTTTGACGATATATATTTCGGTAATGCCAACGAGATCGTTTTTAGCTTTCCTTGCTAACAGTGCCCATGTAGGCGTGATATTAACGTCATTCCGTCAATCACATAAGCCCTTACTTTCTAGCTACTGTCAATCTTGTCAAGGGAACAACGGCTTCTCTGTCACATCCAAATGTGGTTTAATTGAATGGATTTAGTAAGCGGACTAATAGGTGTGTATGAATTAGTTGGGTCAGTGAGGAATATTTTGTTTGATAATAACTTGACCGAAGGTAAATGCCATGGGTCAACTGTCTGGACAATGATTTCATGCCATTCTACGTCAGACTAACTAAAACGGGTTTTGAAATACCGAATTCTTGACACTTTCCAAAACTATTCTGGAATCACAAAGGAGAAAGGCCTCTTTCAAGAAAATGACATTATTTAACATTTGGAAAGTGTAGTCATATTAATTCATGTCATTATTGCAGTTGACACATTGTTTTGCTTTTGTAAAGTGTACACTTAGAACTGTGAAATGATATACTGTAACGGTATTTGCTGAATGTCCATTGCGGTCATTTACTGATTTCACAATTTCAGTTTATGTTTCAGTTTGGAAATCCCCTCGTAACGGTATCTTAATTGAAGACAAATTAACGGCATATTGTTGTAAAAGCAATGCCAACTGTTACCACACATGATGCTCACTCTGAAATTCTGCGTCTGCACATAGATCAACAGTGGTGACTGAAGCGTCATTCTGATGCCTGCTGCTAATATCTACAGGTTCTTCCCACATCTGGCGTGGCTGTATTAATACACGTATGGCCCCAGACTGTTTAAATCATTCCGACTTGTCAGTGTGCAGATCATGGTTGATAAAGTAACCCATACATAATTGGCATCAGTGAGATATGTCTTCATCTGATGGCGGTGACATTTGGAGGTCCGCTATGGTAGTACTTCATAGGAAGTATGTTACACCAGGGACTCACTGAAAGATTGATCAAAACAAATGAAATGTTCCAGCGTTTAAACTGTCATATGGATTGGGATATTGATTACACATATAAACAAAAATCTTAGACTTAATCCATGCAATATTAACATAAAATAGTTAATAGCGCTGCGGATAACATGAAATGCATATATAAACACTTACAATAATTTTACAAAATTCCCAGCATATGGGTCAAACTCACATTTTCAGATCATGTACTGTGTTGCTTTTTATATATTGTTCATATATCAATACAGTTTAGAGTGAGTGAGTGAGTGAGTAGTGTTGATCGCCTTATTAGCAACATAATCATTTTCCTCAGCGTTTCCAATAGAATGTGTGTGACGCAGTACCTTCCTACAAATGGCTTGAATGTGTCTAAAAAGCGTATATTGTTTTACTTCTAAGTGGCTATTGGTTTTGTCCAGGGACGTTTAGCAGCTGGAGTTATAAACAGTTTCCCTTGGCACATGTTTACAAACGTGACACACAGACGATGAGATTTAGCTTACATGATTGACACCTCGCTACATTGGTCAAAATGTCCTATATAATCACCGATTTGCATGTTTGGCTTACATGATCAGCATGTGGTATGTTAAAATGAATAAGTCATTAGCAGATCACGAAATGTACTCGCTATAAACCGAATAGGTCAGGAAAGTAGGTGTTTTATCATCAAAACAAGATCTACATGTGGTAAAGACGCAGTTGACATGAACCGGATAAGGTTAGTGCATGTTCAGGTCGATCTGGGAATACAGATTTTTTTAGCTCAGAAGTCAGTATGATACACACAATCTTAAAAAGCAACGCAGAGGATAACTTTGAAAAACGTAACTGTGTTCAGTAAAACGTGCCTATTTAATTGGATTTGATTGATGCAGGAATGAAACTTCCGTGAAGATCCGGGTTCGAATTGATCTTCAGCAAACCATGCTTGTCGAAAGAAGCCACTAAAAGGATCAGGTGGTCAGGCTCGTTGACTTGGTTGACACATGTCATCGTATCCCAATTACGTAGATCGATGCTCATGTTGATGATCACTGAATTTGTCTGGTCCAGACTCGATTATTTCCAGACCGCCGGCATTATATAGCTGGAATATTGCTGAGTGCAGCTTTAACCATCAAACAAACGAGCAAACAATCCACGAAGCGGGCGTTCTCGGTGCCTTTTTACAAATCAACCTTAGAACTACGATAGTCGTAAGTCTATGTTAAGGTATGGGAGTTACGATCACTTAGCCCTAAGATCGCTTTTGTACAACGGTACCCTGATCATTATCTAATGTGACAACCGTGTGCTGTTATCACTACTCAATGTGTCCTTGGCATAGACTGAATTCGTTTTTGGGTTTTGTCCTGCGGAATTCTCCTCCATTCCGTTGCTCAGTTGTACACGTGTCAGTGGCGAATGTTGATGATTTTATCGAGTTAATCCCACATATGCTCTATCGTATTGAGATGTGGAGATTCGAGATACAATGGCAAGACAGTGACGTTTGAATTGTAAAGGAAGTCAACACTGACAGCTGTGTGTTGCAGGGTTGTCATGATGAAACGTCTTACCCTGTCAGTTTATAAAGGGGAGAAGGTGACACTGAAGAATTTGGTCAATGTTCCATGAATGTATGGTGCTGCTCCATCGCCAACCTTGTCACCGATGCATACGTCTCAAAACACTGACAGATGCCGGTCTACTGGGTCTAATTCCCACTTCTCACAGATTATTTCTGATTGGTAGGTCCGATACCCTCCTCAATCCAGCCACATGTCATGTGATGTTGCTGGATTATTCCTGATTGTTTGGTCCGATTCCCTCCTCAATCCAGCCACATGTCATGTGATGTTGCTTGATTATTCCTGATTGTTTGGTCCGATTCCCTCCTCAATCCAGCCACATGTCTTGTGATGTTGCTGGATTATTCCTGATTGTTTGATCCGATTCCCTCCTCAATCCAGCCTCATGTCATGTGATGTTGCTGGATTATTCCTGATTGTTTGGTCCGATTCCCTCCTCAATCCAGCCACATGTCATGTGATGTTGCTGTATTATTCCTGATTGTTTGGTCCGATTCCCTCCTCAATCCAGCCACATGTCATGTGATGTTGCTTGATTATTCCTGATTGTTTGGTCCGATTCCCTCCTCAATCCAGCCACATGTCTTGTGATGTTGCTGGATTATTCCTGATTGTTTGGTCCGATTCCCTCCTCAATCCAGCCACATGTCATGTGATGTTGCTGGATTATTCCTGATTGTTTGGTCCGATTCCTCCTCAATCCAGCCACATGTCTTGTGATGTTGCTGGATTATTCCTGATTGTTTGGTCCGATTCCCTCCTCAATCCAGCCACATGTCTTGTGATGTTGCTGGATTATTCCTGATTGTTTGGTCCGATTCCCTCCTCAATCCAGCCTCATGTCATGTGATGTTGCTGGATTATTCCTGATTGTTTGGTCCGATTCCCTCCTCAATCCAGCCACATGTCATGTGATGTTGCTTGATTATTCCTGATTGTTTGGTCCGATTCCCTCCTCAATCCAGCCACATGTCTTGTGATGTTGCTGGATTATTCCTGATTGTTTGGTCCGATTCCCTCCTCAATCCAGCCACATGTCATGTGATGTTGCTGGATTATTCCTGATTGTTTGGTCCGATCCCCTCTTCAATCCAGCCACATGTCATGTGATATTGCTGGATTATTCCTGATTGTTTGGTCCGAACCCCTCCTCAATCCAGTCACAGTTGATTGGGGTAGATTAACGATGTATTGATCCTTTGCAAGGATGGTGACTCCTGGTCTACCACTTCTTGACAGTCTTAGATTGAATTCAGGGGTGTATATCGACCTCATGAACGAGATATGGTGCTTACATTTGCTGCACGTTAATGGGGACACTCAAACTTCAAGACGTCCTGAAGTCGTGTTGCTTTTGACACGATTCAGTCTGGGCATTTTCAAACTTCCAATTACTCGACAAACATACTAGTATTACAAAATGGTGACTGACGTTTGACCTTCGTCATTGTGACTGAACATATGTGTCACAGCTCACACGCGCATTATCATTGTAGCTTACTTTCCTTGACATTTTCGTTTATAAATGAATGTTGTTCAATACTATAGAAGTTCGATTTGTGTGCTACACAAGTTAACGAACCTGTTATCTCGTTCAGTAAAAAATAGTGCATTTTTGTATCAAATGAAGAACTCACAGACAAACAAAATAAACATTCTCATTATCTCCTGTGCGTTTCGTTTCGTTTCTGAAGAGTGTATTACTGGAATCGTATTTGTTCTTGTTGGAAATTCTACATTCCAAAGATAAACTCTCCAAGAGGATAACTAGTCTTCAGACAGATTCATATTCCGCAAAGTGGAACTTAACAGTAACAAATTTCAAGAACTGACCATTGAAAATTCAACTAACAAACAAGTCAGGAAAGAAATTCTACCTTCTTTTACCACAGAAGTACACAGTATATCACTACAGACCTACCCAATTGGACACATGGTGTTTAGCTTACAATGATGTTTGATGTCATGAATACATGAACTCTTCCGCCCAATACAAAGTTATCATACAAACCTTACTTAGCACGGGATTGCATTTAGCATGCATGAATAAGAAGTCACTGATGCACATGTTTATTGTCGTGCGTGCTTTTATCACTATTGTCAGTGAATTGTCGAAAATGTGCTCGTCTAGAAGAAAATATCACAGTTATATTAGGTATATATTTTCAAAACACGTTAATGTGACTCATATGCGTGTATTTTTTGTTTAGAGTTTCTTATCAAATAGTATGAAATATATACTAATATTTCCAAGTTCAACATTAGAAACACATCTTCAAGAACATATTTTTAATAATGCATTGCTGCATCTTCTGTACAAATCCAATGCAACGATATAATAAATATATTGAAAAAGTCCTTAATTCAAGTTATTCAAGGCCGAAAATAATCTAATGTTCAACTCTTCGTTCAATATCATGCTTGAAAATGAGTACGCACGTCCTCTAGTGTGGCCTATTCACATTACATTGACAAATACATTTTGCCAGTACGGCGTTCATATAATTTAATCACAATGTTACTAGACACACTGGCTGCTACTAAAACAGTCTTTATGTAATGGATGCTAATGAAATATAGCACGCCACATCCTCGCCAGTATATCCAGAATAACGTCAGTATAAATGTCATCATTTTATACACATGTCGCAGCGTACTCCCTCTATGTTTTAGCTGACATGTGACACCCGTGAACCTATATATCGTAGATGAAACGGTCATAAGGATGCTTATAAATTATATTTAGCTTTCTGTATAAGATAAGAGTGAGTGAGTTTAGTTTACGCCGCACTTAGCAATATTCCAGCTACTAGTATACGGCGGCGGTCTGTAAATAATCGACCAGACATTCCCGTGAGCAACAGCATGAGCATCGATCTACGCTATTGGGAACCGATCACATGTGTCAACCAAGTCAGCGAGCCTGACCACCCGATCCCGTTAGTTGTCTCTTACGACAAGCATGGGTTACTGAAGATCAATATTCTAACCCGGACCTTCACGGATAGTATAAGATAAAATATAGCGTGCATATCTAATAATGATTCTCTATAATTTGATATTTATTTTTAACATATCATGATTGATGATGTTACAGCTACATGTTTGGTGTGGTGTGGCCTCCTTTTGAAAAACAAATTTAAGAAAAAGGCTAAACTTTGTCACCAGGTTCGATGTCACTATTGTAACATGAAAAAAACATACAATAATGATTACTCCCTGGACTGCCTGCTAATTCTATTTCCTGTTTGCAACAACTGGCAGTGAGGAAACAGAGCTGTCAAACACTGACACAAGAAACTTCATTTTTCTGAATTTTATCGCAAAAAAGGCGAGTACAAAATGACATCTGAGATTTCTGCATGTCCTAACCGTTACAGTAGCTACCGCTGAAACCAATTAATTCTGTCAAGCCAAACAACGCCAAGTAACTTAGACAGGAGAGGAAATCACTTGAATCCATGTGCTCAGTAAACTTTGGGGACCAGTTATTGTTTTAAAACTGATATTGTTAATGACTGTCACTACCGTTAGCGTCACTGCCGTTATCACGGGTTTTGTTACGGTGAGGGCAGATTTTATGACGGCAGTGACATTTTTCTAGTTTAATGTTGTTTGTATTTAAGTTATCAATTCAAAGATATCAAACGTTTTGGAATCATATTTACCATATTTTTTTTGGTATCAAATGAAGAAAATCATTTTAATGATATGCTTAAATATAGGCAATAAGCATATAAGTATGATTGCGATTTTTTTATTACGGTAAGGACAAATTTTGTGTCGGCAGTAACATTTTCACTACTGATAAAATGTCACTACCATCACAATGTCACTGCCGTAACATGCAGTCTTTACCTGATTTGACATGACAGGCACTTCGAGGTAAATCTTTTGCCTATTACATATTCTTCAAACATTCTGAAATATCGGACTGACAAATTTAATTCAATCAGCTTTTTAAAGTAAACCTATAAAACTATTAAACGTCACTACTCTTATAGTTAACAATTAATGCCACTGTCACTGGCATAGCATTATCATTTTCCTTATGTAATGAAAACTGATTTATCTGTTTATGTCTGGAATGTTTTGTGCACGTACGTTTGGTAGTAGACCTTCAAGTAAGCATGATATAATTAATATTCTCATTTTCTATGAACCCCGCTGGGAATGCCGAACTCATTTGATACTTCGTAGCAGTAATTCTTTATCTCGCATAACATTGAATCACGTATTATGTACGGAAATTACAGATGTTTTGCGAATGCAAATCGATGGAAGGGAGATACCTCTAAATTTGTTTTTCTTGTCGTCTTCTCGTCTGGTACTCTATACTATGATCCGATAGCCGTGCTTCAACCAGTTCAAAATTACCATTGAGGTGTTCGGTAAGATAAATACGTTGTTCACTGGTCCCTCGGGGACCATGGGTTGATGTACCCTCGATGTTTGTTTATGTTCCCTGAGCCTGAAGGGCGAGGGGAACATAAACAAACATCGAGGGTACATTAGCCTATGTTCCCCTCGAGACCAGTGAGTTGAGTTGAGTTGAGTTGGGCTTTACGTCACATACGAGACCAGTGAACAACTAAGTTATATATTAATTATAATGAAAGTGAGAGAGGGAGAGAGAGGCGCAGCTATTCATATACACTGTCACACACATTGGATTATATAGCTCTCACTGTTTGATGTTCATCCGCACAGTCAGCATGTACCCAGCTATAACCCGTCGCCCTTTAAGTAATCGAGTCTGGTCCAGGCAGTCCTGTTATTAACATTATGAGCAATGCCCAATGTTGGGTTGCAGTGATGGCCAGGCCATCATGTTCCCTAGTCTGGCCACCGATCTTGTGAGTTGTTCCGTACAACAAGCAGGGAACACTTCATTCTTAGCGGCTGGTGACCCCCGCAGCGGAGAACACGCTCCATCCTCTATCGTCCAGTGTATTATATCTCCATTCGATTTGATTAACACCCTGTACCCATCCTTCACCACAGTTTCAAATCTTATTCAAATGATACGTCTCACGTGAATGAGAAATTCTGTTGGGAAAGGATGAAGGTAGTGATTTCACGAAGAATGCCACAAAGGTACTCAAAGGTATTCATCAAAGTAGAATGCTGATCTAATAGTCTAGTGGGGTGGACACAATTCACAATTTGTTTCGTGAATATTGGTGAAGAAAACTGTAGAGCATAGGTTTCTAACCAACGCAGTAGACAGCTGGAAAACCCGTGATCAAGTATTAAGATCATATTTCATCACAGGTTCGATGACATGTCCTCATTTTCATAATTGTCAGAATTGTACGTATTAAGTGGATACTATAACTGTTCATAGGAGTAGCCTCAGTTATAGTATAAGAGATAATGCATCCGTTCATAATGTAATGTTAAACACAACTTAGTATGCAAAGAATAAACATTAAAACGTAACAGAATGTAACCAAAACACACGCTGAGACTCTCATAATTCTGCTTGTCGTTAGAGGCGGCCGATGAGATCGGATGGTCAGGCACGCTGTCTTAGTGGATGCATGTTATCGTATCGTTGCGTTGTCGTGTTCAGACCGCAGTCTTATAGCTTTAAAACTGACGAGTGCGGCGTTAGAAAACAAACAAACACGCAACTTTGTATGCAAAGAGCATAATTAAAACAGAAGAAATGTAAAACAATCGCATATTGAGACTATATACGCTCATTACTAGGGTATGAAACTCCCCAATATTTCAGCAAGACCACAGGGTTGGTTAGATTTAAAACTTGCCAGTCCTGACCAAAACTGACCTGCCCACAAAAAATACTAATTTACTTAGAATAATTAAATCAAAACTTACAATATTGAAATATTGGAATACAATATTAATGCTAACATATACATGTCTAAATTTCAACCCGATCGTTGGGCAGGTGAATTTGAGAATCTGGCAGTCCGTTTTGAAAAAAAAACCGTTCCTGTATTTCAAACGCTGCCATTACATTAACGCATTAACGCATTAACGCATTAGCTCCAACTGATTTTAAGCTATTACTAAAAGTATATTTGGTTTCAGTATATATGGTAACTAACAGTACACGATGTATATACACTGTCAGTATATATTTTTTGTGTCAGAGATACAATGTACCGATTTCTGTCACATGTCTCAACATGCACATAAAACATGTGTACCTTCGACGAATCTTGAGATTGTGTAGGCGTTGGAATGAACGCTGGCTTCCTAATACGTTTCGTTTTTGTGTTTGAAAAACCGTGTTTTTCTCGATAAACGAAAGCATTATGACATTTAAAGCCCATAGATGACTGATATTCCAGTCCCATTGCGACTAATGTACACGCACTGTCACACTTCATATGTCATGCTCGTCCTGATTAGGTTTAATAACATGAAAAAGTATAATCAAACAGCAGTGGACTGAGGAACCACGAAAACAAACTCGTTTATCGACGAAACACGTCATCAAAAACACACCCCAAAGATCAACGTAAATTCCTTCGAGAGATTTATAGTTTTTTGCATATCTTTGCGTCTTGGAGCATTTCACCGAAAGAAATGTAAATGACTCTGATCTGAGGAGACGGAGCGCAGTTTGGAGGCAAATTGTCTGATGTATCTCGCTGAAGCCTTTATCTGCAAGCTTCACATAACAATTCATCATTTCTTGTATTGAGATAACTACAGCAAGACACAGGGGCTGAGGATGACAAAAATGTGCTTGTTATTTCATTAAGACACGGAGACTGACTGACTGACTGAGTTTGGTTTTACGCCGCTTTTAGCAATATTCCAGCAATATCACGGCGGGGGACACCTGAAATGGGCTTCACTCATTGTACCCATGTGGGGATTCGAACCCGGGTCTTCGGCGTGACGAGCCAACGCTTTAACCACTAGACTACCCCACCGCCCCAAGACACGGAGACAGCATTCACTTTGTGAGTGTCCTTTCAAAACGGATAGGGGTACTACTTGATTTGAACGAGATATCACGTAAATGTCAAGGTCGTTTAGAGATGAGTGCAGATACCCTCACTGTCTATGTCAAATAAGTAGAAAGTTTAAAGAGATGGTATAGCATTAGGAGCAGAAACGTTAGATGGATGACGGTCCTGTGTTGTCAAGGTGATTGTATAATTAGGAACAACAGCATTACTTAGTTAACGGTCCTCTGTCGTCAAGGTGATTGTATAATTAGGAACAGCAGTGTTAGATGTTTAACGGTCCTCTGTCGTCAAGGTGATTGTATAACTGGGAACAGCAACGTTACTTAGTTACCGGTCCTCAGTCACCATGACGGTATACTTGGGGATTGTGCACAACACTACATGGTTGACAGTCTACATACTTGTATAGGTGATATGGACCGGCCATTCCATGGGGAGGGTAGACGGTTAACAATGGCGGTGATGGAGTGGTGGGTCGGTGGAATGATTTAAAAAACATGTCATAACATTTGTTTCAGAAACATCTTCAAAATATGTATTTTGCGTAAGGTTCTACAAACTGGATGCACTCGTTTACTGGACATTCTTCGACACTGGACGTTTCACAGTCACCTGGAACTTCGGAATTCTTACCTTAAACCAAATACTGGTTTAACCAAAATTTAACACATTCATTTCTACACCCCATTACTGTAACGGTCCATTTCGACAAGCAAAGCTTAACGTAGTGCTGTTCATTACCTAGTGTTTAAGGTCCAGCTTACTCAGTCAAACAGACTCTGAAACAAATATATCCAAGCTTGCCGATGCAAGTCTAGATTTCAGGAAATGGATTATATTTTACCATTATTTTTCATGAACAGTTAAATTGTTTGTCCAGGTCCAGCTGGTCTCTCCAAATGATAATGTATTTATCTAACATAAACAAAGACTACAAATAATATATTATGATAGTAACAATATGATTAAACAAACTAACCTTCAAATCATATCGAGAATTACAATGGTGAAACCAGACAAATATTACATATGAAAAACTACACGAATGTCCATCAGAAACTTCTAAAACAACGAGTTGATGGATGGTACCGGACAGGCACAGATTCCGCAATTTGTTTCTTGCACATCCTAAAAACTATATTTTTATAAAATATCAAACAAATTCATACGTTTTTCTCATGATGGCAGTAGCGCCCCAAAGCATAACACATTGATCCGGCCTACAACAGTTCGTAACCTTGCGTGGCAGTCCATTCAAGTAATGTCCGGCATATCTATGTATTAGCAAGGTGATGATGATAAAGGACATTATGTTAAACACAATAAAATATTTCGACAGAGACGGAGGTGACTCCGAAAGAAGCACGAATAACTATCCGTGAATTAATTTCATTGAAGCAGTCCGAATATAGCAGAATATGACCTTAGGTCATCACCATGGATCAGCCAATCACGTAGCTGGAACTGTTACACAATAATCGACTGAAGTATTTTTATAATTACCCATTGCATCCAAACCCCCAAAAGCCCGTGGGTAGTAAGTATTTATATAGAAGATCAGTGTAAAAGAATACCCGGTATTGACTATCCTCAGAAAGAAACCCGTTTCGTGTAAATGAAAAATAGTTGTGGAAATTATGTGTATGAATCTCTGAAAATCTGGGGTTTTTTTAATAACAACAACTGCCAAAGACCAAAGCTTATAAGTACTCCAGTAATACATGTCGATATCGCGTGTTCGTTCTCGTATATGCACTGAGTAGATGCCTCGTCACATAAACCACTTCATATCTATTTCAATATATAACGATGCCTTCCAACTGTACTGGCTAGATGTGTCCAAACTGGGAACTCTCAAGAGATGTGAAAATCCTTGTGATGCCATCGCCCATACACAGATGGCCCATCTTCACTGTAACAAGTACTCCCCCGTCTAGACTGATGGGAAATCTTACCTCCGCCAACATAAATGGTTTGTCGGCAAACACATTTCCGTCTGATGAATAGCACGAGCCTGTGACCTAAAACGTGTCACAAAGGACGGCAACGTGAATGACTCCAGGAGCGTCGGAAAATACCAATTTCCAGCTCTTACAGACGGTTAAATGGACAAAGTAATATACGTATGTGCATGGTGAGTTGTCTGCGTAGTTTAACTGTTACGTGTCGATTACCAAATTGAAACACTAAGACAAATCAGAGTGAGTGAGTTTAGATTTACGCCGCTTTTTGTAATATTCCAGCAATACCTTAATGGGAAATATCAGAAATGGGCTTCATTCATTGTACCCAAGAGGGGAATCGAATGCCGGTGACGAGCTAACGCTTTAAGCACTAGGCTACTTCACTGCCCTAAGACAAATCAGAAATCTATACGCGAAAAACTGCAGTGTAAAAACAGCAAATAACACAGCAATGTATGTTGTATTATACAATGAACTAGGTTTACACATCTATACAAAAAACTGAAATCACAGTACATTACAGCGCATAGCAACGGTAAGAACAACAAAGTCAGTGATAACGATATTCACTTTGCAGCAATCGTAGTTAAGTTTCCAGAACAGGTCAATGCTGAATATACCAGATGAAAACAGAATCATTACATAACCGCTTGTTTTGACGCAGTCTGAGATTCTGGCCTGCTCATTTATATAGTATAGATACTTATACCCAAGAATCTGTGCCATAAGTACGAATCCAGGTTGCAATCGCTTAACTCATTGTTGCTTGAAATGTCCTGTTGAAATGTCTGTAACTGTACCTCAAACCTGTAAACGGCACTGAAAACTAGTGTGATTATATTCCTGACAGATTACCGTCTGTGTCAGCTTCATCAGGGTAGACTCGACATCTCTTTACTAATAACCCTTGTCTTCAGTAAAATGAGACTAATTAGAGAATAGATGGCGCAGGATTTGTCAGCCTGCAAATGTCTGGCTCGTCTGTATAAGGATATCCCTTATTCATAACGTAACCCTTACTATTCTAATGGGGCGGTGGGGTAGCCTAGTGGTTAAAGCGTTGGCTCGTCACGCTGAAGACCCGGGTTCGAATCCCCACATGGGTACATTGTGTGAAGCCCATTTGTTGTGTCCCCTCCGTGATGTTGATGGCATATTGCTAAAAGCGGCGTAAAACCAAACTCAGTCAGTCAGTCATATTCTAATAATACAATGTGTGTTTGTCTATTTACACACACGCACACGAAGGTCATATATCTGCATACTGCACAAGGTATAGTTTGATTGAATACTTGCAAAGATATAACTTTACACTGTTATTGAAATCACACTTCTATACATTAAAGTAAAAGGTTGTATAATGTCCCTGTGTCCAATGGATGTACAGTTACAGGCAAATACATGTAGTGCGGTATGAGTTCCTTGTTCGGTGGATATTATACATAAACGGCAGGATATTTTCTGAGGAATCTCAAGTAATAATTGTTCATGATGAAACGGAATCCCATTTGAATTTCATTCCAACAATCTGAGGGCACTATTATTTAAATACTGCCACGCTTCCAAGGGTTTGGCTTTAAACAATATGCTTGATTGTGATGCTGCATTTTGTTGGGTCTACTCCCATTTGTGAGAACTCCCAGTAGTGAGACTTCCAGTTGTGAGACAGTGGAGTAGGTACTTTACCGAGACCATATGCACTAAAATTAAATTTATTTATTTATATTCATTGTGCATCTTCCTGCGAATAGAATACATCAGCGTGTAATGTCAGTACGCATTTATTTATGTAGTGTGTGACGTTTTCTACACTGGCGGTTTGATTGGCGCCAAGATAAAATGAATACTGTCGATGCTGAATTATTTAGAACTCATACTGTTCCAAAACTCGATGTGCGTCAACAGTCGCTTTCGACATCATTTGCAACAATATTTATTTGGCACCATAACAACTTCAATACATGATAAATCATTCACTGTAGCTATATTACGGAAATGTAGAATTCAATAGGTGTCGGTCTTTACTGATTCAATTCTGGTATTGTTATGTAGCATTCAGATGCATTGAAATATTTACTTTGTTGATCAAAGAGGGAGATATGGTATTAGTTTGAGACCAGAATACAATGAATTATGAAACAAAGGATATACAGGCATCCTGGCTCGATCATTCGCAATCGGGAAACGAAGTAAAATAAAGTTATTCACCTTAATCACCTTAATTCGAGGTAAAAGCAGCTCTTGTTAATTAAATATATTCAGCAAACTGAGATCCAATGCTGGAACGAACTGTATGTATCTATATTTCAAAGAATATATGTCAGTGTCTAAGTCATAGGTGCTTTGATTTCTTTTTGCCATAAATCGGAACAAATTCTCACATACCAGATATGAAACATTCGGCCACACACTGCCCCATAGAAGCGAACTTACAATGCTACTACTTCTATTTTCTCCCAACTCATCTGGAACATAGATTCGTGTTTTTAATTGATGCATGCAGTACTGTGCTTACATATACATGATGAAAAGAACAATGTTTCCATCAGCTGTTCCATCAATCCAAAAGACTTCCATAAGGAATCAAGGGCGGAGATGTTGGAACCTGCTTATTTCAGCGCATTATACTTTCACAAAAAAGAAACGCATAGGCATTTTGTATTTTTTAAAATCTATTAATTACCTATAGTGTTCAAACAATCTTCAAAATATGTAACAAAAGTGTTGATAACACGATTTTACACAATTGTACAAGGGAAAAATAGACTTTACCTGAAAATGTTGATTTTGATGAGATTTCTTAAAAGGATTAAAAAGCTAAGGCATCGCCACAAAGCAACAGAAATCACCTTGCAGTTGAAATTGTGCAGCAAAGCTAGAACATGCACTGTCTGGCTATAAAAATCCAGATTACTTTCGGAAAGCGGCATTCGTTTTGAAGGAGTTTCAAGGTCATATCACTACGCCACATCTTGACGCTGCGACAGGGAACATCGCCATTGAAAGAATGCACGCTCGAGATTACCAGTCTTCTGTTGCCAGGCGTCTGAATGTTAGTCTGAGCACGATATCGCGGCTTGCAGCTCGTTACAACCAAACAGGTATAACAAATGACCGTCCCCTGTACAGGTAGACCTCGAGTCACCACTGCAGCGTCAGATCGGTACATCCGGGTATTAGATTTGCGTGATCGTACTGCCACGGGTGAGAGCACAGCAGCCAGGGTGCCTGGACTTCGGAGGATATCCGGTCAAACGGTACGGAACAAGTTGAGAGAGATTGGACGAAGAGCCAGGAGACCCGACGTCGGGACCGTGCTACGTCGTCGCCATCCGCACAACGTCTGCGTTAACTAAAATTATCCACTTGGTTGTATCGACATTACCTTCTTCTATACTGGTGTAAATATTCATGTACTTAACTCTATTTGTGGACGAGTTATACATGTTTAAAAATACAACAATTTCGCAACAGATTTCTGGGTTATGCGTTTCTTTTTTGGAATAGTATATATCCTCTAGAATACTCATTTTGCAAGAATCGTATAAGCTATCTTATAATGCTATGAAATACAACGGCCATACAACTCTGATATAGCATCTATGTACTTTGCGCCTGTGACCTGCACCGTCATTACACAGGTTAGAATGGTCTTCTGCAACCATGCTTGCCGTAAGAGATGACTTAGGGGATTGTGTAGTCAGGTTCGCTGACGTGGTTGCAGCATGTATCCCAGTGGCGCAGATCGATGCTCATGATGTCAGTCACATGACTGTCCGTTCCAGAGTCGATTATTTTCTTTTTTGGAATAGTATATTATGATCAAAAGAGTTGCTGAAATAGAAGGCATTGCTAAGGACAAATGATAGGTTTGCTGCCATAAATACCACATGTATAAACGACTTGAATGAGGAGACAATGAATATCCATGACCGTACCCAAGGACAAGAAGAGCCGGGCGGTTGGGTAGCCTAGTGGTGAAAGCGTTGGCTCGTCACGCCGAAGACCCGGGTTCGAATCCCTACATGGGTACAATGTGTGAAGCCCATTTCTGGTGTCCCTTCGCCGTGATGTTGCTGGAATATTGCTAAAAGCGGCGTAAAACCATACTCAGTCAGTCAGTCAGTCAGTCAGACAGACAAGAAGAGCCATATCAAAATCAATCAGTTAGTAAAGACAAATCAGAGTAAAGACAACAATATTCTCGCTGGCTACCAATGCATACGCATGCCCATATATTCATTCGTCAACGCCTTCAAACAATATTATTTAGGTTTAGCTCTAGCATGACTGACTGACTGACTGAGTTTGGTTTTACGCCGCTTTTAGCAATATTCCAGCAACATCACGGCGGGGCACACCAGAAATTGGCTTCACTCATTGTACCCATGTGGGGATTCGAACCAGGGTCTTCGGCGTGACGAGCGAACGCTTTAACCACTAGACTACCCCACCGCCCCGCTCTAGCATGAAAACGAATATATTGACCAAATGCTATAACAGCAGATTTGTGTGTCTTAGCTATGAGGATCAGGTTGACACAGAATGGTTCCAAAAATTATCTTTGGCGTTGTCATTAGGATGTCCCTGCTGGTGGCTCTCCTCAATGCTGGGTTTCCTCTTCTGACACGCGGTAACACTAGTTAACAAAGTGACGATGTTCGTTGAAAATAGTTGAGCATAATGAAGTCAAGGACGTATCGGAATTTTCATATAAATATTTGTTCCATTTCAATTTAAGTATCTGTGAAAGAGTTCAAATAACATGCAACTGGCTTCATGGTTTGAATACACACTTCGGCATAAAGTGATTTTTCTGAAACCCAATATTTTGTTTCTGTCAATATAGCCTTTGATATTGTTTAATCGTCGAATGATGAAGTATGTATATGGAAGGGCGTTTATAAACTTTGTGTGGCATACGACATAGCCGTGTGTTGGTGTCTTGCTTTACCAACGTTAGTTTGCCGAGCAGAGTTTTTCAGCGGGACACCTACTCATTGTGACAATTTAAATGTCCTTTAAACACGTGAAAGCGATTTTCCGCTCAATGTATCTATACAGGCCATCATTTCTTGTTATCATGAAGAACGTGACTGCGTTCCGGGCTTCAGTTTACAGCTCACAGCAGCGCAAGAAGAACCTGCTCACGTCCAAGCTATGCCTGCCTTATGAAGCATGGTAACGATCAATGATCAACTTCTTTAAAATATTCTCCATAACACCTTTCTTGGCACGTGTCCTACCTCATGATACCACCCGATTTGCATCAAGATTGAGGCTACAGAATGATGTTTGCGTCCTACTTAATCATACCACGTGACTTACATCAAACTCGAGGTCACAGAATGGCGCCTGGGTCCTACTTAATCATCAAGATCGAGGTCATAGAATGAGCCCCGATCTGCAATGAACAATAGAGGATCATGAAATATTTATGTCAATGCCGAGTATAAGAACAAAGATATGCATTCACGACAAACATCCTATACAAAATCACACCAAAGACCCGGTTTCGATTCCCCACATAGGTACAATGTGTGAAGCCCATTTCTGGTGTCCCCCGCCCTCATATTGTTGGAATATTGCTAAAAGCGGCGTAAAACTCACCCCTATGCAAAAACTATATTTGTAAAACTTCGCACCGAAACACGTCCTATAGTTTGCATGTACCGCATGCAATAACGTCACACAAATGCTTAGGGTGTTATTTACCTGATTTTACCATCAAGGAAGGTCTACCAATCATTCATACATTGACTCTGTTTATCATACAGCTGTTTCATTTAATTTGTGTGTGAACTAGCGTCTGCAACGCGCGGAGAGTCTCCGGGCTATTTGCATGGGAACTAGCAGAAGATAGCCTTCTTTGGCCAGTACGTTCACTGCTTCACAGACTATGATCCCGATAAGGGCGTGCCACAACAAGACTACATGATCGATGTCCCCGAAACCATACACCACGGCGAATCAAACTGGTACAAAACTTTCATCAGGCAACTGTAAGTTACGGATCAGACGAAATCGTCTACATGTTGCACATCTCCATGATCTACGACCAAGTGTTGAGCCGCCTTACACAATGTTTTATTGCCAAATGACGTCAGTGGTGTGCACCTCCCTGAACATCCGGGTTAGAATTAGTTTCTCAGCAACCCATGCTTGCCGTAAGAGGAGACTAACAGGATTGGGTGGCCAAGCTCGCTGATTTGGTTGACACATGTCGTCGTATTCCAATTGCGTAGATCGATTCTCATGTTGTTGGTAACTGGATTGTCTGGTCAAGATTTGATCATTTAGGGACTGCCGCAGTGTAGCTGGAATATTGTTGATTGCTGCGTCAAACAACAAAGAAACAAACAGTGGCATGCACAAACTGGTGTAATCGTTGATGTCATGTGTCATGTTTCTATATGTGCCCCGATTCACTTTCTTGATGGGCATGGTCGTAAACGTCAATCCAATGTCAACCTGGGACCTCATGGCAGATTTGCGGGTGGTAAGGAAAGGGTAAGAGGTGCCATAACTACTATGACTGAGTGAATCCAGATCCATATTTAGCAAGGAAGGGTCACTGTAAATAGTGCCTTTTGCCACGCGCCTGGGTCGACGATTTGTGCTCACAGTACATGTACATGAATCGCTAAAGCTCAACTACTGCAGCACAACATCATTAGATTGCCATGGCCAATGACCAGTCCCTACGCTACTGAACACGCCTGGGACCAGATAAGGAGTCGAGTGCTCCAACGTCATAGTCCACCAACCCCGTGGGCTGAACTTGGCCAGGGCCTACGGGAGTAATGGGGCATCGCTCATATACAGCATGCCTCGTCGAGTAATATTTTGCAAATCGTGACGGTACTGCACAAAAAACATCAATTTTGAAAATTCCAATCTTTCCCCTGTGATTCCATCTTACCCAAATCGACTTTCAAGATCTTTGGCGGTCATAACATCCCCTGTCATACTTCACTACCTGTTGGAATCAAATGTCATAATTACTGCCATACAACTATTGCTAGAAACTAATATGTCATAACTTAGGAAATAAGTTAAATCCGAGTATCCCTACTATTATTGATGAGTTTATATATGTCATTTTATTATTTATTTTATAGCCAATGCCAACGCTATTTTATAGCGTTTCATAATCAATATAAAATATATCGCACGACGCAATTTGTACAAACTTATGATTTGATATGTTTTTCTTATTTAAACACATAATTCAACTTTTTTTCAAAAGTTATGGATCACCAATACTCATCCTGTTCTGCAAGGTGAATCATATAAAGGTAAATATTGAATACTTCGCCAAAGATGACTATCAAAATGAAATAACGACATCATGTAAGCGCTATCAGTTCATTTGAGTTTATTTGAACGGGAAACAACACACCTCTGTAAGGACGTAATACAAGGCATCAGTAAAACAGGTTTATCAGAAAGCTGAAGGGGACAATTGGATTACCCTAGAAGCGGCTAGAATGACTTCTGATCTTATCATGGTCGAGATCTTGAAAACATCAAGGCGTTTAATATAGGTCGTTTAAACCAGTCGAAAACAATGTCTTTACAAACTGAATTAACTTTTCATTGACTGACTGTGTTCTTGCAGACTAAATTGAATTGGGTGATTCGCAGCAAACTTGAGTTTCAGCTCTAGGCAAATAGTTAGAAACATCAAAAAACAACAAAATCATGTACATGAAGATGTCACAAAACGTATGGTTTACGAACTATGAAAACAGAATTGCAATTTGGAATGATATTTATTTGTCTATACGAAGACAACAAATGATGCATGTGTTACATGGTGGCTTCCATATTGGAACACAAAGGTTAATCCAGTGTTACATTGTGAAATCAGTAAATGACCACACAATATCTATCAATAATCAATAAATATTTATTTAAAAAGCTTTTTTTCTTGTCTTGTTTTCAATAAAGAGTAGAAATAACGTCGGTTAAGAGATTGTATTAACAAGAAGCATCAGGGTCTTGAATTATTGTCGACCATGAATGATTTTTGTCACCAAGAAATGTTTTGAAAGAATTCGAAGTCTCGGGGACTGGGTCCTGGAAAACACCAAAGGGCAGATAACTCCAACTCAAAACCGTTGTAGACAATCCTGTGCAAAACAGCTGTAGTTTATATGTGCATATGAATAATGCAAGTAGGTACATAGTTTTTAAAAGCCCATTTTTTATATGCATATACCTTAACCAAACTGAATTTAGAGTTTTAGAGCATATGAGTTTATCACTTCCCTTGTCAACTGGCAATTCGATTAGTATATAGAACTGACCATGATCCAGACATAGTTGTTAGCAATGGTAACGTTTAATATTCGTGGAAATACGTACATGAAATGATGTAGAGACTATTTAACAAGCATGATTCGCTCTCTTCCCAACGTACCAAATGAAACAGCGCCATGATGACCGTTCTGTACCACCGCCTGGAGGTTTGTAACAGTAGCCTTGGAAGAGGCTAATTGTCTGATCAATCACGAACTTATCGCCGGAAACAAGGATTTACAAGGGCAAAACCCCACATTTACCTTAGTACTTGCTTCGATTGAACTTGTCTGGACTCAATGTACAAATGATGGGTTAGGTTGAAATACCAAAGTAATTAAATCTTTATGTCGAAGTTCGATACCAAACGTCCTTCAATCGATATGACACCATCTCAATTCTTTATTACTGTGAAATAATATCGATCGATAGCGTTCAATCTGATTTCGATTTCATCCATATTATATGTGTTTTTAGTACCAGATTGTAAGTATGTCTAGTATTTGGACATGGCTTTTTTACCATGATAAAAGTAGTTCCATGGTGATCTTTGCCATTCCAATTATTTCTGAGGTGACGGATAGAGCATGTCATAACACTATGTTACCAGATGACATGGCATTGGTTCCTTCTCTTCGGTTAAATTAAAACTACCAACACTATGGGTTTCATATAATGAAATATTGAAAAAAACAACTTATATCCCTGTATGAATATATTCTTTAGTTGGAATACATGAGCCGAATGTTTGCTGAATACATTCAACAGACACATTCTACCCAGATGATATTTAAAGAAGCCTATTGCAGTGGTTTCCATTGAAACAAAAAGACAAATCAGTTATGAACCTCATCACTATACAGCCATCAGCGGAACAGATAACATGAACACTAATAATCTCACAGAAACGTTGCATGAAGTTGATTTTTTGGATAGTTTATCTTTTGAAGACCTGACGTTAGGGTTAATAAATTTGCATAAAGCCCACAAGAGAAATATTGTATTAAGGCCATCTGGTGATGTGCCAAATTTGCATAGATAATAACTTACTACTATGGAAAAAAATCCTAATAAAAAGACATGTACATGTACAAAGATAAAATAATGTTTTACGACAATACACATGCCATTTCACAGATAGGTAGACTTTATACGTTATGATGGAACTTTTATGTACCATATGTGTATAACATACAACGAAATGATAAATGCGAAGGAAGAGCTGTACATAAAAGTATTGTTATGCAAATACAGTTGTAAATGCAGATGAACTGCCACATAGAAATCCTGTATTTACATAATATTAAGTGTTATAAAAAGAAAACTGCATGGTTTACTCTGCAAGAATGATTTTTATGTCTCTTTACTCTTTTCTCATATGTATATTTATGTCAACATATCCATATAATGCATAATTCAACGTTTCTGAAATAGACAGGATTCTAATAAAGAAGTTATTTACAGAAACAACAGACATCGCAATATCGCTATATAACCAGAATGCTCTGCTAAATGCATCTATATGAAATAGTAAAATGAAACATAAAACCTCTGGAGCATGTAATGTCACTACTGTCGACTGCTAATATGTATAATAATATGGATGTTGTAATAAACGTCCTTTGGAAATAGCAGAAAACTAAACATATGCTTCTTAGATACAAAAAATGAGTTACAATCAAATACAGATCTTCATCTTTGCTCACTGTGTAGTGTGTGAGTTGTGTTGAAACTCTCATTGCACAGTACCTCAGTTACATTACATCTATTCAACTTGATGCATGAAGAAAGCTTGAAGTGTCAAAGTTCGTAGGCCTTTTTTATTTAGTGAAATTGAAGAGTATTGCCAGTCCAAGGTGTTAAACCTGCTTTTATCATCGTATTTTCGTCATGGCATTTTTACACTTGGGTTTCGTTTTCTGTCCTCGACAGAATCATACTGACAATTCTATTCCCAGTGGAGTGCAACTATTGCATGAGGGTAAGAAAGAAGTATCAGTGCCAAAAAACAAAACGGAGGAGAGGAGATCAGACAGTAGTGTATCAACATGGAAAGTTCGTTGGCGCTTTATTATGCATCTTCGTGTGGAAGTGATGGCTGCGGTGGTATTTTTACAGGGACTTAAAATGAGGATCATTTTCTTGATTACGAAGATTTCGTCAGCGTGTACATGGTATTAGCCAACATATACACATCAGAGACATCAATTCAGTATCTGCGCAATATTTATCGACGGTTTGTAATCAGTTGATTTTACTCATTGCACTAGCGACGTTCGGGTGCCAGGCTCTTTGAGAAGACAGTAAGCCTGTCTGGGCATATCTATGCTCATATACTTTTACCCACGAGCGCAGTGCTAGAAATAACTGTCATTGCTCAAAGGTACTTTAGTTTCGTTTGGGTTCAGGCCACTTTCAATAGTATTTCGGTTGTATCACGTCGCATCAGTTAAATCAGACACCATTACGTCTGATACATCCGTGCACCGTTTCGATCAGTAACTGTTATACGACCATTCTCCGTATGTACATATATATATATATATATATATATATATATATATATATATATATATATATATGTGTGTGTGTGTGTGTGTGCCGTGAGTGTGAATGGATGCCATTGAACGTACTCATACTGTGCAAACTGAATACCAATGTGGCATGGTGTTTTGTGCAAAGTTGCGTCCTTTAGTCGTGACAGTATGGTAAGATATTTGAGTAGAGGGAAAGCAAAGATCAAATCAAAACAAATCACTCTTTGTCAAGTGCAATACCAGCAAACATATTAAATCCAGTGAGACATTCTTGAGAATTGTCAGCATTACATGTAAGCTGCAACAGAACTGTGTCCATACGGATCATGTTTTCCTGTCTAACAGTAAATGGGTAAATAGGTATTGCGTCCATTGCTATCTCCATGCAAATTCCTGTCTATTGTTTAGAACGTCGATCAATCAAGTCGGTATACCACTTAGTGGATCAGTAAAGTGGTTGGCAATGACAAGGCCTGTCTAGTGCACTAACACAAGCGGTAATCACACAGTTGTAGGTTTAATACTGAATTTCCAGTTTGCTGGTATAACATCTCAGACCCCAGTTACTGGGGGATGTGTGTCTGGTGGGATGGGTTTCGTCTGTGGGAAATGACATTTAAAGGAGATCTTGCGTGTGTATCCTAACATTAACGCTCAAACAGGTACAGAGATAACGACCGTCACTGCGTTGTCAGTGTTATTGATTACAAATTACACATGAGGTATTTCCATTGTGTCTGTTTGAAGAAAACTGTGATGTATACAAGGATATGTGCAACGTTAGTGTACTTACATTGGGGATATAGCATACTTTGTATAGCACAGAGTGTAAAGACTTAGTATGTTAATGCGTGATACTTTGTCGGTTTAGTCGATTGTGAGTTGCCTGGTGTGCGTGCGTGAGAAAGGACTTTGACATGATCGACAGATCAGTGTGTAATCAATTACATTCTCACCTGCGGAGTATACAAAGCAACTTTCTTTACCTTTAGCATTCACACAAGTCTCTTGCCAGGTCGGGGACCCATTCATTGATTAATAAACAACACATTTACTATTCATATACATAATGAATACTGTTTTACATAATATGCATTTGAAAGCGTAAATGTAGTATCCCACGATGTCATTAGCAGGGAAAGATTTAATGCCAATCCCAGATAATTTGATTTCAGCCCTTCAAATACTCTTTTGTCAACTCAAATTGTTGATCCATATAATATCTACACAATATAAGGATCGCATAGACAATGTTCCAAGAATGAATGCTAACCAGAATAGATTACTTCTGCATCTGGACGGTCAATGGCTTCATAACCTTGGTCTCACTTTAAAGACAACAAAGGGATACTGACATGACAATGAACCTCCTAAATTATCATGTATTGTTTGTTCAAAGAGAGGATGCATTGCCTTATACCATTAGCACTGAGGGCTAAGAGCGTGACCACAAACAACTGTTTTCAGAGTTATTTGAACAGTAAATAGTGTAGACATAGAAGTCTTTTAAAAGACAAATCGCTTTTAATCGTATGTATCCATTGCCAACGGTGCTCGGGAAGTGGACTCCGCTAATGTTTGTCGATGCTGTTACAATGTGTGAATCCAGGTCTTGACGAGGCGGTTGAGATCTACAACCGTCACCGAGAAGCATTTCTAAGCAGCATGCAACATAACTACCATGGTCAACGGATCAATGTGCATCCAATTTGCATGCCCATCCCTATAGGGAGTATACAACGAAGTCAATTATTCAAGCAGGATGGTATTTGTCCCCAACCAAACTCTACCCATTCCCGTCAGTATTTTTAACATTGTACCTGTTCATTATAACACCACAGTTTTCGAGTGTAACGTCGTGGTGTACAACGTCGCAGACATGAAAGCTTGATCCTTTCTCCACAGAAGGATTCTCCCAGTTAGAATTTTATGCAACATGTGATTGTATTCCTCTAGGGAAGGCATAGTGTCCAAATGTAATAAAGCAGCAAGTACAGTGCAGGAGTCCCATCACTTGGAATAATTGTATCCAGTGTTTCTTTGTTCCGGTAGCGCGCCGCCTCCTCTCTGTTGATACAGACTTCCTTACTCTGGACACGTTTCCTCCTGGGCAGTTAAACCTAAATTATTGATTGGAATGTTTTGGTACCTCGTGAAACACCTTTACTACAAAGCAACTACATGTGTGACAAAGGAGTATTGTGCGAAATTCGGAAAATGATTTTTTTTTTAAAAAGAGACCACAAAAAAGTGAGGACTATAGTTAGCAGTAGTATTATTAGCACCATGAAATAAAGAAAACACAAGTAAGTTATCATATTGTTGTACTGTTAGAAATATGACATACATAATACACAAGTAAGGTATTACATTGTTGAAACTTTTACCGTTTTGTTGTATGGATATGTGGCTGTCAATCTAAAGAAAACAGGAACGTCAGATCAGCGGATCATAACATGCCTAAGGGACATAATACTAGACGTTGAACTGTGGTACCTAAACCCATCTGTCCTTTCGTGTCCTCTGTTGACATTAGAATGGCAACATTATTCCTCTAATTGGATGTTCTTTCGAATGATGACAAGGTGGTATGGATAGCACCTTCAGTATTTTTGTGACAGTTTTAGGCCTGCATATTGCCAATTCGTGTCGTGTTATGTTGTTCTTCTTCAAAATGCCAACCAAAGATTTGGTACAGTAAATATTTTAAGAAAACATAATATTACATACATGTTAAATATTAAATAATTTTCAATGTCAAAATATTTCCCCAAAAGAAATTGTCAGTTTCCCCATGGTTGAATCTTACAAAACCATTTTGTAGTAGGGCATGATTTCATGTCCACCTGTCGCGGCTGTTATGTGTTGAATGACCTCTATAGCCTTCTAATGTCACTTATATCACAAGTGTTGGCATTTGATACTAAATCAGCTAAACTACCAGCCATTAATGCACAGTGGGACGTGATAATGAAGCCATGTGTCTATTGACAAGATTGACATTAACGGGAAATAAAGAGCTTATGTGACTGGAACACCGAAAATAGGCCTAACGCCTACGTTGGCGCTTCATGAAAAGCGAAATACATGTGAGTGTTGTGCTTGTATGACTAAACATCACTTTACAGTTGGGAACAATGACTCACCGGATAGACCTTAGAAATACAAAATGTCATGGTACACATATTGAAGACGTGAAAATAAGACGCGTCATTAGCTGTGTATCGGGAAGTATGTAACCTTGCTTTTTTGTAAAAAACCCAGTTCCATGGAGATGTTAAGATTGAATTTCCTAAAGATGTCAAACATCTCGGACAAATACTATCACATATACTTATTGCAATGTCAATAGTAGCTGGAGATTGATCGGCATGCACTACCATTCCAACGGCACCGTACTCAGTGTATTTGCAACAGCTGGATGGCTATGAGTAAAACTACGAAGCGTGAATCCTCATAGAGTTGAGTTCTAATTCAAGGTGTCAAAACTCATTTCATGCATTTCAAGCAAATTCATCACTGTGGAAGAAATGTCAAACAGAAGCGTTTTATTTTATTATTGTCCTTTATGAAATGTTACATAAACCGTTTGAGACGTATTTTATTATCCCCAACTAACGGCATGTTCGTATTGTTGTCAGAATTGCGTCATGTTTTGCTGGATCGGATATAAACTAAACTTTGAGATTATTTACTTTTCGAGCACTAGCGTCATTATGGAAGAAGTACAATATTCCCTAGTTTTTATAGAACGTAAAGATGTAACGTAATCTGATGATAGTGTCCCTTTCAGCAAGGAGATCATGATGTCAGCAGCGAGTATCAATGTCAGTGTGGTCATGGCCGTGCCTGCCTTCAGACATGCTTGATACAACTGAACCCCGACAGGAAGATCACATCACACGCACTGTGACTGCATAACATCGTGTAGGCAGCATTGCGTCAATAGGGCACTGTAGAACTATCAGAAGTGCTGACAATTGCTGTATTCGCACCGTCGTTATGTTTTGCACTCTTTTCTGATAGAACAACAGAAACATTGCATTCTTTGTATTAAATTTTGTTACTCTTTGATGTCATGAAAAATACATGATAAACTGTTTTCTGGTGGGCGGTGGGGTAGCCTAATGCTTAAAGTTTGATTCCCCACATGGGTACAATCTGTATTAGGTGAATGTGGAAGCTACCCTGTACTCTTGTACACAATTCAAAGTGTTAATAAATATTCGTTACAAATATTCAGGATGCCAGAGCATAGGTGTGTTAGGGGGAGTTATGATATGTTGTTACTGAATAATACTGACGGTACAGTGAACTGGGTTTCAAAAATAGGATAGTTTTATGTACACACGGATTTATGTTTTTGTTGTTATTTCTGGCACAATTTAAGTAAAACATGAAATATGCATTATAAAAGACCGAACTTTTGCTGTTGATAGTATGTCCAAATTTCAGGACTATTAACTTTTTAAAAGATAACTTTATCAATCTAATACGATTTAATAAATTTAGAAGCATTTTGGCAAATTGTCGGTGCGGAATACCTCTGCTAGAAGTAAAACATGGTAGGATACAAGGGATGAACTATTCTGAGAGATTATGTAAATTATGCAAGTGTGGAGATGTTGAGGATGAATACCAGTTTCTTTTTATAAGTAAATCTTCAAGAGACATTAGACAGAAGTATATACAACAGCCGTCAAAGCAACAATTTGCACTTCTAATGTCCAATTATAATATTGATACTGTACAAAATGTAGCAGTGTACATGTACCATGACTTCAAATTTAGAAACGATACCTACTTCGAAACCGATGCATGTACGAGAAGCATAAGCTATGTTCAAACAAATGAGCACAGAAATTAATATATGTGTTTAGCTATGTTGTAATAGGCCGGTGGCCTGTATATCGACTGAAATAAAGTATCATTTGTACGAAAAAAACAATAGATCACAGGTCACGTGTACTAAGATTTAACAATGTTTTAAAGCCAATTGGCATTCCATTTCACATATGGGCAGAATTTATACGTAATTATTGAACTTTTATGCAACCATACATGTATAACACACAAGAAAATGATAAATACGAATAAAGGAGTGAGTGAGTTGGATTTTCGAGATGCCTTATTCAGGTGGGGGACACCAGAAATGGGCTTCACATATTGCATCCATGTGGGGAATCGAACCCGGGCCTTCAGCGTGACGAACGGTCGCTTTAAACACTAGGCAACACCACCGTCCCACAAATAAAGGAAGTTCTGTACATAAAATTAATGTTATGCAATATACCATTTGTAAATGCATATGAACTGCCAAAAGGAAATCCTGCATTTACAAAATATTAAGTGTTATAAATTGAAAACTGTGCACTGTAAGGAACCTGGAATCCGATGATTTTTATTTCTCTTTTTTCTTTTCTGGTATGTATATTTATGTCAACATTTCCATATAATACATAATTCTACCATGAATCAGAAAATACTAGATTCTGATTGGTTGTTCAGAAAAATCAGACGGCATCAATTGTGGATTGACGCTCATCTGACTGTAAGGCCGCTTCACCGCGCATTGACAAATCTTATTGTGAGAACTACTTCCGTTTGACCACAATGATGGCGGATCATAACAACAACTCCATGGATTTTGACGCTGACTTTCGAATATTTCACATAGGTAATTGGAAATTTTTGGATTAAAAATGCGTTTGATTTCATTACGCTTCACTGCGCACTACTTCAGCTTGACCACCAACATGACTAATATCAACACAACAGACGTGATGGAAATGCTGATAAAACATTTATTTAAACTCGAAAAATACAATTATGTGATTTCCCCCACACAATTATGAGGGAACCTCACTATCATATTACATTCTATTATAAAAATATTCAAACTCAATTACAATACACTGCCCCAAACATAAACAAACAATATCTAACATATAAATCAGAAAGCCTTGTAAAAATACATCCCTATCTATACAAAATATGCAGCAAAACATTAGTAAACATTTACCTACCTGGTAAATGGTATATTTAATTCCGTTTAGAACGGGAAATTTGCAAGATAGATCTAACGGTCTGGCGAAACACCACATTTATGCCACTCATAGTCATACTCCATCATATCCCGTTGCATCGTTCACAAAATAATTCTGCTCTCTGCCAGCTTCCCCGCAAGGTTGTCACTGTTATGTTCATCTACTTTGAAAAACGCTTGGACACAGTCCAGTCCCAAACGATGAAAACAAAGTTCCAAGGAATCACAAGTTTGTCGCATGTACACTAAGCAGCAGCACTGTCACTCTTTTGTCGCATGCCGGGGTGGAGGCAATACGTGAAATCATGATCGGCCGGTCATAAAAATCAACAGTCTTTGTTGATCAGGAAAGGATCTATTCTTTGATTCTGCAGGGTTCAGATTCGACAGTCAGTCAAGTATTGTCCACTGTCACTTCAAATGTCAACCTTTCGCAAAATGTAAACACTTGCTCGTCGGCCATTTCAAACTGTTGCGTAACTGTCTACTTTGAAGAAAATAAGTAGGTCAGGCGATTCCATTATGGTATGGCCAGGGGGGTACAGTTTCACGGCACACAAAACAATAGGCTGGTTTTAGTCGTGTGGAGTTGGGATGAAAAAAAAGAAAGATCTCGGTTATTACATAATTGCACTGAATAAACAGTAGTTTGATTTCTTTGGACAGGATATTGTTATGTTTTTATGTTAAAAAATACGAATGGCACCTACCGCTCCCTTCACAGACGAGTTCAATTCGCCTCTCGTCCCATGCCGGATTACGCAGTGTCTTCCGCAGAGCGAGAAAGTTCGATTTTAAATGGGTCATGGTAGAATGGAGATAAACCTAGTGTGTTTGAAAATCAGAGACATGCTTTACTGAATTGATGGCGACTAAATTTCAATTGGAACCGAACGCGTCAATTGAAATTTTGTCGCAATCAATTCAGTAAAGCATGTCTCTGATTTTCAAACACACTAGGTTTATCTCCTAATTCAACGCTTCTCAAACAGACAGAATTCTAATGAAGAAGTTATTTACGGAAACAAAGGACATCGCAATATCGCTATATAACCAGAATGCTCTGCTAAATGCATCTATATGAAACAGTAAAATGAAACATGAAACCTCTGGAGCATGTAATGTCACTGCTGTCGAATGCTAATATGTATAATAATATGGATGTTGTAACTAAACATCTGCTTCTTAGATACAAAAAATGAGATACCATTCAATACAGATCTTGATCATTGCTCAGTGTGGAAGAGTGTGAGTTGTGTTGAAACTCTCATTGCACAGTACCTCAGTTACATTACATCCTGTCAACTCGATGCATGAAGAAAGCTTGAAGTGTCAAAGTTCGTAGACCTTTTTTCGTTTAGTGAAATTGAAGAGTATTGCCAGTCCAAGGTGTTAAATCTGCTTCTATCGTTGTAAAGGAATTGGCATTTTTACACTTGGGTTTCCCATTCTGTCCTCGACAGGATCATGCTGACAATTCTATTCCCAGTGGAAACAACTATTGCATGAGGGTAAGAAAGAAGTATCAGTGCCAAAAGACGGAGGAGATCAGACAGTAGTGTATCAACATGGAAAGTTCGTTGGCGTTTTATTATGCATCTTCGTGTGGAAGTGATGCCTGCGTTGGTATTTTTTCAGGGACTTAAAATGAGCATCTTTTTCTTGATTAAGAAGATTTTCGTCAGCGTGTACATGGTATTTGCCAACATATACACATCAGAGACATCAGTTCAATATCTGCGCATTATTTATCGACGTGTGTTTAGGTTAGTAATCAGTTTATTTTACTCACTGCACAAGCGCCGTTCGGATACCAGGTTCCTTGGGGACAGTAAGCATGTTTGGGACACATCTATGCATCATATGCTTTTACCCACGAGCGCAGTCCTTCTGTCATTGCTCAAAGCCATTTTAGTTTCGTTTAGTTTAAGGCTACTTTCAATAGTATTTCAGTCGTATCACGTCGCATCAGTTGAATACGAGAGAAAAGTCGGATTTGATGCAGGTATTAGGCGTCTACTACTTTTGCGCCACCCACCACAAACATTGGAAAATAATGCGGACAGAAATGGGACTCAAAAGCAGGGTTATACATATTTCTGGCTTTCCTAAGGAAAGTAGATCTGAACAGAAAATGACAGCACCATTACGTCTGATACATCCGTGCACCATTTCAATCAGTAATTGTAATACGACTTATATACATATATGTGTGTGTGAATGGAGTGAGCGAGTTAATATTTAGCGTCACATCGGCAGTATTTCAGCCATATCGTGACGAGAACAATTTAATTTATATCAACATCAAAATCAATAAATTTAGAACGTCATCTGTCATCGAAGGACGGTAAAAATACAAGAGTATCACATATATAATTTTAAAACTAGTACGCTATCGTAAAATTAAATCACGACACACAGTACAAAATCAAAACGGGCAATAGATCACCAACAACTGGTGTGTGAATGGATGCCATTGAACGTACTCATACTGAGCAAACTGAATACCATTGTGGCACGGTGTTCTGTGCAAAGTTGCGTTCTTTAGTCGTGACAGTATAGTAAGATATTTGAGTAGAGGGGAAGCGAAGATGAAATCAAAACAAATCACTCTTTGTCATCACCATATCATTTGTTTCGTCAAACTATGTCTTCCTTTTGGCGCTCTTCCCAAAGGGAGTTTTACATACAAAATCCATCACTTTTACAATGACGAATTCAATCATGTGTTAAATACTAGTATTTGAAAAGAAGTGCAACACCAGCAAACATATTAAATCCAGTGAGACATTCGTGAGAATTGTCAGTATTACATGTAAGCTGCAACAGAACTGTGTCCATACGGATCATGTTTTCCTGTCTAACAGTAAATGGGTAAATAGGTATTGCGTCCATTGCTATCTCCATGCAAATCCCTGTCTATTGTTTAGAACGTCGATCAATCAAGTCGGTATACCACTCAGTGGATCAGTAAAGTGGTTGGCAATGACAAGGACTGTCTAGTGCACTAACACAAGCGGCAATCACACAGTTGTAGGTTTAATACTGGATTTCCATTTTGCTTGTATAACATCTCAGACCCCAGTAACTGGGGGATGTGTGTCTGGTGGGATTACTTCTGCATCTGGACGGTCAATGGCTTCATAACATTAGTCTCCCATGACAATGAATCTCTTAAATTATCATGTATTGCTTGTTGGATGTGAGGATGCATTGTCTGATACCATTGACACTAAGGGCCAAGAGCGTGACCACAAACAACTGTTTTCAGAGTTATTTGAACATTCAATGTAATAGTGTAGACATAGTCGTCTATTAAAAGACAGATTGCTGTCAGTCGTATGTATCCATTGCCAACGGTACTCAGGAAGTGGACTCGGCTAATGTTTGTCGATGCTGTTACAATGTGTGAATCCAGGTCTTGACGAGGCGGTTGAGACCTACAACCGTCACCGAGAAGCATTTCTAAGCAGCATGCAACATAACTACCATGCATGGTCAACGGATCAATGTGCATCCAATTTGCATGTCCATCTCCATAGGGAGTATACAACGAAGTCAATTACATGTATTCAAGCAGGATGGTTTTTGTCCCCAACCAAACTCTATCCATTCCCGTCAGTATTTTTATAACATTGTACCTGTTCATTATAACACCACAGTTCTCCAGTCAGTGTTTTTCATCATTGTACCTGTTCAGTATAACACCACAGTTCTCAAGTGTAACGTCGTGGTGTACAACGTCGCAGACATGAAAGCTTGATCCTTTCTCCACAGAAGGATTCTCCCAGTTAGAATTTTATGCAACATGTGATTGTATTCCTCTAGGGAAGGCATTGTGTCCAAATGTAATAAAGCAGCAAGTACAGTGCAGGAGTCCCATCACTTGGAATAATTGTATCCAGTCTTTCTTTGTTCCGGTAGATGGCCGCCAACTCTCTGTCTCCGATTCTTGTTGATACATACTTCCTTACTCTGGACACGTTTCCTCCTGGGCAGTTAAACCTAAATTATTGATTGGAATGTTTTGGTACCTCGTGAAACACCTTTACTACAAAGCAATTACATGTGGGACAAAGGAGATTAGTGCGAAATTCGGAAAATGATGTTTTTTAAGTATTGACCACTATAAAGTGAGGCTATAGTTAGCAGTAGTATTATTAGCACCATGACATAAAGAATACACAAGCAAGTTATCATATTGTTGTACAGTTAGCAATATGAGATACAGAATACACAAGTAAGTTATTATATTGTTGTACTGTTAGCATTATGAGATACAGAATACACAAGCAAGTTATCATATTGTTGTACAGTTAGCAACATGAGATACAGAATACACAAGTAAGTTATTATAGTGTTGTACTGTTAGCAACATGAGATACAGAATACACAAGTAAGTTATTAGATTGTTGTACTGTTAGCAATATGAGATACAGAATACACAAGTAAGTTATTATATTGTTGTACTGTTAGCAATATGAGATACAGAATACACAAGTAAGTTATTATATTGTTGTACCGTTAGCATTATGAGATACAGAATATACAAGTAAGTTATTATATTGTTGTACTGTTAGCAATATGAGATACAGAATAAACAAGTAAGTTATCATATTGTTGTACTGTTAGCAATATGAGATACAGAATACACAAATAAGTTATTATAGTGTTGTACTGTTAGCAATATGAGATACAGAATGCACAAGTAAGTTATTATAGTGTTGTACTGTTAGCAATATGAGATACAGAATAAGCAAGTAAGTTATTATATTGTTGTACTGTTAGCAATATGACATACAGAATAAACAAGTAAGTTATCATATTGTTGTACTGTTAGCGATATGACATACAGAATAAGCAAGTAAGTTATTATATTGTTATACTGTTAGCGATATGACATACAGATTAAACAAGTAAGTTATTATATTGTTGTACTGTTAGCGATATGACATACAGAATAAGCAAGTAAGTTATTATATTGTTGCACTGTTAGCGATATGACATACAGATTAAACAAGTAAGTTATCATATTGTTGTACTGTTAGCGATATGACATACAGAATAAGCAAGTAAGTTATCATATTGTTGTACTGTTAGCGGTATGACATACAGAATAAGCAAGTTAGTTATTATATTGTTGTACTGTTAGCGATATGACATACAGAATAAGCAAGAAAGTTATTATATTGTTGTACTGTTATCGATATGGCATACAGAATAAACAAATAAGTTATTATATTGTTGTACTGTTAGCAATATGAGATACAGAATAAACAAGTAAGTTATTATATTGTTGTACTGCTAGCAATATGAGATACAGAATAAACAAGTAAGTTATCATATTGTTGTACTGTTAGCAATATGAGATACAGAATACACAAATAAGTTATTATATTGTTGTACTGTTAGCGATATGACATACCGAATAAACAAGTAAGTTATTATATTGTTGTACTGTTTGCAATATGAGATACAGAATAAGCAAGTAAGTTATTATATTGTTGTACTGTTAGCAATATGAGATACAGAATAAACAAGTAAGTTATCATATTGTTGTACTGATGGCGATATGACATACATAATAAACAAGTAAGTAAGTAAGTACAACTATCCAGCCAACCAACCTTGTTCCTTGCCATATTCCAGCGACAGAACCCCAGCCTGCTGTAAATACTAGTAATAGAGTATCGACCAGACAAACATGTCTAGAAAAAACGGAGCATGATAACATGCAATGAAGCAAGTCACCAGGCCAGACCACCCGACCCATGTTACGATCAGCATATTTTTCTGGGAACCTATTAATAAGCACGTTCCTTCACAGAAATTATGCTTATGTACACACTAGACTTGAGGCGGTAAGCACGCACAAAATATGTCAATATATGTTAACTTAAACGAGGCATGCCTGACTGTGTTGGTCACTTATGCTCGGTGTTTCGTTGAAACGCATCAGTTTGTGAGACAAGACATACATGTGTTTTGCCATGGATCAGAGTAGTCGAACACTTGGGATTTTCATTACACGTTTTAGCAGATCCAGCACATTCTCTAAACAGTTTACTTTTCTTTGTAATTACTGCGAACAAAGTTGTATTTCACACTATTTCAGGAACATTCTCTTCCGATTCCCAGCAACCTCGTCCGCAATTCCTCAACCTCTCCTGAATTGCAAATGGCAACAGAAACACAAATCTTAAGACATAGAGGATCATTTTCACATGATTTAAGACTACATGATGTGATTTTCAGAAGTAATGTAGAATAGGTTTTTTCACTACTCGCATTAGATACAACAGTCAAGTTAAGAAAGAAAAATTACTTGAAAATGTACATGTATGTTGTGTAACGTTTTATGAAAGACGTTTGTAACTCTAATACATTTTATGAGGCTTGTTTTTATCTTAGGATATTGAGATGCAAAAAAGCAAACAATTTTCCCTCGAAATAAGAACAGAGTCGATTTAAATATTTATGCGAATTAATATACCGGTGTTTATGTATTACATTAGCTAACGACAGTTACGGGGTTTGTATTAACGAGTTCTCACTCCATATGTAACGCACAATCAATTATAGTGAATATTCGATTCTGCAATGAAATAAATATACCTTAACTTATATACAGACTAATCAATTCCACATTGTAAAACATAATGTCATTTTCATTGATTGATAATGTATCATGCGACGATCTGTGTAATCAGAAGATCGTTCCAGATTAGGACCATGCATCGGTGACGTGAAGCGGTTTCCATTAGCTGAGGAGATATCTTTTGTAACAACGCTTTCCACGGAAGCCAGATTGCATAGGGTGTCGCTTGCATCGATACCTTGAATCTGTATTCCAACACATTTATTTGTTGACAAAATACTCAGAGTGTAAATTGCTCATTTCAATTGAAGTGAATTGCGCAGGTACACACTCGTATCAAGAATCTGTATCAGGAACACAACGCGTGTGACTTTGTTAACTTTTACCGTTTTGTTGTATGGATATGTGGCTGTCAAGCTAAAGAAAACAGGAACGTCAGATCAGCGGATCATAACATGTCTAAGGGACATAATACTAGACGTTGAATTGTGGTACCTAAAAACATCTGTCCTTTCGTGTCCTCTGTTGACATTAGAATGGCAACATTATTCCTCTAATGGGATGTTCTTTCGACTGATGACAAGAAACGTGGTATGGATAGCAACTTCAGTATTTTCGTAACAGTTTTAGGGCTGCATCCTTCCAATTCGTGTCGTGTTATGTTTTCCACATTCAAAATGCCAATTAAAGATTTGGTACAGTAAATACTTTAAGAATATATAACATTAAATAAATGTTTGGATTGAATTTTCAATGTCAGTAATATTTCTCCAAAAGAAATTGTCAGTTTTCCCATGGTTGAATCTTACAAAACCATTTTGTAGCAGGACATGATTTCATGTCCACCTGTCGCGGCTGTTACGTGTTGAATAACCTCTGTAGCCCCCTAATGTCACTTATATCACAAGTGTTGGCATCTGATACTAAATCAGCTAACCTACAAGCCATTAATGCACAGAGGGACGTGATAACGAAGCCATGTGTCTATTGACAAGGTTGACATTAATTGGGCTTATGTGACTGGCACACCGAAAATAGGCCTCCCGCCTACGTTGGCGCTTCAGAAAAAGCGAAATACATGTGACTAAACATCACTTTACAATTGGGAACATTGACTTACCGGATAGACCTTAGAAATACAAAATGTCATGGTACACATTTTGAAGTCGTAAAAACTAAGATGCGTTATTATCTCGTTTGATCGGGTATAAGGAAGTATGTGACATTGCTTTTTATAAACCCAGTTCCATAGAGATGCTAAGGTTGATTTTTCTAAAGATGTCAAACATCTCGGACAAATACTATCACAGATACTTATTGCAATGTTAACAGTAGCTGGAGATTGATCGGCATGGACTACTATCCCATGGGATGTACTACCATCGCATGGTACTCAGTGTATTTACAACAGCTGGATGGCTATGAGTAAAACTACGAAGCGTGAATCCTCATAGAGTTGAGTTCTAATTCAAGGTGTCAAAACTCATTTCGTGCATTTCAAGAAAATGCATCACAGTGGAAGAAATGTCAAACAGAAGCGTTTTATTTTATTGTTGTCCTTTATGAAATGTTACATAAACCATTTGAGTCGTATTTTATTTTTCCCAACTAACGCATGTTCGTAATGCTGTCAGAGTTGCGTCATGATTTGCTGGATCGGATGTGAACTAAACTTTGTGATTAATTACTTTTCGAGCATTATCGCCATTATGGAACAAGTACAATATTTCCTAGTCGTCAGAGAACGTAAAACTGGAACGTAATCTGATGATAGTGTCCCTTTCAGCAAGGAGATCATGATGTCAGCAGTGAGTATCAATGTCAGTGTGGTCATGGCCATGTCTGCCTTCGGACATGCTTGATACAAGTGACCCCCGACAGAAAGATCACATCACACGCACTGTGACTGCATAACATCGTGTTGGCGGCATCGCGTCAATAGGGCACTATAGAACAATCAGAAGTGCTGACAATTGCTGTATTCGCACCGTCGTTATGTTTAACACATGTTTTCTGATATGGCAACAAAATCGTTGTATTCTTTGTATTGAATTTTGTTACTCTTTGATATTATGAAAAATACATGATATACTGTTTTCTGATGGGCGGTGGGGTAGCCCAATGTTTAAAGTTTGATTCCCCACATGGGTACAATCTGTATTAGGTGAATGTGGAAGCTACCCTGTACTCTTGTCATAATTCAAAGTGTAAATAAATATTCGTTACACATATTCAGGATGCCAGAGCATAGGTTTGTTAGGGAGAGTTATGATATGTTGTTCTTCTTACCGAGACACTTTCTCAGTTCGATACTTAAAAGCAATGTCATTATTTAGCGTTGACACAATTTCTAACTGTGATATAGATATGTCGTTGTCACAGACAAAACTCAATGTCTTGTTTTATTGACACCTGTGTGTCTGCCTGCCTGTCTGCTAATGACAATATTCAATACACAACTGCGATCACTGACCACATGCAATTTGAACTTAACACCAATCAGGCTATACACCATAAACAAAACGCATTGATTTATGGCCCGAGTTCGGTCTCTGTCACATTATGTAATTACACAGACAGGCAGGTGTGATACTTGAACACATGACATGTTATGATGTCTGTTGATTGCAAAATGTTATACACAAAAAAGTGAGCATGTATTTACAAAACCCAACATCTCTATATATACACACACAATGAGCCATGAAGGCGTCATCTGCTAATGAACCAGCCGTTACACTTGAGTGCACACCCACCCGCTCTGACTGGGTTCGGTATCCCGGCTGCTTCGTTTCGAGGGAGGTAAACCCAAGTACAAAATATTGCACTTTTGATTTGCGATTATTCGCTTATAATTTTGTTTATTTGTTTTTTCATAATCAGCAATGCATATTATATGTCATGAATAAGTGATAATTGTGTTTTAATTATGTTTGATTTTTTGGTTGCATGTGACCTTTAACTTTTTAAAAGATAACTTTATCAATCTAATTTGATTTAAAAATTTAGAAGCATTTATGCAAATTGTCGGTGCGGAATACCTCTGCTAGAAGTAAAACATGGTAGGATACAAGGTATGAACTATTCTGTGAGATTATGTAAATTATGCAAGTGTGGAGATGTTGAAGATGAATACCAGTTTTTTTCTATATGTAAATCTTGAGGAGACATTAGACAGAAGCATAAACAACAGCCGTCAAAGCAACAATTTGCACTTCTAATGTCCTATTACAATATTGATACTGTACAAAATGTAGCAGTGTACATGTACCATGACTTCAAATTTAGAAACCGATACCTACTTCGAAACCGATGCATGTACGAGAAGCATAAGCTATTTTCAAATAATGAGCACAGAAAAAAATTAATATATGTGTTTAGCTATGTTGTAATAGGCCGGTGGCCTGTATATCGACTGAAATAAAGTATCATTTGTACGAAAAAAAACCAATAGATCACAGGTCACGTATACAAAGATGAAACAATGTTTTAAGCCAATTGGCATTCCATTTCACATATAGGTAGAATTTATACGTAAATATAGAACTTTTATGCAACCATACATGTATAACATACAACAAAATGATTAATTCGAATAAAGGAGTGAGTGAGTTCGATTTTACGCCTTATTCAGCAATATACCATTTGTAAATGCATATGAACTTCCAAAAAGAAATCCTGCATTTACATAATATGAAGTGTTATGAATTGAAAACTGTACACTGTAAGGAACCTGGAATCAGATGATTTTTATTTCTCTTTTTCTTTTCTCATATGTATATTTATGTCAACATATCCATTTAATACATTATTCAACGCTTATCAAACAGACAGGATTCTAATGAAGAAGTTATTTACGGAAACAAAGGACATCGCAATGTCGCTATATAACCAGAATGCTCTGCTCAATGCATCCATAAGAAACAGTAAAATGAAACATAAAACGTCTGGAGCATGTAACCTACTGTCGAATGCTAATATGTATAATAATATGCATGTTGTAACTAAACATCTGCTTCTTAGATACAAAAAATGAGTTACCATTCAATACAGATCTTGATCATTGCTCAGTGTGGCAGTGTGTGAGTTGTGTTGAAACTCTCATTGCACAGTACCTCAGTTACATTACATCCTGTCAACTCGATGCATAAAGAACGTTTGAAGTTCGTAGACCTTTTTTCATTTAGTGAAATTGAAGAGTATTGCCAGTCCAAGGTGATAAACCTGCTTCTGTCGTTGTAAAGGAATTGGCATTTTTACACTTGGGTTTCGCTTTCTGTCCTCGAGAGGATCATACCCAGGATCATTCCCAGTGGAAACAACTATTGCACGAGGGTAAGAAAGAAGTATCAGTGCCAAAAGACGGAGGAGAGGAGATCATACAGTAGTGTTTCAACATGGAAAGTTCGTTGGCGTTTTATTATGCATCTTAGTGTGGAAGTGATGGCTGCGGTGGTATGTTTTCAGGGACTTAAAATGAGGATCTTGTTGTTGATTACGAAGATATTGGTACATGGTATTTGCCAACATATACACATCAGAGACATCAGTTCAATATCTGCGCATTATTTATCGACGTGTGTTTAGGTTTGTAATCAGTTTATTTTACTCAATTGCACAAGCGCCGTCCGGATACCAGGTTCCTTGGGGACAGTAAGCATGTCTGGGACATATCTATGCATCATACGCTTTTACCCACGAGCGCAGTCCTTCTG
Organism: Haliotis rubra; assembly: GCF_003918875.1. Classification (NCBI taxonomy): domain Eukaryota; kingdom Metazoa; phylum Mollusca; class Gastropoda; order Lepetellida; family Haliotidae; genus Haliotis; species Haliotis rubra. The sequence goes on from NW_025767683.1 coordinate 127,753, forward strand.
TCATTGCTCAAAGCCATTTTAGTTTCGTTTGGTTTAAGGCTACTTTCAATAGTATTTCAGTCGTATCACGTCGCATCAGTTAAATACGGGGAAAAGCCGGATTTGATGCAGGTATTAGGCGTCTACTACTTGGCGCCACCCACCACAAACATTGGAAAATAATGCGGACAGAAATGGGACTCAAAAGCAGGGTTATACATATTTCTGGCTTTCCTAAGGAAAGTAGATCTGAACAGAAAATGACAGCACCATTACGTCTGATACATCCGTGCACCATTTCGATCAGTAACTGTAATACGACTTATATACATTTACGTGTGTGTGAATGGAGTGAGTGAGTTTATATTTAGCGTCACATCGGCAATATTTCAGCCGAACAATTTAATTTATATCAACATTAAAATCAATAAATTTAGAACGTCATCTGTCATCGAAGGAGTATCACATATTACCATTTAAAACTGGTACGCTATCGTTAATTTAAATCACGATAGACAGTACAAAATGAAAACGGGCTATAGATCACCAAGATCTGGGGTGTGCATGGATGCCATTGAACGTACTTATACTGTCCAAACTGAATACCATTGTGGCACGGTGTTCTGTGCAAAGTTGCGTTCTTTAGTCGTGACAGTATGGTAAGATATTTGAGTAGAGGGGAAGCGAAGATCAAATCAAAACAAATCACTCTTTGTCATCACCATATTTGTTTCGTCAAACTATGTCTGCTTTTTGACGCTCTTCCCAAAGGGAGTTTTACATACAAAATCCATCCCTTTTACAATGACGAATTCAATCATGTGTTAAATACTAGTATTTGAAATGAAGTGCAACACTAGCAAACATATTAAATCCAGTGAGACATTCATGAGAATTGTCAGCATTACATGTAAGCTGCAACAGAACTGTGTCCATACGGATCATGTTTTCCTGTCTAACAGTAAATAGGTAAATGGGTATTGCGTCCATTGCTATCTCCATGCAAATCCCTGTCTATTGTTTAGAACGTCGATCAATCAAGTCGGTATACCACTCAGTGGATCAGTAAAGTGGTTGGCAATGACAAGGACTGTCTAGTGCACTAACACAAGCGGTAATCACACAGTTGTAGGTTTAATACTGGATTTCCATTTTGCTTGTATAACATCTCAGATCCCAGTTACTGGGGGATGTGCGTCGGGGGGGTCGTCTGTGGGAAATGACATTTAAAGGAGATCTTGCGTGTGTACCCTAACATTAACGCTCAAACAGGTACAGAGATAACGACCGTCACTGTGTTGTCAGTGTTATTGATTGCAGATTACACATGAGGTATTTTCCATTGTAACTCTTTGAGGAAAACTGTGATGTATACAAGGATATGTGCAACGTTAGTGTATTTACATTCGGAATATAACATAATATGTATGGTATAAAGGGTGTGGACGAAAAAAAGTGCACAAACTTACTATGTTAATGAGTGGTACTTTGTCGGTTTACTCGATTGTTAGTTGCCGGGTGAGTCAGTGAATGAGCACTGGAATGTGTGCGTGCGTGAGAAAGAACAGTGACATGATCGACAGATCAGTGTGAAATCAATTACATTCTCACCTGCGGAGTATACAAAGCAAATTTCTGTATCTTTGGTATTCACATAAGTCTCTTGCCAGGTCGGGGACCCATTCATTGATTAATAAACAACACATTTACTTTTCATGTACTTAATGAATACTCTTTTGCATCGTATGCATTTGAAAGAGTAAATGTAGCTTCCCACGATGTCATTAACAGGGAAAGATTTAATGCCAGTCCCAGATAATTTGATTTCAGCCCTTCAAGTACACTTTTGTCACCTCAAAATGTTGATCCATATAAATCCACACACTATAAGGATCGCATAGACAATGTTCCAAGAATGAATACCAACCAGAATAGATTACTTCTGCATCTGGACGGTCAATCGCTTCATAACCTTGGTCTCCCATGACAATGAATCTCTTAAATTCTCATGTATTGCTTGTTGGATGTGAGGATGCATTGTCTGATACCATTGACACTAAGGGCCAAGAGCGTGACCGCAAACAACTGTTTTCAGAGTTATTTGAACATTCAATGTAATAGTGTAGACATAGTCGTCTATTAAAAGACAGATTGCTGTCAGTCGTATGTATCCATTGCCAACGGTACTCAGGAAGTGGACTCGGCTAATGTTTGTCGATGCTGTTACAATGTGTGAATCCAGGTCTTGACGAGGCGGTTGAGACCTACAACCGTCACCGAGAAGCATTTCTAAGCAGCATGCAACATAACTACCATGCATGGTCAACGGATCAATGTGCATCCAATTTGCATGTCCATCTCCATAGGGAGTATACAACGAAGTCAATTACATGTATTCAAGCAGGATGGTTTTTGTCCCCAACCAAACTCTATCCATTCCCGTCAGTATTTTTATAACATTGTACCTGTTCATTATAACACCACAGTTCTCCAGTCAGTGTTTTTCATCATTGTACCTGTATACAACGAAGTCAATTATTCAAGCAGGTTGTTTTTGTCCCCGACCAAACTCTATCTATTCCTGTATTTTTTAACATTGAACCTGTTCATTATAACACCACAGTTCTCGAGTGTAACGTCGTGGTGTACAACGTCGCAGACATGAAAGCTTGATCCTTTCTCCACAGAAGGATTCTCCCAGTTAGAATTTTATGCAACATGTGATTGTATTCCTCTAGGGAAGGCATTGTGTCCAAATGTAATAAAGCAGCAAGTACAGTGCAGGAGTCCCATCACTTGGAATAATTGTATCCAGTGTTTCTTTGTTCCGGTAGCGGTTCTCGAGTGTAACGTCGTGGTGTACAACATCGCAGACATGAAAGCTTGGTCCTTTCTCCACAGAAGAATTCTCCCCATTACAATGTTATGCAACATGTGAGTGTATTCCTCTTGGAATAATGGTATCCAGTCTTTCTTTGTTCCGGTAGATGGCCGCCTACTCTCTGTCTCCGATTCTTGTTGATACAGACTTTCTTACTCTGGATACGTTTCCTCCTGGGCAGTTAAACCTAAATTATTTATTTGACTGTTTTGGTACCTCGTGAAACACCTTTACTACAAAGCAATTACATGTGGGACAAAAGAGTATTGTGCGTAATTCGGAAAATTATTCTGTTTTTTTTAAATAGACCACTATAAAGTGAGAACTATAGTTAGCAGTAGTATTATTAGCACCATGACATAAAGAAAACACAAGTAAGTTATTATATTGTTGTACTGTTAGCAATATGACATAAAGAACACACAAGTAAGTTATTATATTGTTGTACTGTTAGCATTATGAGATACAGAATACACAAGCAAGTTATTATATTGTTGTACTGTTAGCAATATGAGATACAGAATGCACAAGTAAGTTATTATATTGTTGTACTGTTAGCGATATGACATACAGAATAAGCAAGTAAGTTATTATATTGTTGTACTGTTAGCGACATGACATACAGATTAAACAAGTAAGTTATTATATTGTTGTACTGTTAGCGATATGGCATACAGAATAAACAAATAAGTTATTATATTGTTGTACTGTTAGCAATATGAGATACAGAATAAACAAGTAAGTTATCATATTGTTGTACTGTTAGCAATATGAGATACAGAATAAACAAGTAAGTTATTATATTGTTGTGATGTTAGCGATATGGCATACAGAATAAACAAATAAGTTATTTTATTGTTGTACTGTTAGCAATATGAGATACAGAATAAACAAGTAAGTTATCATATTGTTGTACTGTTAGCAATATGAGATACAGAATAAACAAGTAAGTTATCATATTGTTGTACTGTTAGCAATATGAGATACAGAATAAACAAGTAAGTTATTATATTGTTGTGATGTTAGAAATATGACATACATAATACACAAGTAAGTTATTACATTGTTGAACTGTGAACACCAAGACATATAGAATACACAATTAAGTTATTGTTAGGCAGTAGTGCACATAGCACCATGATATACAGGACGCACAAGTAAGTTTTTATATGGCTGTACTCTTATAACCACGACACATAGAATAAAGACGTAAGTTGATATTATACTGCTGCATTTTAAACGTTTATTCCTTGTTTCTTTGACCCGTGAAGGTCCGGGTTAGAATTGGTATTCAGCAACCCATGCTTGTCGTAAAAGGCGACTAACGAGAACGGGTGGTCAGGCTCGCTGACTCGGTTGACACATGCCATCCCATTTGCTCATGCTGTTGATCACTGGCTTGTCTGTTCAAGACTCGATTATTTACTAACCGCCGTCATATAGCCAACCAACCTTGTTCCTTGCCATATTTAAGCGACAGAACCTAAGACTGCTGTAAATACTAGTGATAGAGTATCGACCAGACAAATATGTTTAGAATAACGGAGTATGACAACTTGCCATGAAGCAAGTCACCAGGCCAGACCACCCGACCCATGTTACGATCAGCATACTTTTAATAAGCACGTTCCTTCACAGATATTATGCTTATGTACACATTAGACTTGAGGTCGTAAGCACGCACAAAATTTGTCAATATTAACTTAAACGAAGCATGCCTGAATGTTTTCGTCACTTATGCTGGGTGTTTCGTTCAAACACATCAGTTCGTGAGACAAGACATACATGTGTTTTGCCATGGATCAGAGTAGTCGAACACTTAGGATTTTCATTACACGTTTTTAGCTGATCCAGCACATTCTCTAAACAGTTTACTTTTCTTTGTAATTACTGCGAAAAAAACAGCATTTAACACTATTTCAGGAACGTTTTCTTCCGATTCCCAGCAACCTCGTCCGCAATTCCTCAACCTCTCCTGAATTGCAAATGGCAACAGAAACACAAATCTTAAGACATAGAGGATCATTTTCACATGATTTAAGACTACATGATGTGATCTGATTTTCAGAAGTAATGTAGAATATACTTTTTCACTACACGCATTGGATACAACAGTCAAGTTAAGAAAGAAAACTTACTGGAAAATGTACATGAATGTTGTGTAACGTTTTATGAAAGACGTTTGTAACTCTAATACATTTTACGAGGCTTGTTTTTATTTTAGAATATTGAGATGCAAAAAAGCAAACAATCTTACCTCGAAAACAGAACAGAGTCGATTTAAATATTCATGCGAATTAATATATTAATGTTTATGTATTAGATTGGCCAACGACAGTTACGGGGTTTGTATTAACGAGTTCTCACTCCATATGTAACACACAATCATTTAAACTGAATATTCGATTCTGCAATGAAATAAATATACCTTAACTTATATACAGACTAATCAATTCCACATTGTAAAACATAATGTCATTTTCATTGACTGATAATGTATCATGCCACGATCTGTGTAATCAGAAGATCGTTCCAGATTAGGACCATGCATCACTGACGTTAAGTGGTTTCCATTAGCTGAGGAAATATCTTTTGTAACAACGCTTTCCACGGAAGCCAGATTGCATAGGGTGAAGCTTGCATTGATGTATTCTAGCACATTTATTTGTTGACAAAATACTCCGAGGGTAAATTGCTCATTTCAATTGAAGTGAATTGCGCAGGAACACACTTGCATCAAGAACATGTATCAGGAACACAACGCGTGTGACTTAGGAACCCGATGGGAATATAAATACAAGTGAGACTAAAAATAAGTAAGTTGGTTAACTTTTACCCTTTTGTTGTATGGATATGTAGCTGTCAAGATAAAGATAACAGGAACGTCAGATCAGCGGATCATAACATGTCTAAGGGACATAATACTAGGCGTTGAATTGTGCTACCTAAAACAATCCGTCCTTTCGTGTCCTCTGTTGACATTAGAATGACAACATTACTCCTCTAAACGAATGTTCTTTCGACTGATGATGAGAAGATACTTGGTATGGATAGCACCTTCAGTATTTTTGTGACAGTTTTAGGCCTGCATATTGCCAATTCGTGTCGTGTTATGTTGTTCTTCTTCAAAATGCCAACCAAAGATTTGGTACAGTAAATACTTTAAGAAAACATCATATTAAATTCATGTTAATATTAAATAATTTTCAATGTCAAAAATATTTCCCCAAAAGAAATTGTCAGTTTCCCCATGGTTGAATCTTACAAAACCATTTTGTAGCAGGACATGATTTCATGTCCACCTGTCGCGGCTGTTATGTGTTGTATGACCTCTATAGCCCTCTAAATGTCACTTATATCACAAGTGTTGGCATCTGATACTAAATCAGCTAAACTACCAGCCATTAATGCACAGTGGGACGTGATAAGGAAGCCATGTGTCTATTGACAAGGTTGACATTACCAGGAAATAAAGAGCTTATGTGACTGGCACACCGAAAATAGGCCTCCCGCCTACGTTGGCGCTTCATGAAAAGCGAAATACGTCTGTGTGTTGTGCTTGTATGACTAAACATCACTTTATAATTGGGAACATTGACTCACCGGATAGACCTTAGATACACAAAATGTCATGGTACACATATTGAAGACGTGAAAACTAAGATGCCTCATTAACCCGTTTGGTTGCCAAGCTGTGTATCAGGAAGTATGTGACCTTGCTTATTTAACCACAAAGTTCCAAGGAGATGTTAAGATTGACTGCATTGTCAACAGTAGCTGGAGATTGATCGGCATGTACTACCATTCCAACGGCACCGTACTCAGTGTATTTGCAACAGCTGGATGGCTATGAGTAAAACTACGAAGCGTGAATCCTCATAGACTTGAGTTTTATTCATCATAGTAGGAAGAAATGTCAAACAGAAGCGTTATATTTTATTGGTGTCCTTCATGAAATGTTACATAAAACATTTAAGACTTTTAAAATATTTTGCACAACCAATGGCATGTTAATGATGTTATCAGAGTTGCTTCATGTTTCGCTGGATAAGATGTGAACTGAACATTGTGATTAATTACTTTTCGAGCACTAGCGTCATTATGGAACAAATGATATATTCCCCGGTAGTTATAGAACGTAAAAATAGAACGTAATCTGATGCTAGTGTCTACCTTTCAGCAAGGAGATCGTGATGTCAGCAGCGAGTATCAATGTCAGTGTGGTCATGGCCGTGCCTGCCTTCAGACATGCTTGATACAACTGACCCCCGACAGAAAGATCACATCACACGCACTGTGACTGCATAACATCGTGTTGGCGGCATCTCGTCAGTAGGGCACTGTGGATTAATCAGAAGTGCTGACAACAGCTGTATTCACACCGTCGTTAGTTTTCGTCATCTTTTCGAACAGAAACATCGTATTAGTTTTATTCAATTTCATTACTATTTGATATCGATTTACGTGATACACTGTTTTCTGGTGTTTGGTGTCGCGTATGGACTTTGAAGGCATAGATTTTTTGAAGGGTCAAACGAGTCGGATAACTATGGTCAAATGATCCTGATAAACGTATCCTTGTAACGAAGCTCTCAGACTATATAATCTGTCGCTCCAATACAATCTCTGCTACCCTACTCGTGTTAAGGATATTTGGCGGAGATAACTTTATATGGCTTCAGTTTTACGGATATTTATTGTCATTTGGGTATTGTATGCCAAGAGGTTTCAAGTGTTAACGTTTTTAATTAATAGAATATTCAGTTACGCCCCAAAATCTGAAGACTTACAAAGTCTCAACTAACGATTTTGTTTTTGATATAACTACTATTAAGGATAACAACACCTTGGTTACGTGCGGTGTTTGCCATGCATGTAATTATGACGGTATGCGATGGTGTTTATGTGTTTACTTCCAAAGCCTCACTGACTGATCTCACACACTGACTGACTGACTGACTGACTCATACACTCACTGACAAACTGACAAACTGACTCACTGACTGACTCATTCACCCAGCCACCCACTCACTCACTCACTCACCCACTCACTCACTCAAACGATCAAACTGATTCACTCACTCAATCCCTCAAACGATTAAACTGATTCATACGTATTGCAGAACCAAAATTTGGTCAGTATTCCAAAGATCGTTAAAGAGACAGAGATGCCACCAGATGTTCACGAAATACCCGAACAAGTTCTCCTTGGTATTTCTGTTGAGTGAAGAAATTTACTCGAGCCAGGGCTTACGTGCTAATCGAAAACGCACCCGCTAACCATGATGGACATGAGCCTCAGGTGATGCGAGCACAGTCGCGAAAAAGGCTAATTGCCTGATCAATCGCGTAGTCATTATGGGAGCAGGGGATTTATTGGGGCAAAACTAACATTCATTCGATACCAGTCGTTGTAGGATGTTACATCAGGACCCTGGTATGGTTTTAGGGCATCTGCTGATGATGTACAGTCTAGAAAGCAGGACATTCTATAGATCGTGGCAGCATTATCACGTTGAGAACCAGGACATTAATTACCGAACGTCAGTTTTCAGAACGAGCGATACTATGAACTACCCAATTATTATACATTCCGACAAATTATCTTCGGCGAGACGTGTTTCATAGGCAGTGGATGCTGATGGATCGTTCCTTTATGGACTTGTGTTATAACGGCCTGTTGTGAGCACCATGTGTGCGTTCTATGAGCATGTATTCATTGTACACTCTTCGTCTTAACACTCCTCTAAGAATAGTCTAAAGCACAGGAACTCGCGTGTAACGGGACTCCAGTAAATGTCCTAGCTGATGTGAGTAACGTAACTCAAATGACAATTTCGTTATTTTCTAGTTCATTATGTGACGTGCACCAAGTCAGTAATTATTGTTGGTTGGTCATAATTACTGTTGTTTTAACGCCGCATTCAGCAATATTCCAGCTATATGGCGGCGGTCTATATATAATCGAGTCTGGACCAGACAATCCAGTGATCAACAGCATGAGCATCGATCTACGCAATTGGGAACCGATGACATGTGTCAACAAAGTCAGCAAGCCTGACCACCCGATCCCGTCAGTCGCCTCTTACGACAAGCATGGTTTACTGATGATCAATTCTAACCCGGATTTTCACGGATGAGTAATTATTGATAACTACGATTACACATTACATATCTGATGTGATATTTTGCTCTACACAGAGTATGAGAACGAGATCATAAAGCACAGTTTTCTCTTTAGATCAGCAGCTCTTGGTAGCGACAGATGAACGTGTTTCTTCACAGCAAATACGGGAGTGAATGACCACTGCGTCATTCGGTTGCAAACACCATGTTAACAGGTTGTCCATCACTTTATACCAAGGACAGAGATGTTCCTCTGATTCCAATCCGACATGGTAGTGTGAGAACAGAGCACAAAGTTTGCCATGAATAAAACCCAGTTACACGACTTTGATGGCATGACAGGGAATATTCTTCAAACAATGATACAATGAGGAGTGAAGGTCATTTCTTTTAAATATCATGTAACAATCATTTTCATTTTTATATGAGTAAAATATTGTTTTTAGGATGTTCCTTTTGCGTTTAATAGGACTTCCATATATTACAGCTGAAATGGACACCTAAACGTTGAAAACAAAAATAGAATGTGTTGTCGATATTGCAAAAACACTTCCTTTTGTGAAAATCAATTTTTGTAGTCACATAGACAAAGTATAGACAACGTAGTGACAACAGTCATGTCGGATAAAGGTGCGTTAACACTGTGCGACTTGTAGTGACAACTTGTAACATACGACTTGTATTAGCAACAAAGATCCTAAAGACTTTGTTATTTGTGTACCTTTTAAGTCGCATTCAACTTATATCTTGCGAGATTCTCACGTATGACGCGGCAACATGGATTCGTCGAGTGAAGAAGAAATGCTAGCCTTAATCTCGCTTCTTCGAGAGCTTGAACAGGAAGATCCAAGGTCACTGGAGAATTTTCTCTGTATGGACAAGTCAAATTTTGACATTTTGTTTCAGTCGTGTCTCCGACACAGATCTGAGCGATTTCACTGGTCGAGAGCTTGCGACTTTTAGCAGGAATTAAGACAAGTCCTATGTCTTACAACTCGGATGCCAGTAGTTGTATGCGATTTCAAATCGTTACGCTTTGGGTGTTCTCACGTTGAAACTGTATTGCATGCTACAAGTTGTTACTACAAGTCGCACCGTGAGAACGCACCTTAAGCAAAATCAAGCAGGGTAGACATATCTAATGCTAGTATATATCTATTAGTCATTAATGAGTCGATATTTCGGTTTGTATACAATTACACAGCAACAATATGTGTATACTGTTTCTCGAAGTGATTCTTTCCTGGCCTCTGAGAATGTTTGCTGGGGTAATAAAGTAATGTGAACATATTAAAGATTATGAATGACTTTCAATAAAGGCGTGGAGAACAATTACAAATATGAAACTCTCCATGACTGTATGGGAAAATGTTGACGTATATTCCTGAGGTCAGTACATTTGAAATATCCTTTTAAGAACTTTCACGTCAAATGTTCTAACGATCGATGTACTGTTACCCCATATGGATACATCATAAACAGCTGATGCTTCACGTCGATGTATTATTTTCCCTCTTGTAATGAATTGGTGAAACTTGATCATGTCAGTCAATATCATTCCAAATGAGTGACAATAGTGTTATACAATTCGGCAATAGTCAACGAGTTAGTGGGTGAATGAGTGAGTGAGCGAGTTTAGTTTTATGCTGCTTTTTAGCAATATTCAAGCAATATCACGGCAGGGGACACCAGAAATGGGCTTCACACATTGTGCCAATGTGGGGAATCGAACCCGGATCTTCAGCGGGTCGAGCGAAGCTTTAACCTCCGCCCCGAGTGATGAGTGAGATTATTGTTATACATTTCGGCAGTATTCCAGCCAGCCATATGCATATATCGTTCATCAAAGCAAGGTCAAATACTGAAACTGCCTGATCCACACATTATACTGCTATCAAGTAACTATTCTGTCTCCCCACTAAGAGACGTATTTACCAATAGGAGTATGTCATGATTTCCACCGCCTCAGGACACAGTTATAGCACCGAATATTACAGAAGTATATGTTGATTGGATATTTGTCAAATATACCCATTTCCAAATTACTTTATTAAAAATATGCAGATTGTTTGAATACCTTCACTACATAAATTCAATTAATTCCAGGATTTATACAAAGAAGATGTCAGCTGTATGATTAACAATATATTCACGGTTACCATAGCAATTTTAAATTGCCTATTTTCCAGGACAACGGAGCTTTCAACAGAATTCCAGAAAACACATTTACAGTATGATTAATACACAGAAGGAAAGGTCTTCCTTTCCTTCAAGGCAACTGTTAATGAAAATTGTCACGTTCCCCGTTACGCTCCTGGAGTTCTTTCCTGGACGGTGTTTCAAATCATTCCACTTATTGCTGGGAACTGTCTCACTCTTTTTGATGATCTTGTGTTCGGAATGTTCATACAATTATCTCTACCTTTGAACCGGTTTTTCGTTCAGTCTTCGATGTCATAAACATTGCAGATCACACCACATGAAAAGAGTACAAAGGTGCAATTTGCTATCGAGGTTCAAGGAAGTATCAATCTCTATAATCACAAATCTACTGGACTTGTAATTGGTCACTCAAGAAAAGGACATTGGCCCCCAGCCAAGTCGTCTGATATCGAATGTGGCTACTAGTATTGTATAGGCATAAATATATATTGCGATGAAAATCTCTATTCATTCACTCATTCATTCAAATATAAACATCCGCATCTTTGCATGACCGAATGTAATCCTGTTATCAGTTTGAATGAGTGCCATTGATTACGTGAATGTGTTCCTCTACTCATTGTTCCATTAACTAACACTGTACAACCTGGTTCCGTGTGAAGGTAAAGCTGGGACACGGTTGGCACACGTCTAAGTAGTCTGCCTCACAGTCCCTGAACCACATTAAATTCCCTACTGCCTGCAATGCTAAAGCCTTAAAAGAAGCAAGTCTACATCTAGATTCCCTCAGGTTATGAATTTCCCATCTGACTGGGGCTCCTTTTCAATCCAAATGGTTTATTTGTCACTATCAGAGTTTTCTATATTCAGAGACTAAGCCTTAGTCTACCGTCTAAGTTACATCTTCATAAGCTCCTGTCCTAGACAAGCTAAACAGATTATCCCGGTCTCATCCACCATGACCTGGGGTGTTATATTTCAATTCTGTTATAATAACCCCCTGGACCTACTCGCGAAAAAAAGCCTCGTTTCACAATTGACATCACCATCTTCGTCCTTCTTCACCTTCAATGGCAGTAGTTTTATTGGATACATTTCTAATTCTAACATAAACTGAACTGCAAAAGAAACTTTGCACATTTAATATAATGTTATTGTAAATTCGTTGCATTATTTAAAACATAAATAGACACAAACACATAGCCCGAACGCAACGTTGGTTTACCGGTAACTGTTACCAACAATGCGCACGTGATTTTGTGAAAATGCGAAAAACTGGAAAAATCACGTGCTGTCATTGCTGGTAGAAATGCACATGCTAAAAAGGTATAAAAACCGCACAGCCGCAATGTCAAACATCCACATTGTTAAATAAACACATTTGAAATGCCAAGACTGACATTAGAACAACGTGAGCGAGCAACTGGGATGGTCCAGATGGGGGCCACGAACAGGCACGTTGCAAGAACCTTTGGATGTTCCCGTGTTGCCGTTGGAAACTTGTTGCAATGTTTCAGACAGACTGGGCGTACATGGGACAGGCCCAGGACAGGGAGACCACGGGTCACTACGCCACAGTAAGACCGGTATCTCCGAACGCTGCACCTCCGAAACCGCTTCCTCACAGTGACGTCATCGGCAGCGCATGCCTCGGGTCGGCGGGTTAGCACCTACACAATAACCAGAAGACTTCGTGCAGCAGGTATCAGGGCCTACCGACCACTTAGAAGACAAATGTTGACCGCGCAACAACGACGCAGACGACTACGATGGGCTAATACAGTGCGACGGTGGCAGTGTAGGGATTGGCAGCGCGTAGTCTTTACGGACAAAAGCAGGTTTTGCTTGTTTAGAAGTGATGGCAGACAGCGTGTTTACCATCGCAGAGGTGAACGGACAGCTGCTTGCTGCGTTTAACACGTTGTTCCATACGGTGGAGGTGGCGTTGTGGTTTTGGGGGGGGGGGGGGGTTGTGGAGCCCAGACAACGCCACTCGTAGCCGTCAATGGAAACCTCAATGCGAACCACTATAGAAATGACAACCTCCGTCCAGTAGTGCTGCCCTTCCTTCAGCAACAACCTCGAGGTCTTCTGTATCAACACGACAACGCCAGGCCCCACACAGCTCGTATCGTAGTGGACTTCCTTGCCACCAGCAACGTCGACGTCTTACCGTGGCCGCCATATTCCCCTGACTTATCAGCCATAGAACACCTCTGGGACGTCATGAACAGGCGAGTTAGAGACCGACCACGCCCTCCCGGCAACAGAATAAGACTTGATCCAAGCTCTACAAGTTGAATGGAAGCGCCTGCCACGTTCCCATCACACGTGTGACGTTTTCCCTCCGACGCAGAGTCTTTGCATGTATGGAGGCACGTGGTTGCCATACTCGGTATTAGAGGGACAAATTTTGTGTCTTTGACCACTTTCCTTGTTTGAATGCATTGAAGTGTAAATCTGGACAACTGAGTTTCCAACCCCCAATGACTTTGTTTGTCTGGTGTACAATATTTAACCATAAGATGTCAAGTTTGAGTTGTTGACTACTTTGTTGGATTGTTGGTTTATTAAATATACTTTATCTGAAACTTTTTGGTATTTTTAGTTTATTAATTACAGTCACTTCAATCTGGTGCAAAGGTTCTTTTGCATTTCAGTTTTAGTAAGGCGTGATTCATACTCAAAACTATGCTGACGAATGACGCTAATATAAAAAAGGTTTCGGTTACACGGAATTGTGAAAGAGGTTATTTTCAAGTAATAGATTATAAATAGTATAATAATGATGGGAAGCCATCACAACTGACAGTATATGTTATGCCAGCTAACGATCTTGAGGGACGCTGTGAGTAAGAGGGGAAATTTCAAGGTTGACGTTGTATGTTTTTGGTTGCATTTTGAGTTTTTTGTCAGTCGTGTGTGACAATAGCACAATTTGTCAAACATCCAGTCACAAGACGCTGCATCCTGTATCGACAATGGTGATTGGAGGCAGTCTGTTCCAGTTCTCTTGCTTTGCCTGAAGTTTAGCCAAAGTGGTAGGCCGCCTATGATGGTGGTGTGCACGTATCCTTATCATATACCAGACATGTTCAGTTTTGGGCCATGACATTCACTGGATGTTGTGCTGCGTACACGAAGAGCATTGTCGTTCTGTGCAAAGATACATCTTTGACCCACTTGAAACCCATTTGCACTGTCCAGGGATTCCTCCTTGCACACACAATTGAGTGTGTGCCCCCATAAAGGATTCACAGCCAGATCTGTCATGAAGTCTCGGAATGTCCTTGGCTTGACTTTCATCGTCAGATTCTAGCATTCCTTTCAAGAAAATGCGAAGTAAATCGGGACTCGTCGGGACAGCGACGACTATGCCAGCTTCAACGTTGTGTACACCATTGGCGTTTGGCAATATGACAGTTTCTTAGCATGGCGATTAGCGGCACGTGGACGATTTCTTAGCGAGATGAAAGTCTGCAGCAATTTCAATTTTTTGTAGCTCGATTTCGTTGATGATCCTGTTTTCGAATGAATCGATACTGTTCTCTTGTCTCTTTAGGTGGGACAACCTGAACCGGGTTATCGTTTGTCGGTGTGTTGTTGCTTGTTACGTGTTTACAGGACACATTTAGTCAGTATCAACTCAAACACAACAAGACTCCATTAAGGCTGATTCAAGGGAGATAACTCCTTTATAGAACCATTGTAACATACAGGCTGAATGGATAACCAAAAGCTCGTAACGCCAATCTCCCCTAATCACAAACTGTTAAAAAACGTTCACAATGCACTGTAACATCTACCAATTTACAGCATACCAGTATCCATTAGACCCGCGTTGAGGTTAATCAACCATCCTTGGAAGTGTCAAAATAATAACTAACACCTACACACATGATTGACGCTGCAACGTGTCCGTGCAGACTAATGGGTGTGTTTTGTTAAGTTTTACAGGTGTAAACTCTTTTGCATCGGATGTTTGCCGTCAACACATTTCTTTGTTATTTCATGATCCCCTGCCTTCTAAACAGAATATCCAGGATAACGATTGAAGGAGTGAGTGAGAAAGGTTTTACGCCGCTTTTAGCAATATTCCAGCAATATCACGGTGAGGGACACCAGCAATGGGTTTCACACATTGTACCCATGTGGGGAATTGAACCCGGGTCTTCGCTGTGACAAGCGAACGCTTTAACCACTTGGCTACCCTACCGCTCACGGAGGAAGGATTCGTCTGCACTTGGGTTTTATCAAGGGTGAAACGTCACTTACGGTTGTCATTCCTCTCATCCTTAAGATGTCACGCCTTAACATTTTCAACCACCACCCAGCCAGTACAACACGTCCACAACCACAATGTGAATATAAAATGTCTTTAGGAAGTTGTCAAATGTAACTTGTTAAATTCCTGATATCACTTTATTAGTATAGTACAATTTTAGTACTTTTCTGGTTCAGGATTCGAACGCATGCATATTCCCATGGAGAGGCACCTTGTCGACAGCACCTAGTTAGCGATTTAACCCACACGAGCTTGCTACGAGGTTTCCAAAAACATGCATATTACACAAATGGTAGTCCAGATCAGGTTCTTTGTGTATATCTGTGATAGGTGTATATTGGCACGGTATATTGGCCGAAAACTTATAATTCACAATTCCAGTTAGAGTGTGGTGTAGGTAAAGATTGTCATATTGTGATAACGCTGTCTCTAGAACATTTCGGGGTTTAGTCTCCAACAAACACACTGAGCACCTTACCGCAAGCACGCAAAGACAGTACAATTGTACTAGATAGAGTTATTCATATACCAGATTAGCAACGTTAAACCCTCATACTGCTTATTCATGTCGCGAATCTGGAAATCCCTACAGTCTGAAGCGTCATCTTTATTGAACGTATTATATCAGTATAGATATAATATATAAATTCTTGGTATCATCTTAATCAGTGATGTACGCAATTTGCATGGAAAACACGTTTCAATGACAGCATTGGCATTACTTCGCAGACAATTGGATCACAAAGCTTTTTCTTACCAGCAATGAATTTTACATATACTCGTGTTTGGTGTATTATCCCCATTGCCCGTCCTGCGGAGGGCGGATGGTCTCAGGTGAGGTGAGGTGAAATTGGGTTTTACGTCGTGCATGAGAATATATCGCTCATATGACGACGTGCATGCATGTGTATGTGTATGTGCGGCTGCTTGTACTAACCCAGACTGAAGCTGGTTTTATAGTGCTAGCCCACTGAGATACCATGACGCAGTGAAGCATGAATACCCCACTCAGACACATTATACTGACTCCGAGCCGACCAGTCCTTGTTCTACCCATTAATGCCGAGTGCCAGGCAGGGACCAACAAGTACCATATTGTAACGTCTTTTTGGTATGACGCGGTCGGGGATCGAACCCGCGACCTTCCGCTCTCCGGTCGGACGCTCTAACCACTACACCACGGAGGCGGTCGGATGGTCTCAGTGAAAGACATATACCAAATAACAATGGTTAAGCGCAGGATACTGTTCGGCAATGTACACTAACCGTGACATAGAATATATATTATCATCCCAACATAGTTACTCGAGAAGATATGCATGTATTGATCATGACTTTTATTTATAGACGTGGAACACTGTCTGTTTGAACCATTTTTAATGTGAATATGATACAATGACAATGAATTATTTATGTCAATCCCTATATTTTGGTAAAACACTCGTAAAAAGGGCCATTTCGGCGAATTCTGGATTAACAGTTCCTAGGTAATATATATACGTTTCCGATTGTAAGTATTTTCAAAGTTTGAAAAAAACACATTCGATTTAAATAATGGGGCACTAATACAATCACCCGGGTTAGAATTGTTTTTAGCAACCAGTGCATGTCGTACCGGGATTCATGTGCGCTGACCTTCTTGATGCATGTCATCATATTCCAATTGCATAGATGCTCATGATCTAAATCATTAGTAGATCTGGTCCCGGCTCGAGTATTTAAAATCCATCATCATATAAAATTGGAATGTCGTAGCACTCGACAACAACAAACACAATCCGTCGGAAGCTAATAAACAAACAAACAAACAAACAAATAACGCCTAAGGCGGAAGATGAGAAATACACACTTCAATAGAGAGCAGCTTCATAAGCTAAAGGTCAGTTGTTTACATAAAGCTCTTATCTCAAACATAACTATGCTTAGCTGCAGGAGTTATATCTAAAACACATTTTAATGAGAAAACATTGTGCATACTGACTAACATATGTTTATGACAAATATATTTTTCTATTTTAAGGGTAACGGAAAACAACGATGACATGTTACATACTTTTCACAGTTTGATTGCGTTGACGTCAATGTTCCCAGTAGATATGTCTGACTGTGTCTCGATGTCGATCTCAGATATTTGATCTTTAGATAAGTTTCTGACAAATATCAATCAATCTTTATTTAAGGTGCTGAAATGGCCGTAGGTCGATAATACATTTTTACATACAGTAGCAGAGGGTGCAGTAGAAATGAATATATCGTAAATAATATCACATCTGTAATCACAATTTATCATTAATCTATAAACATCTCTTATCTGTCAATCTGATGATTTCCCCAGTTAGATTTGTGAAGTGTTAACGTTACAATCAACTAGTCAGTGTCTTCAAGCTTCACCTGTAGATCCATCGTTTTAGCTCTGGAGCCAACGTGGATTAACTTGCACTTGAAGATGTATGGATATCATACAGTGACATTTAACTTCTCAATACTCAACATAGTTAAATTTACAATAGATTGTGTGGGCTATTTACGTCACTGGTGGTTGTCGAATCACACACTCCAGGCTTGCTTACAGTCTACTGTGCAAATTACATTAACTTCACAAACATGTCATCTATTTCTGAAGATCTATTTGTGTGACAGATATGAACAAGTTCGTTAACGTAATTCGGATTTAACGCAACATGTGTCACGCTGTCAGAACATATAGGTAGCAAGACAAAAATGGGGTCGGATGTTGCCACGTCTTTGAAGAGAAAAAAGTGTCCACTTGGTCAAATCGGTTTGTTCGAATCCCGATGAGGCAAATAATTTCCGTTACTTACACCTATCCGATATCTCCTGACACTCTGTTATATAGTTATATGTGTTGAGGTTATTGTAAAGTGTAATCAGTCTGATTTAAAGGAGAATTGAGGTATTAGTCAAAAGCTAATTTGTATCTCATTTTTACGTGATTATTTTACCAGGATTTCAAAACATTCTTGTTACAAAGTTACAACATTTAAAGCGTCAGAAAAGCTTTCAAAATGTTTTATGGAAGGCATATGGAGGGCATTTCAACATTTGATGCATTAGTGACGAAAATGATGTCCGATTCAATTTCCTATTTTGACTTCGAACATATTACGTTCCCGATTTTTTCAGGTGCAAGACATACTAGCCTTTGCATGTGTTTCCTACTGATGCCATCACCCTTTTGCGAACACCTGATATCATAACTACTTGATAATGATTCATGAACTCATGATTTGTCATCGTATCTTATGATGTCAATCACTGGGCAGTCTGTTCCAATTCGATTATTCATAGACCGAAGTCACACATCTGCGATTTTGCTGAGAAAGGTGTTAAACAAACAAACAAACAAACAAACAAACACATGCTCATAATATTGTCGGAATTGTACACGTACACGTGCTTTCAGCAGATATTTATTATGGACGTGGAAATAGTTGTGTAGCTTTTATGTATTAATATGCTACTTAGAGGGTGAGAGACCCCATCTTGTGGTTTGGTTATATCTATGTGTTTGTCACTGACACCACGGTCATCGATCTCCACCCCCGAAAACATTTTCCTTGAGGATACACTTTGAAGATAGATAGGTATGTTGAGAATAGGAATGACAGGACTGTATGAAAGGTACAATGAAGTTTGAAGGTACATACTTGATAGGATCTTTTGAACTGACGCCCAAATGACATTCTCCTTTCTTCAGGGAATTTGACATATGTTTTTTGATGAATTTATAACAAACGTTTCTGCAGACGCAATTCTACAGTAAATGGTCATGGATCCTTTTTGTAGAAGACATCAACCTTTTACTTCGTGATAAATGTTCTCGTGGGAAAATGCTAAGATGCTATAAAGCCTGTGGCAATAAAAGAAGAACCATGGCTTTATCTTCGTCCTCGGATGCAATAACCCATAATACAATTCGTATCCAATCCAATCAATGGGTCATGAAGACCAGATTGTCATTAAATTCCCAGGGGGCAAGAACTGAAAGGTAAATGTGACAACAGGAATATGGATCTGTCGACAAATTCCAATATCACTCATAATCACATTTGAAGATGTTAGCTAAACATTTATGTGTCCCAGGTGAATTGTTAGTTTGAATCGCATATGATTGCTTGAGCAGTCATTAGGGACCAACGGGACAAGCTGACCGAAATCATATTGTCATGATTTACTGAGAAATGTGTGGCTCTTGGCCCATAATTCGTTAAATAACACGTTATAAATTACCCAAAACTATACGACAGCAAATCTCACAGAAATAAGTGCTTTCTCGTTGACAAGTTTTATTAGCAAATATATAGATACATTTTCAAAAACCTGGTAAGAGAAAAAGGCGTGCCTTCAGTTTGAACAAGCCAGCAATATAACGAGGAACTATCGATCGAACCGCTCCGTATGCAGGGATTAATGCTGACATCTACAATACTAAATGACTCGAGAGACACGTAGATCACTGAGAGATGCCATCAAGACGGCATGACCTTTAACAATCCGTTCCGTGACACCTGGTGTCATCACTGTACGTTACAGGACCCGTGAAGATCCGGGTTAGAATTGGTCTTCAGTAACCCATGCTTGTCGTAAGAGGTAACGAACGGGATCGGGTGGTCAGGCTCGCTGACTTGGTTGACACATGTCATGGTATCCCAATTGTGTAGATTGATGCTCATGCTGTTGATTACTGGATTGCCTTTGTCAGACACGATTATTTACAAACTGCCGCCATATAGCAAGAATATTGCAGAGTGCTGGATTAAAAAACAAACAAACCAAAACGTTTAAGCGTCGTGTATCTGTATACACTACTTTTAGTGCGCTGGGTTTACGCCGCTTTGTGTTTTATATAATGCCAGGCGGAGATATAAGGGCAATGTCCTCTAAAGAATGATGTAATTGATATCATGTAAGAAACAAGCAATAGTGATATAATTATATCCTGAAAGGCATTTGCAAAACATACATCTAGCTTTGAGACATCACTGACTTATATTTTCATTCATTCAAAAACAAGTTGAAATTAACTTTGAATAGCTGAATATAATTGTCATATTGGAAATTTCTTGTGGCTGTTTTCATGTTATATTCAGTCTGTGTGTGTATGTGATTCCATAGTCCAGGGTTCCTAAGTGGTTGTTTTGGTGGAAGTGCAAAACAGTGACCATTGAATTATTCATCGATATAGAATCCAATGAGCTCTGTTGTCTTAGCAAGATTCCTACGACGGACATAATTAATTTACAGAAGCCATGTATAAATGCCGACAAGAGGAACACCCACATTTACCATAGAAGATAATGTCTGAAGTTGGCGTACCATATGTGAAGCCCATTTCTGGTATCCCCCGCCGTGATGTTGCTGGAATATTGCTAAAAGCGGCGTAAAACCAAAACTCAGTCAGTCAGTCAGTCTGAAGTTGGCCTTTGCTTAACATCTTTAGAACGCGATGACCTTTCACCACTTGTAATCAAAATATTAAGAGCAACATCACCAACACAGTCAATCAGCTGTAATGATTGTATTGTATTCGCTTTTGACGTGCTGTCCGTTCATCCATCATTGAAGCCAGGCCTGAGCACATTGCCCGGGTCAAGTGCATCGACCTTGAAGTCTGATCTTGGCCACACTCAAAAGCGGTAGTCAAATCTTCTGCTATTCCAGGCGATCTCACAAGTGGTCCTACTAAAACGGTCTTTGAAACAAGGGATATTTCTGAAGACGTACCTTAACGATCAGAACATGAATTAGTTATAATGTGGTTCAGTCGTTTGTTATATTTAGACACGTTGCTCATGTGAGAGACATTATTTTATCAATGAGTCTATCACATACTGATAAACGAATAAGCTGATCAGCCTATTCAAATAGAATCGAATTCGAAGATAATCGATCAAAAATAAGTAGAAAAGCACATCATTAGCTACCGTATTGACATATTTTATGCAACAAAGTAACTGAAATTGCAATTATTAAGTGACTTGGTGCACTTTCCATCATCTGTAGTAAGTGGATTGAGTATAACGCCGTTGTCAGTTTTTCCAGTTATTTCCTAGCCTGAAATATTTCGGTACGAGGAAAACACGAGGTGATACAGGCCTTGGGCATCTACCCCCCTGGTGGTGGTGTGTGGTCATGTGCATAAAGCAAGGGTCACATATCAGTTGAACGTTGAATGGGTACCCGGTGGGATAAGGTATATGACTGTTAACCTTCTGGCGACTGGGTTAACCGGGATAACGATGTTTTTGCATTCACAAGTGCTGGGAAAACGGGGTTTTATAAATAGCCATTATTGTCAAATAAAATAATTGGAGTATACAACATATACCAAGAAACACAATCAGGATTCATTAACAAATGGTTGACGTTTTTCCAAACGCCATAAACAGTTTCAAGATGGTATGACATTTTAATATGAACGACAAGTGACAGTGTCAAAAACGTTTATTCTAACTCTCATGGAACAAACTACCCATCCATCCAAATTACAAATGACCCCAAGGGTAGCATATTTATTTTCTGTGCTTCTCATCGCCTGACCAACACTTCTAATTTTAATGCTGACACCATCCCCCCCCCCAAAAAACAAGAAAACAAAAACAAACTCACAAAACAAAACCAAAACCACAACAAAAAACAAACAAAAAAAACAAAAAAATAACAAAACAAATTTGTTTTCAGTCCAACATCGCCAACTCGAACCTAAAACGTACCGCCTCGTCATGAAAAATGTTTCTCTTTTAATCAGTCACTGCCACAAGTCCAAAGAATGCGAGAAATTGTAATAAGAATTGCGATAAATGAGAATCAAGAACATTATTCAGATAATTTGGTCTTTATTCAGTTTGTTTTGTTGTTGTTGTTGTTTTTGTTTTGTTTTTTTCCCGACCGACCGACCCATGTTCAGAATTCAATTTGGTGGCTACGTGAACACATAAAAAATGATGCCCTTATGAATGTATTCTTAAAGCTAGCAGTCAACCCATCGAGAGCATACATTCACATGTGTTTGATGTTGCCGTTTCATCATCACCTAGAGTTCAACCCGTTTGGGAGTAATTCAATAGCGTAATGATTACAGTCAGCCAATACATCTATGGATTAACAACGTCCAGAGACAGTGTCTACATCATTACCGCAACCTGGCTCAGTGTCTGGCATGTGGTCAGGATAATTACAACATTAGATATTACCATACGCCAAACAACGGCACTGTGGGAAACTTAGTGTGTGAATAATCGTGATTTATGTGCAATTAACTCATTTCCAGTACGCACATCAGAAAATGCGCGTCCTTTATTTCATTATAAATATTTTCTTCTGTATGGATCGAGATATCTCAAGATTATATTATTTTCATTGTATATATTCGTTTTACTTTTGTATACGATGGTAGCTCTTGTGAATGACCATGTATCACTGACATCTGACAGGGCAGTACGTGAATTTCACTGAAGGAAGAATACAAGAAAAGTGTTTGGTTTTGTGCCAATGTTTGTTCAGGTGATAAAAAAGAATGTCTTTGCATGTGTTTGTGACAAGTACAGGATACGCTAAACTTTTCGCAAACCCCTGATAACTGTATTACTTGACAGTGATTTATTAGCATACGCTTGTGGTATGAATAGAACCTATTATTGAAAGGGCTTTGTCGTTAATATTTACATCCACATTTCCAAATAGTTGAGCATCGGTTGCAAAGATTTTGAATATTCCGCTTTTCTTGAGACCATATTGACAACAGGACTGAGAATATGAATCATATAGTTGACTGTGTCGTACACTAGCAGATATTACTTTCATTACGGAATACATGTTTTGGCCTTAATTCATTTAGTTTAACATGTGAATCTCAAGACAAGAAACAGATTTTTCCTTTTGCACTCAAATATATCACATATGTAACAAAGTAAGTCTGTAAACCTAAGGACCAGAACACTTCACTTTATTGCGTTATACAACACTGATTACTAGGAAATATAAGCGGATATTCCAGGAATGCCACGGAATGTCAGCTTGATGAATGAGGAAAATGGGAGAAACATAATATGTTCACAAAGTAATAAAAAAGGATTTCCTTTTAGCGGATCAAAGACGCTTCAAAACCTCACAAATCTACACATGATAGCTGGAGATTTAAAAGAAACCTGGTAAGATTGAATTTTGATGAACATGTATTCAGATGGATGATCCCTGTCCAATCCATACGTTCTTCATTTCCCATGATGAATCGCTCTGTTTAGGTGCAGCGATTTCCTGTCTTCCTTGTCTGAAGAATCACAGACAAGTTCCTGGCCTTGGGAAATATAACGTTTTTCTGTTGTTTTTCGGCAGTTCTGATCAACTAACCATTTTTTATTTCAAAGTGCGAGTCAATCCTTCTTATGTATCCACTGGTATTTTATTACCTAACAGGTGATTGCCCAGACAAGATATTGGAACACATGTCACCTAGTGTCCCTAGAGTACATATTGGAAAATTCCGGTTGATGCTTCGAGTTTTACTTAAAGGTCGCATGCAACGTAAAACACAACTTTGCAGATTCTGATACCTTTCGGTATGGACTTACCGAAACAAAGCGTCAAAAATGCAAATTCAACTTATAAAGTTAAAAAATAACGCGATGAAAAAAAACGCGCGAAATCGGAGTTCAAACGTTTCACTAATTTTCCCCCGACTTTTCTGTGGAAAACGGGTTT
This sequence comes from Haliotis rubra, assembly GCF_003918875.1. Taxonomy (NCBI): domain Eukaryota; kingdom Metazoa; phylum Mollusca; class Gastropoda; order Lepetellida; family Haliotidae; genus Haliotis; species Haliotis rubra. The sequence goes on from NW_025767683.1 coordinate 151,908, forward strand.
CAACAGCTGGGCTGCGCTCATAGCACGTGCGCAGTGAAATAGGTTCGCGCAGTTTGGAAGCGGGTTGTCGGGTGAATACTCGGTGAAGGCTTTGGTGTGAGCTATTTTTCTAATGTTTTGTTGATATCTCACAGGCGCGAGCTTTTTATATGTTATGACAGTAAATTAACTGTTTATATAATTTCATTTGTCTATTTCACCACACGTTCTTCTTACCGAGTCACTTTCTCAGTTCGATACTTAAAAGCAATGTCATTATTTAGCGTTGTACAGAATTTCTAACTGAGATATAGAAATGTCGTTGTCACAGACAAAACTCAATGTCTTGTTTTATTGACACCTGTGTGTCTGCCTGCCTGTCTGACAATATTCAATACACAGCTGCTATCACTGACCACATGCAATTTGAACTTAACACCAATCAGTCATACACCATAAACAAAATGCATTGATTTATGGCCCGAGTTCGGTCTCTGTCACATTATGTAATTACACAGACAGGCAGGTGTGATACTTGAACACATGACATGTTATGATGTCTGTTGATTGCAAAATGTTATACACAAAAAATGAGCATGTATTTACAAAACCCAACATCTCTATATATATACACACACAATGAGCCGTGAGGGCGGCCTCTGCAAATGAACCAGCCGTTACACTTGAGTGCACACCCACCCGCTCTGACTGGGTTCGGTATCCCGGCTGCTTCGTTTCTTGGGAAGTAAACCGAAGTACACAATTTTGCACTTTTGATTTGCGATTGTACGCTTATAATTTTGTTTATATGTTTTTTCATTACCAGCAATGTATATTATATGTCATGAATAAGTGATAATTGTGTTTTAATTATGTTTGATTTTTTGTTTGCATGTGATCTTTAAAGTGATATATACTGAGTCAAAAAGAAACTTCACATTCTTTCTTCAGGGCACTATAAAAGAACAAGAGATGGTAAGATGGTTAAATTGTTATTATGTCATTGCTGAGATCTGTGTGATGTACTCGATACACTGACAGTGCCATAATCAGTTCCATTAGGCTACACCGCCGTTCCAAAACATGGGTATACAGAATGTCAAGTCACAAGAATAAAAATGCGAAATTTCTCAGTTCAATATCGTGTATGGCCGCCCCGCGTATTCACAACTGCCAAACACCGTCTCCTCATCGACTGCCTGATGCTTGTCAACACGTGGTTGGGGATTCTGCGCCATTGCTCTTGCAAGGCAGCGCCAAGTTCCTGCAAATTCTGAGGTTGGTTCCTAAGACCACAAAGCCTTCTCCCAAGTGCATCCCAAACGTGCTCTATTGGATTAAGGTCAGGGGACCTCGATGGCCAGTCCATGACGTTGATTTCAGCGTTTTGAAGGAAATTTCGTGTCAACATCGCGGTATGCGGCCGAGCATTATCATGCTGGAACTGTAGACCTGGGCCATGAGCCGCCATGAAAGGAACGAGTTCAGGGGTGAGCACCTGCTCGCGGTAAGCAGCAGCTGTGAGGTTTCCACGGATGACCAGAAGTCGGGAACGGTTGTTCCCACAGAAAGCACCCCACACCATGCAACTTCCGCCCCCGAATCTGTCGACTTCCTGTACACAACATTGGGCATACCGTTCACGACGTCGTCTCCAGACTCTATGCTTGCCGTCCGCGAATCTGAGGGTAAACCTGGATTCATCACTAAAGACGACTCGATTCCAGTCTCTCTGGGTCCATCGGAGGTGACGTTGGGCCCACAGCAGACGTTGACGTTGATGAAACGGCGTCAATATTGGCCACGATATGGACGTCGAGAATAGAGATTGGCAGCCCGCAACCGATTTCGAATGGTCTGTGAGGACAGTCGACCTCTAAACATCTTAGCCCTGGTTCGTGTAGCCGGCAGAAATCGGTCACGTAGGTGACGTGGGACGACCCGACCTTGGGCGATCAGAAGTGGTGCCAGTTTGTTGTAGACGACCTCGTAAGTCATACACAGTACGACGGCTGCATCCCATTGCTCTTGCGACGTCAATAACTGATCTTCCCGCTTGCAACATGCCAACGGCACGTTCACGTTGCACATTTGACAATCGTGGCATTTCAAGTACCGTTAGAACTGTGGTTGAAAAGTGTTTTTTCAATTCTTGAGGCCAATGCAAACACGTGCATATGAAGAAAACTTCGATACGAAGATCACGTGATCGACCGCACGTGCAAAACCTGATTTGGCACTAACGTCATTTGCACGAGGAATGGATGGGTTTGAGTGGGTTTTGCTAACGTTTTTCTAGAGTCGAAAGATAGGGATCCCATTTCGGATACATAGATGTATCATCAGAGAAAACTTATTCATTATTTTTCAAATTACATTTTGTGAAGTTTCTTTTTTTACTTTACTTTATAGTCTTATATACATATCATCACATTTAGCCCATTAAAGAGTCATAAATAACAATGAAAATGACATAGTACTTGCAGAGAGAGAGAGAGAGAGATAAAGACATACATACATACGAGACATACATAGTGTACGCACGCACGCACGTACGCACGCACCTGGCTAGCTTATTCTTTCCACAAGAAAGAGCTCTGATGATGACATGACATTTGTGATAACGAACCTGTTTATTTCAGTTGTATCGACATTTCGTTACATAAATAACTCCAGCCTGTATATATGATCATGACTAAGTGTGTTTGAACCTACACTCAAACATCGGTACAACTGTACTACTTCTACCTTGCTCCTTCATGGAGATGAGTCGATATGTCAGCCACTACAGTCAAAACAACAGCATTGTCAACAAGACAACATACGTATGAAGGAGCAAGATGAAGCTCTGAAACGTCGCGACAGAGAACATAAGAAGTTGTTAAATACACAATGCCATTTTAGAAAGTGGTCAAATGTAACATATGTAATATTTGGGATTACACTTTCTCAGTAAAGTACAGATTCTAGTACTTTTGGGGGTTGAGTTCGATTCGGGATTCGAACCCTCACTCTCAGAGTCAGGCACCTAATGTTTTTAGCTAATTGGCATGCCATTTCACATATAGGTAGATTTTATACGCAGTTATAGAACTTTTATGCAACCATTCATGTATAACATAACAAAATGATAAACACGAATAGAGGAGTGAGTGAGTTTAGTTTTACACCGCTTTTAGCAAAAGTCCAGCAATATCACGGTGGGGGACACCAGCAATGGGCTTCACACACTGTACCCGTGTTAGGGTCTTCGACGTGACTCGCGAACACTTTAACCATTAGGCTAACCCACCGCCCCTCATGTTCTTCCAACTTCGACATGCGTATGAAAGACGTCAATAGTGGGTTCAGAATCCTTACCCTTCGACACCTGTCGAGATTCCAGATTGGAATTTCTCCCATTGCATGTCGTGTAAGATGCAGCTACATCGATCGCGGACTGAGTGTGTGCTGTCATACCTCGGTGACTTAGAACGTTGCTCATAATGACTGGTTTATCTGGCCAAGGCTCGGTAATTGACTGGACGTCGTCATATAGCTGGAATATTGCAACAAATATCAAACAAATAAACCAATTTCTTAGCATACAAGGTTCATGAGAGTGCTTCCCATCATTCAGGAGGTGAGGTGAAATTGGGTTTAACGTCGTGTTTGAGAATATTTCGCTCTTATGACGACGTGCATGCATGTGTATGTGCGGCTGATGTACTAGCCCAGACTTAGCTGGTTTTACAGTGCTAGCCCACTGAGATACCATGCCGCAGTTAAGCATGAATACCCCACTCAGACACATTATACTGAATCTAAGCCCACCAGTCCTTGTAATACCCATAATGCCGAACGCCAGGCAGGGACCAACAAGTACCATATTTTAACGTCTTTTGGTATGACGACGCCGGGGATCGAACCCGCGCACTTCCGCTCTCCGGGCGGACACTCTAACCACTACACCACGGAGGCGATCCCCATCGTTCATTAACAATACATATGTCATAACTTAGGTTTTCCAGCCTATGGACTTCCACACAAACGTTCTTACGTAAGGTCATATCGAGTTCATGAGAAATATTCCACTAATGTACATACACAGAAAACTCTTGCTAGATATCACTACGAGCCATGACAATCTGACAGTCATTGTACAAATGATACAGGAAGGATGTATTGTCTTGCCGCTTGTGAGATGTGTACCAGGATATATTTGCTTGTTATGAGACCATAAAACAGTCGATACTACTCATTGTTGCTAGGGATACAGTTTGTATATGGAGATGTAAAATAATGTAAGAAAAACAACCCAACGTCGAAAGACGACATCAGAGTGAAAGTGGCGAAATTGCGTGCGTTTCCATTCCAGCCAAAATAGCTATAAGATTCAATGCAACTGCCTCAAGTTGTAGTTTATGAATACAAATGTTCATATCAATATCCATATGAAAGGTTGTACAGTATAGAACCAGCTCTGTCTCAAGCTCGGCATGTTTGTCTGTTTGAGTGCCTCGATCCTCTGACAGAATTCGATCAGGAAAAAGATGTGATTGACAACGGCCCAGTAATACTGTGAAGATGTCAGAAACAAAAACGTGATATTGATTTCTGTCAGAAGGCATTAGGAAAAATAGAATAGTTTCCACAAATCGTAGCATCGCTTTCTCATCAACGAAAGCTGTTAAAGTGCAAGATTCTGTCAAACCCACAGATGCACACACAGTGCAAAATGTTTCACTGAAATGTGTCCTTGCATTTTAATGTTTAACCATCATATATCTGCTTTTCACAGACAGCTTAATTTCCTGTCTATAATTTTAGCTGTATTTAATTGTGGAGGTCGAGCGTATACTATAGAATAAGATGGCATTTCCCACACTGTATGCTATGGTATCTTCACCAAAGCAACATATACAGTCCAAGCCTGCCCCTCTTGTACACAATAAATATTTAGTATATATTCACTTATTCGCCCGCATACGACAAGACTCATATAGCACTATATGTGATAAATTCGAAATTGAATTACCAGACTGGTTAAAAAATACATATTCCATTGTGTGATTGAAAACAAAGTTCCTATTTTCTAGTATCCCATTTATTATTCAAGCTATGTGGCAATAGTGACGTCAACCAGTCCAGCTGGGACTAGAACACAAAATGGTATTTTGAGAAATTTGAATAATTATATAACGGTATATGAACATGCTATCATCATTAACATTTCCTATGTCATATACAACTCAAAAATGTTAAACGATACCCGTTTACGGTATTATTACTACGGTAACATGAAAGAATCACGTTTTCGCTAATTTCCTCGTGTTAGTGTGTATACGTGAGTGAGTAGGATTTTACGCCTCTTTATAGCAATATTCCAGCAATATCATGGAGGACGACACCAGATATGGGCTTCACACAATGTACCCATGTGGGGAATCGAACCCGGTCCTTCAGGACGCGTTAACAACTGGGCTACCTCACCTCCCCTGTGTAAGTAAGGTCATGTTACTTGATTGTACATGTGATCGGTTGGAGCAGTCGACCACCTCGTTGCAATTCATTGTGTGGTGTTGAATTCTTGATTAAATCCGAACGTGTCTCGAGATTCGTTGAAGTGGTAAACATTCTAAAACATCCAGTTCAAATACGGTTTTCAAAGTGTTACACATCGACTATAACAGATATGTCCCTTAGTTGTAAAGATCTGCTTGCCTTCAGTGGATTGATTCAAGTGTGTTCTCAATCATTATAGCAGCAGAAAAATAGCTGAAGATTTAGTATCATGCATGATCATTCAACTAAATTTAGATTAAAACAGGCAGGAAATCGTTGAAATGTCATGTCCATTTAGAAACAACAGGTTGCGTGCAAAAACTTTTAAACCGGAATTGTGCAGAACGTTCTGGTGTTCCTCATAACGTCATAACGTCACTCACGGGTCAGGACCAGGGGCAACACCACAGACGGAACACATTCTGGCGTCCACGGGTGATGTAACGTCAGCAAGATAATCGTATACGTCTCGATTACTTTGACACCCCTACCACCGATGGTTGAGTGCAAGGTCTTGTGGAATCGGTTACAAGAGCATGACATACGACAACGACATCCAGCTGTACTTTCGATTTTCTTGCCATGTCATCAAGCACGACATTAGATTGTCAAAACAACATTTAAGCTGCCGGTTACAGAGCGGATGATTTGTCCTCTATACAAGTAAGTCTAGATTTCATATTTACAGCAGGGGATGCTCTCTGCTTACTCGTGTTTATTCAGCGTTCTGCGTTCAATTATAGAAGCGTCATGCTGTTGGAGTGCATCACTGCACATCACGGCACCCTTTCAGGCTTGAAGCCAAGGGTTGAACGGTGATTATTCAGATCCATGGAAGTCATATCTCAGCAGGACAATACACACCCTCACGTTAAACGTGTAGCCACATACTTCACTGCACAGCAGAACAAACTCCCTTGACCTGCTGTTCCTCCAGATCTTTTGCCGGCTTCTAAAACAACCGGCCACATTGATTCAGATGCGACAGGCCTTGGTCAAGATCTGGAATGACATCTCACAAGTCCTCCTCAAACATCTTCAACTCGCTGTTGTGGAGCTTGTCACTACTAATGGTGGTCGTCGTATCTGATACAGACTTGTGAACTGACAATTGACACCACGCCAATTTCAGCCTGACCCGTGATATCGTTTACAGAGAACATGCATCGGCGCTGTCCACGTGTATTTAGGTTTTTATGGAAACAATATTGCAAACTTATTCCTTTGCTTAAATCTAATTTCTTTTTCAATCTCCCGTCGGTAAGCCTCTGGTCCATTCCGTGTAATAGATTTTATCAGACATATTGTCCAAAGTACGCGAAAGAAGACCATTGGGAGAATATACAAACGATAACTCTCCAATGAACTATGACAATAAGATCCCAAGACAATCGTGTTTGCGTGTAGTGATCGACAAAATAAGGCTTTCTAAGTGAAAGGGGCAGCATGCCGTCTGCAATGTACAATATGATTCTTGAAGAAGGTAAGTCTTCAACTAACGGCTCATCTGTGTTTCTGAATCCTTATTCTTTACGTTGATTAACGGGTCTACATTATGGGGATAAAGAGTGTAGATGTAATATTTTGACTGACCATTCCTATCAGGAGAGATCATCACCAAGCCATATAACTATAACATGTCTCCGAACAGTGACATTAACCAGATTCATAATGGAACCTAATCACTGGACGTGTCAACAAGCATGAATATTGCCTGAAAGGATGGACCCCCGGCGACATACCGAGGCCAGGGACTTAAATCAGATCAAGGCAGTTTGAAAAGGTGTTACTGAGGGTTCAAGCAGTGACAGATGATCCTCTTATTTTTGCGTTTGTCTGGCAGTCTTGCTGTGAAGCAGCATCCTTCACAATCTGACTCTTGCCATCATGACAAACGCGAGTAATCACTGCGGAGACTTCGACTGGAGGAGATATATTGTTGTGACGTACGCCGAGGCAGATGTGTCGACAGTGGGGACTATCTTGTTCCGCTTCAAGCTGAACTTGATTGATAAAGACACCTTTTTCAAAAGCCTCAACCTATGCTGGCTTATCTCGCACAAATAGCGAATAACAGAAATGTATTAGTTCAAAGTCTTTAAAAAAGAAATCGGTTATGAATAAGTTTTTATGATATGATATGATATGATGTACGTATTATTTTACATCAGTTGTTACGTGCCTCTCGTTACTTGTGACTTTGAGTAAGGTAAAAGCCGCCTTGAATATTTCAGAATGTAACACTACTTGTCAGCTGCAGCTTGATGGTGATTGTGCTGGTCTTACACGTCTGCAACTTTAATTTAACAGGTAGGAGTGAGTGAGTGAGTGAGTTATTATTTAGCGTCACATCGGCAATATTCCAGCCATATCGTGACGAGAACTGACAGGTATGAGGCGGAACTATATAGAACCACTAAATTGTTAGATCTGGGATTTGACCCCACGATCTCAGGTTTTCTCCTCTCCTCAGGGATGTAATTCCGCCCAGCGACCTGCGACGTCCTAAACAAACCGAGCCACAAGTAACCCGACACGACACATAGACGTGAGTAATGACATAACATTTAATAAATTCCTACACAATGTGTGAAGAACACTAATGGTTTGCATGTGAGGTATTGGCTAAGTTTAGTAACACCGATTTGGAATTAGGGCAGTATCTATTTTTATTCTATGTGTTTCACCCAGCTACCGTGATCTACAATTGGGTTGGTCGGTCAGTCGGTTTACAATAAAAAAATATTTAATAAATCTAGATTTGTTCATATCTACATCAGAAAAGAAGACAAAAATATCTATAACGTTGATTCTGCTTTCTTTTTCTTTGCCTGTTTCGCAGTACCTATGGACAATCTTCTTATGGAAAAGAGCAAAAGACCTGTCTTAAAAAAAAATTTTGGTATTCAGAAACTAAACATTATAATAACACTAATTGCACTCGCAAGCAATAGCAGCAGACCAGTACAGTGAAAAGCAGCAGAGAACAGCAAAATAGAATGAATCAGATGTTACTGTCTCAAAATGAAACACTTCGGTCATTAAAAAGTTTTTGTTATTCTTTAATACATGATAGTGTATTACTAAATGAAATAGAAGAAGAAGAATGTTTACACCAAGCGCTTAGCTTTCTTTTTTACACTTGGCCTCTACCTGCAGCCTTCATCCCAGCACTATACGGGAAGGAAGCAATTGAATGAGCAGTTGGTAGGTTTGAGTCGGCGGAAATAGAAAAAATATTTTTTGTTATCGGGTCGGCGGCCAATTTAGAGTCGGTGGGGCGAAGGGACACAGAAATAAAAATTGTTGCTCATTCAAAAAGGACTCAGTATAACAAGAATGGGACATTCCAGATGTGTTCTAAATCTTGCCATTGACCTTGAATTTTTCATGTTTACAAGAGACAACTACATTCTTCTCAATAGCGATGATTTCAGAGAAATTTCACACCTATTTGCCGTTAGAATTTATCTCATAGGAAGCGGTTACACTTCTATAACAAAACAATCAAACCCTGCTCCTAGTTGGGAAACTAGGGGAAAACGAAAACCATTGGTGTCATCCAGTGCTATGATAGTAATGGAGACTCTTTGAAAGTAGTGTTGACTTAACATTCATTTTCAAGTTTAATTAGGGGCGATTGGGTAGCCTAGTGGTTAAGGCGTTCGCTCTTCACGCCGAAGACCTGGTTTCGAATCCCCACATGGACACAATGTGTGAAGCCCATTTCTGGTGTCTCCCGCCGTGATCTTGCTGGAATATTGCTAAAAGCGGCGTACAACTTAACTCACTCTCTCACGTGTAATTACAAGCGAGCAGGGCAAAATACTAACTTTGAACCTAACAAATCTCAAACATTTTCTTAAGCGTCACTTGGTTGGAATATGTCACTGAAACAATGTGAACTTTACTCCAAAACAGAGCTGAGATAACCGTCCCAAAGACCCGTGAAGATCCGGATTAGAATTAGTCTTCAGTAACCCATGCTTGTCGCAAGGGGAGACTAACAGATCGATGCTCATGGTGTTGATCACCGGATTGTCTGGTCCAGACTCGAGTATTTACAGACCGCAACCATATAGCTGGAATATTGCTGAGTGCGGCATTAAACAACAATCAATCAATCAATCAATCAATAACCGTCCCAAATGACCGTGACCGTGTTTTGGAGCTTCGTACTTCTGTCCTGCCCGCAACGAAGGACACGTGACACATGTGGTCTTACCTTAGACAAGTGAGTTTGTTCCAAATTGATCTGTTCACCAACCAGAAAATGGGTACCCGGTGGGATAAGTCATATGACGATTATCCTTCTAGCACCTCACAGGCAGCTTGGGTTATCAATGGTAATAATATCCATTGAGCTGTATACGCTTAGAGCATGCCCGTGTGGCGTGGAGTAATAACAGTTTATTATTAAATCTATGACAATCCAATGACGATGACTTGTTTCTTTCTTATTTAGCCACCGTCACACCTGATTTTACGCGTTCTATTTCTCGACAGTTTATTTTATTCTTGAGGAAAGGATAAATTAGTTGGCTGGACAAGATGAGTATGATGCATTTGTCATATTTATTATCAAATAGTCTTGATGGCCACGTACGTAGTGTGAACACTGAACTCTACCTCGGACGCTGAAGATGCTCAATGTATGTCGACAACTAAATTACAAAACTGCTGACTTATTTCCAAGGATGACGTTAGATTGAATTCGTTAAAAGGCCCAATAACAAATTCAAATTCCCTTTGTGGGAATTCTAATGGTAACCCAACAAAGTACATTAGGTAGCCTACAGTTGGTTGGTTGGTTTGTTGTTTAACGCCACACTCAGCAGTATTCCAGCTAAATGGAGGCGGCCTTATCATGGACGCAATTGGGATACGATGGCATGTGTCAACTATGTCGGCGAGGCTGACGACCCGATCCCGTTAGTCGCCTCTTACGACAAGGATGGGTTACAGAAGACCAATTCTAAGCCGGATCTTCACGCGTCAGGTATCATACATCCCTTCACTGGACACCAAGAAGTGTTTGCAGTGTCAGCGGTGTAATTTAATAGGTTAATATTGGGCGGTATCCCAGCATTCAATCTTTCATTCCTTTATGGCAACTTTATTTCAGTATCGATAGCAGCTTTAGACTGATTACTTGTGTCGCTATAGCATGAGGTCGACGATGAACTCACTGACCTTTCTTTATTAGCCAATATCACGAGAACTTTGTGTCTCGGAGACAATGGCCTGAAATGATTCTGAAGAAATATTTGTGAACCATACAATTAGACAGCTTCAAATGCAATACTCACATCGTGAAAGTTATTTTATTACATCGCAACGCGTATGGTAATCCGCCATAACATGATCTCAGCTCCTTGGGGAGAGTACGGCTCATTCAAACTGACCTTTCTGGCTCTGTAGTCTTACCGAGTCAATTTAACAATGACATATATTAGATGGCTTGATTACAATATGTTACCCCAGGGTACAATATATCGGTGCACTGATATTTGCACAGTGGTTGCACTTCGCTTGTCAGTTAATCTATGCATTTGATTGCCTGATTGTGAACCATGACCTTTACGGGACCACTTTCGCTACATTCACTCAGACATATTTTGATCTGAGAAACACAGTGTCTTAAATACCTGGAAATGCGACCAAACAAACAATAACAACCGGAATTAACTTTGATTTACAATTTCATTAGCAAATGCTGAAGCTGAAAAACCTCATTCTTAATATGCGCGCATCTGACTATTTCGCTGAATGAACGTGCGTAGGTTCACATGGTTCAGAATGAGATTCAGAGTTTGATTGTATGACAAGTTTCCCGTCAACTGACATGCTACAAATTAAAAATCACAAAACTGCAACATGGTAGCCAGTTTCTTCCTAAGCTCTTCTGAAGAATACCAAAGAGCAATACTTGCTTTTAACATCAATTTGTTTTATTCTTTTTACTTCTGCTGCATTATCGGCCGACGCCAAAGTCACTATAAACGATTGTCGTTGATCTGTATGATTTTCAGTGAACAATAAACACAGTAACGTGATGCCCACGAGTTACCTCAACGATAAACTATGTCGCATGGATTTTGATACATGACTGTTTTCAGCCTAACCGCCTTGCACGTAGCTAAACAGCCAGCTTTGGTACTGTCAGATATTTTGCGAGTGGGCTAAGTAAGATGAATATAGCAGCCATATATATCTACTGGAAGATCACACACTGCCTACGAAATATTTCTGATGACAGACATGTGTACTGGCAAGGTTCACACTTAAACACCGTGTTCCATCATTGCCACGGAGCTGAGCTCCCGTGATCAGTGTGTCTATAACCAAGTATAAGGTGTGAATGATACTGGCTAGGTTAACAAGCTGGAAATAAACACTGAGAGCCTGTCCGGTAAAACGGTACAATCCCAGTTTTCAGACGGCTTTAACAAACAAAAGACAATGTTGAAAACACGGTGTCGGGAGTTGCAAATGCGATGATCTTCAGGACCTGTTCACCATCCAAGGTCGCTGTCCAGATGAGAAAGGGGTATGAACCCTAAGTTATACCCCTTGTGTCATAATACGGACGCACTACTCCTGACCAGCATACTAGTCGTAAAGACTAAAAAATCTGATAACTGACAACACTTATAGATTGAGTGAATAAAGTCTAAACCTTCCCAACATACCAAGTACCAAGTCTACGGAGTATGAGTTGGAAAACAAAGTAAATTGTGAATAATTTGATTCAAACATGTTTGGACTGCTTACTAATCCGGGTCTGGTACTCCTTTAATTGCAAATCAATCATCCAGCCAATGATTTGTTCTTTTGCCGGAGACTTTACAATATAGATCTAGCATTCCTTCTAATTACAACCCACTTGGAGTTCTGCCATCTATTCCACGCTATCGATCAGAAGCTTGGGTTAAACTGAAGAAAAAAGAAACAAGAAAACTAAAAATCGCTTAAAATGAGGTTTTCCGATGCCAACATTTACCTCGACAGTTCATGACTTCAGTCGATTTCCTTGAGGCCCCGTTAGAATCCCAATAAATCAACTTTGACCAATGTCCGGCACAATTAAAATGGTCATAAAGTTTGCTACTATAGGCGTCATAGAAAGCAATGGTTGCGGGTTCAAATCCCACATAATGTTTCTGTGTTTCACAAACCTTGTAAATGTTAAAGATCTTTATCGCTTCGGATTTTCTTTCCACAAACAGTTGACATGTCGTGCTAGAACTAAAACGACTTTTTGTTTGTTGTATAACGCCGCACTCAGAAATAGCCCAGCTATAAGGCTCCGGTCTGTAAATAATCGAGTCTGGAGCAGACAACATAGTGATCAACAGGATGAGCATTGATCTACACATTTTGGGATACAATGACACGTGTCAACCAAGTAAGCGACCCTGATAATCCGATCAAGCATGAGTTTCTGAAGACCAATTCTAACCCGGATCTTCCCCGTTAAAACACTGATCAAAGAAGGGTTAAACAGACCCCAACCACAGTCACCATTAGATTACAACTAACGCGAGCTTTATCGGAGCGAATAGGTATCCATGTGTTTAAGACGTTCACTAATGTTGTAAATGTGTTATGGAATTCATTGCAATATCGTCATTATCATCACACCAGATACTACGTGATATTTTGACATTACATGTACTTTTGGTATATTCATTCATCTGTATTTAATATTTAAATGCCAATAAATGTGAAGGAATTATTTGTAAAATTCTAACCTGTAATAAACTAAGAGAAACATATACGTCGTTTATGAAAATAAGAGTGCAATGAAGTTTGAAACAGGCAGCATGCCTGCTTTGTTTTAATAAATGTTCAGTGAAAGAAACAAATCTAGAAGACAAGAATGCAAACACATTTAAGACATAGATATAAATGTCAGTATCTTACGTTTCCATTGTCCCAATCATTGACACATAGATCGGTTTACTAAACTATGTTCTTTCTGTAAAATATGACACGTATATTGATGGCTGCAGACATTCATTGAAATGTGCTTTGGTAAAGAATACACGTAACTCGGTAACAAGAAACGATTTAAGATTTGCTGACGATAAATATCAATTCTAAAATTCGAGGTAATTCTTGTGTATGAAATGTCATGTTTGAGATTGAAAATATATTATAAATGAAAAGTACTGAACGATTGAATGATTGACTGATTGTGTGTTGTTGTTGTGTGCAATATTCCAGCTATATATTGCGGTCTGAACCGGACAATCCAGTAATCAACAGCATAAGCATAAGCATCGATCTATGCAATTGGGATTCCATGACTTGTGTCAACTAAGTCAGCGAGCCTGACCACCCGAACCCGATAGTCGCTTCTTACGACAAGCATGGGTTGCCTTTTACAAATTCTAACGCGGATCTTCACAGGTGAATACAGAACGAAATCATATAGGATATGAGGTGTTCATAAGTTTCTTTGACTATACTAGGCAAATTAAAATGGCAAAATAAGGTCCAATATGTTTTCATTTTTTGATTATATAATATGTTACACTGGGTTAGGGAAACAAAAATATCATATGGGTCTTGTGATCTGTATATGGTTTTGTCTGTATCTAAAAGATACCATTCATAAATATCAGACCATTATTATCAAAACGGGGTGATGGTGTTACCTCGTAGACATGGCTGTCTGTACTCACGTAAGCTACGTTCTAATCACAACAACGGTAGATGATCTATTCTGCTTGTATATTTTCCCCTATTGATCCAGGCCCAGAGTATGAGTGAGTTAGTGTGTTTGAGCAATACATGTTTAAGCAATACTCCAGCAATATCACGACGGGGGACACCAGAAATTGCCTTCACACGCTGTACCCATGTAGAGAATCGAGTTTGGGTCTTCGGCGTGACAAATGAGCGGTTTAACCACTATGCTACCTCACCACCCCATTTACACTATGAATAAGTGCCATGTTATTAAAATATATACAGCAAAACATGAACATTATACATCACCAAAATATAGACTCCAGTTAAAAACTATACATCTATATACATATTCGTAAAACCTTCATCCTATGATGAATCATAACTTTCCCATGTCTTTGCAAGCAATGTGCAATGTTTGAGAATTGTTTTTCGACAGGCATAAAGTGAGTTGCCATGGCAACTAATTTCCCTTTACGACTGAGACACGCAAAAGCAATCCGAAATCGCCCAACAGCCCAACATATGTTACACAGCCTTGTCATCTTAAAACAACAAAAAACAATACAATGGCATCTTTGAAACGAAACTCATTGTTTCGTTATCCCTGGCGCACAGACTTTTGGGATCAGGTTATTATGCTTTTCAAGGATTGAGCTGGAGAGGATGAACCTGCCGTCGTTGATAAATTCTACACGCTCTTGAATCATAATTACAAGGAAGAGTCATTGACAAGGCATTTTGCCTTGATACAAAACAGGGAGAAGTGTACGCTCAACACACACAAAGCGTCTTACTGACACGAACCTCCTGCAAATTTGTTAAACCTGTTCCTGGGTTTCTCAATTTCAGATATCCTCAGAGGAAGATGTTTTTACCTCAATAACAGCAGGAGTAAGTACAGGCAATATAGCTTAAACGTAACACAATTGATACAAATTATACTGAAAGTATTCAGGTAGCTTGCAAAATTGTCAATTTAGATTTTAATGTTAAATACTACAAACTGTGACTGCACCATCAGTGACGGGAAAATGAAGCTATGGATAATTATGGATAATTGATATGAGACGTCATTGCATTCACAAAGGTTTTGGCTGTCCACACATCTTGTAGGCGTTTATAATGTCAAAGCATATTACCTGAATTATTATTGAACTCAAGCTGCGATGTGTTTTAACAAGTTTGTGGAACTGACGTTGATGGTGGCATTTGAGAATTCTGTGAACATTGTAAAAGATTATTTTATCCTAACTATTATGGCATTTGTCACAGAAAGGTAAAAAAAGACGAAAGGGCATTAATTCTCTCTGGAATGTACTTAGCATTCCAAAGTTGTGAAAATAAACCGATTGAGGGATGGTTTTGGGTTGTTGTATCTGGCGAATCATGATAACATAACGGAAACTGTGGGAGTCGAACCCACTTTTAGAGGATCCTACCACCCCGAGGGGACGCAACTCTGAACAGTGTTTGTAACGCCATCGACAACAGGCCACCTCATATCATCAAGTCAGCACAGGTGCAAAGTGTAAAGAATTGTACATTTGGGATGTTAACGGGAAATGTAGGCAGCAAACAAACCACACTTCTCAATCCGAAGTAATCTTGGTCATGACACTCTAACTGTCGTAGCTGCCACATTGTCTTTACATGACATGGACCGCCAGGTCATCGTAGTCCCACTGTTATAACTTCCATACTTTATGATATATTTACAACATCTGAAGACAGCTCGCCCACGGCAGTCCTACTGTCGTAACTGACACACTATACCACACATTTACAACATCCTTGGTGAGCATGATGATCACAGCCTCACTGTTATAACTTTATCGTATACTACATCATATCTGTACAATATCTAACGACCATTTGGACATCGCAGTCTCGCTGTGTTAGCCGTCATACTTCATCGTATATACGCATGGGGAAAAGTATTGCAACGCCTGAATTTTAACCCCCATATAGCCATTTATGTTCAAATCCTAATTATGTTTGCATGATTATGTTCACCCTTCGGAGGAACCATACATTGAATAATACTATATATATGCACGTGCTACGATATCAGAGATGAGCGTCACTTTCAATAAGTGTACCTGTCATCTAGCAAATATCAAGTGTCAGTTAACTGTTCTTCCAGCTCGATAACTTGGAAAATCAAGTGATGTTGTTGTCGATAAAAACATAGGGTGCCGTGCCTCTTTAACAGAGTGACCTCATTGATGGCACCTTATTGGTATGCTGCCGGGTTTCTGAGGACTATTGCAAGAGATGAGCGCCATCCATCCACCGTTAGAAGACATCAGCAAACTAATGATGTTAAGGACCTATGTATTTGTATATATATAATCTCTCGTTTTATATGTATATTTTTTTCTTTCATCTCTCGTTCATAATGTATCCCCTTTTGATCCACTGTCAAACGCTCTGCATCTACTGAACTAGTGTAAAATTATACAACCCAGAAATGATAAACATGCTAGGATGGTGCGGGTTATGATCGGATCTGCTTCAAACACCTCGTCACAAATCTTTGAAATATGAGTATCGATTCGTCGTATAGAAATTCAAAGAATATTCTGACGCCATTTGATTCGGTATTAACCACTTGCCTTTACAGAATCAATAACAAAGTAGTGGCGCTTTGTTGCTCGCCTGTCTTTTAATGCTCCAGAAAAGACTGTAACAAATTCAAAATTCATACACAGAGTATGAATCAGGTTTAAGGTTTAATCGTGTCTGTGTCTGTTTGAATACCGTCGACAAAGTAATGTGAGTACATAATGTTCTAGTGACACACTTACCGGACCATCGATTTGTGCGGCGCTTTATATTTTTTTGGGGTGGGTAGTTGGTTGTTGTTTAACGCCCCACTCAGCAATGTCCAAGCTATATGGATACGGTCTGTAAATAACCCAGTGATCATCAGCATGAGCATCAATTTACGCAGTTGGGATACGATGACGTGTGTCAATCAAGTCAGCGAGTCTGACCACCCGATCCCGTTAGTCGCCTTTTACGACAAGCATGGGTTGCCTTTTATTCATTCTAACCCGGACCCTCACGAGTCACACGGCGCGTTGAACAGTACTACAGTACTATGGCGTGTGAGATTGATGATGGAGGAAAGTCCTAAGTGAAGTACGTCTCAGTCATTTACAGCTGTGGAGAAATACAAAGGCACTGGCATTTTACTGACAAACCTTGATAAATAATCGGGGTGAATCAAGATTCAAACTCACTGTGATAAGCTTCTGTCTTGTCAAAGGGACGCAACTCCTCAGAGCAAATTGTGGTGTCTCAGACACGTTCTCCCTCACGTGTCAACAGACACACATCTAACAACGCCGAACGGAAATGTAGTTGGTCTGTCTGATTCCTGGAAATGAGTGAAAACTGTATCCATTTCCATGATAGACGCTGATCCGAAGTTCTATACACCTACTTGACTGACATAGATAAAAAAATGCTTGTAATATTTCAAGCACAAGCTTCTGTGTGTCGAATCACTGAATAATGCTTCAATGCTACTTTGACAAAATGCGACCCACAAAATTATGTCCTACTAATAAATTGAGGACAGTATGGTTCATGTTCTCAGTGAATTCAGGTGTATTATGTTTGTTTGTTTGTTTGTTTGTTTGTTTGTTTGTTTGTTTGTTTCCTTGTGCTTAACGCCACACTCAGCAATATTCCAGCTGCATGACAGCGTTCTGTACATAATTGAGTCCAGTGTATGGCATGATGACCATCGATCTACACTACTGGAATACGTTGACATGCATCAAACAAGTCTTATGACAAGCATGGATATCTGAACACCAGTTCTTAGCCGGATCATCACGGGTCAGGTTTCTCATGGCAGAAGAGCGTCATGTGACGTATAAGGCGATCACATGGTATCATTGAATATGAATTTTCAGCTATCCAATGATATAATCTTCAAGAAGTTTGCCTTAGCACCCAATGGATTAGGTTTTAATGGTTAATCGAGACTGGTTATCCAGGTGTTTCAAAAGGCTGGGCGTGTCCTCCGCTACAGGTAGCATGCAGATTTTAGATGTTACCACTTTGGTGAACACCATCAAAACAGTAATGGTGCTGACAAACCTATAAACACAGTTGGGGTCGACCGGGATTCGAACCCGCAGATTTCTGGTTCCCTGGGCGTTGTAACTCTTCACCCTTGCCCATGAACACAAGACTCTTTGCTGCAGTATTAGTAACATATAATAAGTAGTATCTATGGCTTTAAAGTATGTATTCAAAACTCAAATTCTAAAAAGCAGATGTGTTAACAAAAACATAAATATAGTAGTCATATTTTCATTGCAATTGTGTACTATTCTGTGCTAATGTCAAACTATTTATAACCTCTTCAGCATTAATTATTCATTTCAAGTGTTTTGCTTCTCGTATATATTTTAAGCGCCTTGGAAATAGAACATCTTGGATCTTTAATGCCAATTTTATTTGAATGGGACAAATTATGAATTTTTAAACGGGACTGTTAACGGGCACTTAAAGTCTGGCTCCGTAAATGGAAGATGTTGTCATGGGAATATGATCATATCTTAATGGATACAGGCTTAACGATGTTCGTGCCACAGGGCTGTTCGAGACATGTTCTCATCCATAGGTCTCTCCTGTCTAGCAAGAAACAAAAGAGATGGCTTGTCCAAATCAAAAGCAATAACACAATGGGTTGTCCAAATTATTGCGATGTTGAAAGATACTGCCATCGACTAACTTCCTGAGCTGACACCGATTAAACGATTACCTACCATAACCATTACGATACTAAACGATTGGCTGCCCGACTATTGTTCTAATGGACAATGAGCAGCATCAAAATCTGAAAGTTAGACTAGCGAACTATTTAGGTACTAAACTATAACGATACTGAACGATTGGCTGCTAGAATTGCTTAGGTAGTACACGATGAGTTGTACTAAACATTGAGACAATAAATGGTCGCCACCAGAACTATGTAACTACTAAACTGTGAGCTGCCTAACCAATAACGATACTTTACGAAGAGCTGCCCGACATATTACGAAACTAAACGATGATCAGCCCAACCCATTACGATACTGTACTGGGAACTGCCCAACCCATTACGATACTAAACGATGAGGTGACCAACTCCTTACGACACAATACTCTGAGATACCCAACCCATTATGATACTAAACGACGAACTGCTCAACCTATTTCGGTACTATACCACGAGATCCCCAACCCATTACAGTACTATACGATGAGATACCCAACCTATTACGGTACTATACCATGAGATACCCAACCCATTACGGTACTATACGATGAGATACCAAACCCAGTATGATACTAAATGACGAACTGCTCAACCTATTTCGGTACTATACCATGAGATACCCAACTCATTATGATACAAAACGACGAACTGCTCAACCCATCACGGTACTATACGATGAGGTACCCAACCCATTATGATACTAAACAACGAACTGCTCAACCTATTTCAGTACTATACAATGAGATACCCAACCCATTATGATACTAAACGACGAACTGCTCGACCTATTTCGGTACAATACCATGAGATACCCAACCCATTATGACACTAAACGACGAATTTCCCAACCTATCATGGTACTATACGATGAGATACCCAACCCATTATGATACTAAACGACGAACTGCTCAACCCATTACGGTACTATACGATGAGGTACCCAACCCATTACGGTACTATACGATGAGATGCCCAACCCATTACGGTACTATACGATGAGATGCACAACTCATTATGATACTAAACGACAAACTGCCCAACCTATTACGGTACTATACGATGAGATACCCAACCCATTATGATACTAAACGACGAACTGCTCAACCCATTACGGTACTATACGATGAGGTACCCAACCCATTATGATACTATACGATGAGGTGCCCAACCCATTACGGTACTATACGATGAGATACCAAATCCATTATGATACTAAACGACGAACTGCTCAACCTATTTCGGTACTATACCATGAGATACCCAACCCATTACGGTACTATACGATGAGATGCCCAACCCATTATGATACTTAACGACAAACTGCCCAACCTATTACGGTACTATACGATGAGGTACCCAACCCATTATGATACTAAACGACGAACTGCTCAACCCATTACGGTACAATACGATGAGATACCCAACCCATTATGATACTAAACGACAAAATGCCCGACCTATCACTGTACTATACCATGAGATACTCAACCCATTATGATACTAAACGACGAACTGCCCAACCTATTACGATACTATACGATGAGATACCCAACCCATTATGATACTAAACGACGAATTGCTCAACCTATTTCGGTACTATACCATGAGACACCCAACCCATTATGATACTAAACGACAAACTGCCCAACCTATTACGGTACTATACCATGAGATACCCAACCCATTATGATACTAAACGACAAACTGCCCAACCCATTACGGTACTATACGATGAGGTACCCAACCCATTATGATACTAAACGACGAACTGCTCAACCCATTACGGTACTATACGATGAGATACTCAACCCATTACGGTACTATACGATGAGATACCCAACCCATTATGATACTATACCATGAGATACCCAACCCATTATGATACTAAACGACGAACTGCCCAACACATTACGGTACTATCCGATGAGATACCCAACCCATTATGATAGTAAACGACGAACTGCCCAACCTATTTCGGTACTATACTACGAGATACCCAACCCATTATGATACTAAACGACGAACTGACCAACCTTTTACGGTACTATACCATGAGATACCCAACCCATTACGATACTAACCGACGAACTGCTCAACCTATTTCGGTACTATACCATGAGATACCCCAACCCATTACAGTACTATACGATGAGCTGCCCAACCTATTACGGTACTATACCATAAGATACCCAACCCATTACGATACTATACGATGAGATACCCTACCCAGTATGATACTAAACGACGAACTGCTCAACCTATTTCGGTACTATACCATGAGATACCCAACCCATTATGATACTAAACGACGACCTGCTTAACCCATTACGGTACTATACGATGAGATACCCAACCCATTATGATACTAAACGACGAACTGCCCAACCTATTACGGTACTATACGATGAGGTACCCAACCCATTATGATAGTAAACGACGAACTGCTCAACCCATTACGGTACTATACGATGAGGTACCCAACCCATTATGATACTAAACGACGAACTGTTCAACCTATTTCAGTACTATACCATGAGATACCCAACTCATTATGATACTAAACGACGAACTGCTCAACCTTTTTCGGTACAATACCATGAGATACCCAACCCATTATGATACTAAACGACGAACTGCTCAACCTATTACGGTACTATACGATGAGGTACCTAACCCATTACGGTACTATACGATGAGGTACCCAACCCATTACGGTGCTATACGATGAGATACCCAACCCATTATGATACTAAACGACGAACTGCTCGACCTATTTCGGTACTATACGATGGGGTACCCAACCCATTATGATACTAAACGACGAACTGCTCAACCTATTACTGTACTATACCATGAGATACCCAACCCATTATGATACTAAACGACGAACTGCTCAACCTATTACTGTACTATACCATGAGATACCCAACCCATTATGATACTAAACGACGAACCGCCCAACCTATTACGGTACTATACAATGAGATACCCAACCCATTATGATACTAAACGACGAACTGCTCAACCTATTTCGGTACTATACCATGAGATACCCAACCCATTATGATACTAAACGACGAAATGCCCGACCTATCACTGTACTATACCATGAGATACTCAACCCATTATGATACTAAACGACGAACTGCCCAACCTATTACGGTACTATACGATGAGATACCCAACCCATTATGATACTAAACAACGAATTGCTCAACCTATTTCGGTACTATACCATGAGACACCCAACCCATTATGATACTAAACGACAAACTGCCCAACCTATTACGGTACTATACCATGAGATACCCAACCCATTATGATACTAAACGACAAACTGCCCAACCCATTACGGTACTATACGATGAGGTACCCAACCCATTATGATACTAAACGACGAACTGCTCAACCCATTACGGTACTATACGATGAGATACTCAACCCATTACGGTACTATACGATGAGATACCCAACCCATTATGATACTATACCATGAGATACCCAACCCATTATGATACTAAACGACGAACTGCTCAACCTATTTCGGTACTATACTACGAGATACCCAACCCATTATGATACTAAACGACGAACTGACCAACCTTTTACGGTACTATACCATGAGATACCCAACCCATTACGATACTAACCGACGAACTGCTCAACCTATTTCGGTACTATACCATGAGATACCCCAACCCATTACAGTACTATACGATGAGGTACCCAACCCATTACGGTGCTATACGATGAGATACCCTACCCAGTATGATACTAAACGACGAACTGCTCAACCTATTTCGGTACTATACCATGAGATACCCAACCCATTATGATACTAAACGACGACCTGCTTAACCCATTACGGTACTATACGATGAGATACCCAACCCATTATGATACTAAACGACGAACTGCCCAACCTATTACTGTACTATACGATGAGGTACCCAACCCATTATGATAGTAAAAGACGAACTTCCCAACCTACTACGGTACTATACGATGAGATACCCAACCCATTATGATAGTAAACGACGAACTGCTCAACCCATTACGGTACTATACGATGAGGTACCCAACCCATTATGATACTAAACGATGAACTGTTCAACCTATTTCAGTACTATACCATGAGATACCCAACTCATTATGATACTAAACGACGAACTGCTCAACCTTTTTCGGTACAATACCATGAGATACCCAACCCATTATGATACTAAACGACGAACTGCTCAACCTATTACGGTACTATACGATGAGGTACCTAACCCATTACGGTACTATACGATGAGGTACCCAACCCATTACGGTGCTATACGATGAGATACCCAACCCATTATGATACTAAACGACGAACTGCTCGACCTATTTCGGTACTATACGATGAGGTACCCAACCCATTATGATACTAAACGACGAACTGCTCAACCTATTACTGTACTATACCATGAGATACCCAACCCATTATGATACTAAACGACGAACTGCTCAACCTATTACTGTACTATACCATGAGATACCCAACCCATTATGATACTAAACGACGAACCGCCCAACCTATTACGGTACTATACGATGAGATACCCAACCCATTATGATACTAAACGACGAACTGCTCAACCTATTTCGGTACTATACCATGAGATACCCAACCCATTATGATACTAAACGACGAACTGCTCAACCCATTACGGTACTATACGATGAGGTACCCAACCCATTACGGTACTATGCGATGAGATGCCCAACCCATTACGGTACTATACGATGAGATACCCAACCCATTATGATACTATACCATGAGATACCCAACCCATTATGATACTTAACGACGAACTGCCCAACCTATTACGGTACTATACGATGAGGTACCCAACCCATTATGATACTAAAACACGAACTGCCCAACCTATTACGGTACTATACGATGAGATACCCAACCCATTATGATACTAAGCGACGAACTGCTCAACCTATTACGGTACTATACGATGAGGTACCCAACCCATTATGATACTAAAACACGAACTGCCCAACCTATTACGGTACTAAACGATGAGATACCCAACCCATTATGATAGTAAACGACGAACTGCCCAACACATTACGGTACTATCCGATGAGATACCCAACCCATTATGATACTAAACGACGAACTGCCCAACCTATTACGGTACTATACGATGAGATACCCAACCCATTATGATACTTAACGACGAACTGCTCAACCTCTTACGGTACTAAACGATGAGATACCCAACCCATTATGATAGTAAACGACGAACTGCCCAACACATTACGGTACTATCCGATGAGATACCCAACCCATTATGATACTAAACGACGAGCTGCCCAACCTATTACGGTGCTATACGATGAGATACCCAACCCATTATGATACTAAACGACGAACTGCCCAACCTATTACGGTACTATACGATGAGATACCCAACCCATTATGATACTTAACGACGAACTGCTCAACCTATTACGGTAATATACGATGAGGTACCCAACCCATTATGATACTAAACGACGAACTGCTCAACCCATTACGGTACTATACGATGAGGTACCCAATCCATTATGATACTAAACGACGAACTGCTCAACACATTACGGTACTATACGATGAGGTACCCAACCCATTACTTTACTATACGATGAGGTACCCAACCCATTACGGTACTATACCATGAGATACCCAACCCATTATGATACTAAACGACGAGCTGCCCAACCTATTACGGTACAATACGATGAGGTACCTAACCCATTATGATACTAAACGACGAACTGCTCAACCCATTACGGTACTATACGATGAGATACCCAACCCATTATGATTCTAAACGACAAACTGCCCAACCTATTACGGTACTATACGATGAGGTACCTAACCCATTATGATACTAAACGACGAACTGCTCAACCCATTACGGTACTATACGATGAGGTACCCAACCCATTACGGTACGATACGATGAGCTGCCCAATGCAACCCATTACGATACTGAACGATGAGCTGGACAACCAATTACGATACTAAACTATGAGCGGTCCGAAACCACCCAGAAGGTTCAGAAGGATGATCAACAATGTCTGTATTGATGAATGGGTGGTGCCAGATATGACAAGGTGTAGACTGTCTCATATCTTTGACAACACTAGCGAAGGGCTGGCTTGCTGCCTAGCTATTGGTAATGTTGGTCTAATGTATTTTCTCTATGAAATATATAGGATGGTCATAGGCGTAAGTCTCGGCTAATTATTTGTCATGATATTGCTCATAAATCGTGACAACGCAAGACATTTAACAGGAAGTCTCCGTTTCAAAAGAAAGTAAATCGAATTCACTTAACTGTATTTTAATTGGTTTTCCTTTAAGGACAAGCGAAAACGTGCACAGGTGCGTACGGAAAAAGAAATCGGATATCAACAAAAATAGTAGCAACAGAAATCTGTTATCCACACACACACACACACACACACACAAATGTGTGTCAATCTATGATAGCGCCGAGCTATTGTATTTTGTGAGTACAGGAACATCTAAAACTACATTCGTAGAACAAACCCGAATAGACCACATCGATACTGCCACTGCGTGTATTTCTTGTCATCTTGCTACTGGCTTTTGTTAAAAATAACAACAACAGGGACGACAATAAGAACAGTAGAAGCGACCAAGATAAAAAAACTGAGGCCAAACACGAGTCTATTGACACCATGTTTGTGTGGACAGTGTGTAATCAGGCGCCCATGTCCCACGCCCTGTCATGTCACATGGTATCGCAATATATCACTTGAAATGAGATTACAAGAGGTAACGGTTCATCCGTATTTTACCGTTACTTTTACCGTTGATATTCAACATGTTAAAGGCAAGGACAGAAGCATCTTATTGATCGAAGTAGTACCTGTGTCATGAAAATTATGAATGAAACGTTTAAGAAACGAGCGACTTTGTCATTAGAATTTTTTGTGCATATCTTTGTTCATAAGGAACACGTTTCGAAAGTTATGCTATAGTGATGTTGGTTTTACAATGCTATTTCATGTTGTGTGTATCACACACACACACACACACACACACACACACACACACACACACACACACACACACACACACGCATTATTTATATGGAACAACTTAATGACTGTATGTGTATGACTGTGTGCATTTGTACGTGAGTTTTATCATTTTGGACTTGTAATACAGATGTAAGCTTCAAGTTGGTTACACTGAGGACAAATGTAATGATCCACCAAAGCAAGCGAACACATCTCTACATGGTCTAGGAGGGACGACGGTACATCACGCACTGACCACGTAGTGAGCATAGATTTTCTTATTAACGTCAGCTGCAAGCTGTTAATGCCAACCAGTGACTCTCCTGGTAATAACTGTATGTTGACTTTGCAAGGGATAGTTGTACGCTGTGATAGCACTGGTGATCTTAGAAGATCCTGTGAGAATGAACATAAACGTTGAAGCAATGAATTGAAAATATCTGAGATCTGAAACTGATAAGAGCATTATTTTTTTTAAATGAATCTTGGGCGTCGGTTCCCTGTTACTTAAGTTAAGTTTGTTAGGTGTCCAAAATCGCTTCCGACAAGACAAACAAGAAAACAAGAAAGTGTGACACAGGTGTTTTGGCAAATTGAGTTTTCTCCAAGAAGGGTAAAATACATTGGAAAGCAATATGTTGGCACCTTACGTAAACAACAATGTGGGATTAATGAGTTGAACGTGGGATAAACAACGCTAATGCCCGTTGAAGCATAAAAGACATATTCTCACGTTGTTGCCCCAAGAAAAACTAACAAAAACCTCATTAATCAAAGCACGACAAGTCGATATTGTGACATTTTGATTGTGCTCTTTGATTTTCTTATGTTTTACCTAAGGGCGACAGTTTTCAAAATATGGACCGTTGTCGCGTAGTCTGTCCACTTAAATGAGGAGGCGATGAAACGCGCGACAATATGACATATAGATGATGTCGAAGTGTAGTGCTTCGGGTAATTTTCACATTTTGCTTGCCTTTTATATGAACGTCAATGAGCAATTTCTCTTGTGGGATTCGACAGATGCGACTGACTAAGAGGAAATGGGATTCGAAATCACTATCGTATCGGGCCCTTGAGACATATACAGAAACATACTGAATCAGTAATCGAAGCTTTTCCGCCTTCAGTTCACTTTCAAAATGAAAGATTAGTTATGTACCTATATCTGCGTGAATATAACTGTATATAGATCGAAATATACAGTTTGGGTTGAGTGTAATTATATCAGATGAAAATAATGAAAAATTGAAATTTAGATTCCAAGATATGCGTCATTCAGTTTAAATCTTGAAGTGTATATGTCGTTTTATTTCATGAAATGCCGGCCTGTCCACCCACCGTCAAATGGAGCTGACATTATCTCTCGTGTTATCGAAATAGGTCGTAATGTATATCGACTTTCTACCTGCGTGTTCTAGATAAGCCATCCATCTGCCCACAATGTACTGCAGCTCCTGCTTATCGCTGATCAGAAGGCGTTTGTAACCGGGTCAGTTCAACAACACACAAAGGTCAAGATCGTTTAATGGATTTGATTCGTATGGCTTGGACTGATGGACAGGTCATTGTAGTTGACATTCTAGATCTTTGGAAGCTGGATTAGACTCTAGTACACACGTGGTGTTAATGGAGAAAGGCACATAACCAATGGTGTTAACGTCAATACTATGGACACGGAATTGGATTCGTTTGTATAACATAGTTATATTAGAAGCTGATTACACGGATAAAATGTAGTTAGTTTCGATCTGGTTACTATGGGACCAACCAATAGCAGACGTCATCATCTGACGTCATTTGCACCTGTTCCGGTGAACAATTTAAAGATTTTGTAGATGTGTACGTTGTTTGTGTCCTCCTGGGCCGCGTTCAAAAAGTCACCTTAGTAATATGACCGTCCTAAGCCAGTGTTTATGAATGGGAGTAACAGTCACCTGAGCGCTAAGATTGCTTTGTGGAACGGGGCCCTGGACTCTCGGCCCTGAAGAGCTCATGGAACATGAAATGGTGCCCTGTGCTAATTCATTAGCACGTGAAGCTTGAGTCATGACGCATTTACATGTCTATCGTGAATCAACAATTGTTCTTTGTTGTGAAACGCCGCACCCAGCAGTATTGCAGGTATAATATGACGATGCCTGTAAATTCCACGCAAGACCAGACAATCAAGTGACTGACATAATGAACACCGGTCTATGCAATTGCGATGACATGTATCAACCAAGCTACAGTCATTGGACATAAGTATTCGTCACTGTGCATACTTTCCACAGACTTACATGTTAATTTGGTGCAGCTCGAAAAATAGTCTTGAATTTATTTCTCTTTTGATCTTGTTCCTATTTTGCACATGTGTCATGAATCATCTCAGCTGCAAGGACATAATTTCCGTTTTATTTTCCATTCAGTATTTCAAGAATGACCACTCTTTGATTGATGCTTCTTATGGTTATGACAATTTTAACATGGCGGTCTATGGGGAAAGAATACGCAATGTTGTATATATGTTGCTCATGTAACTACAATGCGGAAAATAATTGAAGGAACATTACATGGAAATTATGTATCTGTGACCCAGATGATTTCCAAACAACCTGCAAAATTTGACAACTACATAACAAAAACTGAATTAATGAAAATTATTACAGCTACACTAGAATAACATGCAAGTCTATGAGAATTTTGCCGACTGACGAATACTTATGTCCCATGACTGTATATCACACCTTGATATGGGTCACACGAGGATGACTATCAGGAAGCGTTCAAACTATTGTCTTCATTATTCCAAGTTTACCACGGCTGCCTGTGAGTGAACGAGCTGCCCGTGGTTAATAGCATGAAGAATAATGAAGTGTGGTGTCGATGATATATATCATCAGCTAGGTCAATCAGCTAGGTCAACGATAACAACCATCCAATCCTCATTAATCGGCTCTTCCGACAGACAGGGGATAGTGAAAAGAAAATTTACCCTGGATGTGAGTGTTAAATCTTTACCGTCGCGTTCAAAAACTATTGCACTTATATAGCACGTGTGTGTGCTATGTGGACAAGTGATATCGTATACCCGTTTTACTGTGCTTAGACATCATGGTGCAGTTAGACAAGGACACCCTACTCAGACACAGTACGCTGAATACCAGCTAAACAGACCTTGTTTTATCCCTCAAAGCCGTGGGCTAGCATATGCACAAGTACAATATTTGACGTCTGTTGTCATGGCATGGGATCAAACAAACCGATCTCCCGCCTCCGGGCAGACGCGCCACCCACTAGACCAAGGCGGAGGTCACTTTGCCCTGGAATACTCAAAGGGCCACTCTGAAGAATCTGTTTTTCACACTGTCTAGATCTTCCAACAAATAAACTTTCATATATTTCATTCAGTGCTTCTTATACATGTACCCTTTGTGTAATGATATCCATCAAGGGTGAATTGATAGTTTACACATATATGTAAAATGAGCTCTTAGAGTATACCAAAACCTATTCACAGACCACATTTCGTTTGCTCGTTTGTTATTGAACACCGTCATCATCCATGACGACTGTGAATCATCCCGTCAGCTATTTCAGGGCGGTATGTTTAAAAAATCAGAAAATGTAGTGATTGACATAACGAACATCAAAATACACAACTGGGTTAGGATGACATTCACCAATTACAGTGGGCCAGCCGGGCCACCCGATCTTTTAGTCCCCTATTTCGTCCAGCACCGGTTACTAAAGACCAGGAGCGGTGAGGAAGCCTAGTGGTTAAAGCGTTCGCTCGTTCACGCCAAAGATGGGTACAATGCGTGAAGCCCATTTCTGGTGTCCCCGGCCGTGATATTGCCGGAATATTGCTGAAAAGTCACTCACGAACGAACGAACGAACGAACGACCAATTCTGACAAGGAACATCCCGGAATACGTGACGTGCTAGATTGGCACTACGTGCAACATATACAAATCAGATGTGATCAGACAGACTTGACACTTCATGATCAAATAATGAAGATATCAGTTCAACAATATGATAGAAAACATCTAAGTAATTGTAACTTTTCATAACTGATTATGAATTATCTCTGAGTTCATATTTCTATTATGATTTGAATGGGCATGCCAACCTCATATTTGCACGCTTTACATCTCAAATTTCTTCATCAGAGGTCACTTTGACTTCATACCTACCTGACCTTTCATGTTTGCATCTTTATTCATATATGACCCCTACAGACACCATTTATATCTTTTGATTCCATCATTCTGAGACACCTACCCATATCATAAGGAAATATACACATCCACTGAACGAAAACATGTCAGGAAGATACACCATAATGTGATGATAGCTACATTGAAAACAAAGTCAGATGAATGTTTGTTGAAGAATGGTCAGGCGCTTTCAAAATGAAAATGTGCGATATTTTGATTTTGGAACTTAAGCCCTCAACTAAACTTCACACTCCAATAGTTTTCAATTATAAATCAACCTCCAATAATTTTCATCCCCAAGCAGTTTGATATAAATAAATTGTTTATATCATAATAGATTAGGATGATTCGTAAGACAGCATCATTTCTGAAAAAAGTACTGTGATGTACATAATCTATTTAAGGAACGAATTTGGAATACACATGATTTTTAAAGAAAGTCTCGTAACAGTTTTTGACTCGTAAACCCAAACTAAAACGCCCCTCCAGTATATGTGCACGTACATATTGGGTGGATATTAGTTTGGCACGTAGTTTGAATCGAACTTTGTTTTCCGAAAGAGAAAGTCCCAAATCTGTCGATTAGAGGCTTGTTCGAGGCCCTACCGAGCGTTGCAGTTATATACCTCAGATGTGCACGATATTTGTAATTAACACTGGCGTTAATTAACACCATGTGTCAACACATTTCCAGTCAACACATTGATAAGAAAATTATCATTTACCCCTATGAATCTGCCTGGAAAAGCAACTCATCCTTCCAGGGCCCCTTATTTAGCCTTGACCGTAGACAGGCTAGAAGCAGCATCGATCTGCAGACGAAGAAGCCGTTTGCTCCACAGCTCTGTGAAGTCGTCTGCTTCTAGAGCATTCAGTTCGTAGTGTGTAGTGTGTGGGTAGCACGTTTACCACTCCGTGCACGCGCTAGGCCTGGAACATTTACGTTTTGACCGTGCAAGTGTGTGATACACTGGATAGCTTCTTCCTGGCTCATGGTGCAAACCAAATGGTTTACATTAGCCAGAGGACGCTTTTCATATTACGAAACACAGGTTAGAAGATAG
The DNA here is from genome assembly GCF_003918875.1 of Haliotis rubra. NCBI lineage: Eukaryota > Metazoa > Mollusca > Gastropoda > Lepetellida > Haliotidae > Haliotis > Haliotis rubra. Next base: position 183,261 of record NW_025767683.1, read on the forward strand.
CTGGTTCGTCAACATCAACAAGTTAGAAGAATAAATTTCCCAAATAGAAGATTAGGCATTGATAAAAGTGGCTTTTACATGTGTTTTCGCTTCTGGGATTTCATCAGGACTAACATCAGTTACACGACCCCGTGTGCTTGGCTCGAGGCGGGGGTTAAGCTGTGCGGTGTTTAAAACTTGCAAGTCAATTCAGATATACCATCAATGAACAACGCCAGACCTGATCGCTGACGTTCTCGTGAATGGATCTGTTGTGGTGTCACTCTAGCGGGTCTTTAATTGATTGTTTCGCTGTTAGGCACTGAGTCTAACTGATGGAAATACACAATCTGTGAAGCCAGCGGCAACAGGTAAGTTGACATGTGACCGTTTCCTATTATCACTTCAGGTTTTGCAGCATTAATGGCAGGCTCACAGTGTATTTTGTGAATCATTCCATTGAAACCGGAAAGCTGAATAAGAATAGTGTCTGTAGCGTTGCCGTATATTGACTCAAAGCATTTTCACTTTCCTCAGCGTGATATTACGGTTCTTGGGAAATCAATCTGGATTTCTTCAGAAACAACCGTGTAATATTTCGGGAATTATGTCTTAGGTACATGAACGAAACTTCTTCATATGTTTCTTGTTCCTGTGGAGGTGTTTCCTCTTACTATTTTGTGTAACTTGATCAGTACTCATGAATTTGTAATTCAAGTCCCTATTTAGAATATCCTTTTCAAACCATTTTGGGGGGTTACAACCTCTAAACAACTGGCACATACAGACCTGGAAATATGTCAGTCCTAAACTATATATTTTCAAATTGACAAACCGTTGAATAAGAGCGACAAAACCCATACTACATTCACAAGAAATCTCTGTTAAAAGCAACATCGTTTGTACAATTCCGACTATGACGTGGGCATGGGTTTATGATCTCTATCAAAATAAAAACATCATTTAGTATTCAAGAGTGACAAAGTGACATCTTCGTTTGAAATGCAAAAAACAAAATCAATCATAAGATGAAATTCTTCAAAGGCATTTAGAAGTTGATCTAGTAATACAAAACAAATCTCATGGATAACAACTTCTGTATTTGTTTTTACGACGTTTCTGGGCTAGTTCTTGGCCTTCTTCAGGTGGATGAGCACCTATATAAGATGGCATGATTCGTGCATGTTCCATGGCAATAGTTTGACTACCAGTGCTTCATCTGTTCCCTGCCATCACATGGCACCACCTACCCAGTTCCACTGAGATCATGAAGATGACCGTACAGTGTACGTTTCACAATATCCGTGGTGTCATTCATATTCAAGAAAATCAAGTTATCATGAAAAATATATCTAAAAGATATACAGGTGTTTGGAATAACAGTAAACTATGGTTGTAACGAACTCAAAAAGGCGATACATTTTAGTTCGTTATAACTGTAGTTCGTTACACCTATTTCGACGAAAATATACAGCAAGTGGCTAAAACAACCATTACGTCACACCTGTCATTTAGGTATAAGAGTATTCGTTATAAGCGGAGTTTAGCGTATATGGAAATACAAATCTGGAGGGCGTTAGATTTCTTCCAGGTAAATATCACTGCAATGCATTGATCTTCCCCATGTTGGTTTGTTATTACGAACTCATTTAAATATGGTGTAAGATATGATTTCATGAATAATAAACATAACACTTCACAATTATCTGCGTGGAAGGTTATATTTGTCGTAAACATCGAACTGTTGTTTAACTTAATTGTCTTGTGACAAGTCATTGTAAATCAGCGATGACACTCTGCGTTCCCGAATCTTCTGAAAGAAAATACCCCATTGGTATCAATGACGATAAAAATACTTCATGAAGTTTAACATTCAAACTACAGAATAATAGACTGTAATGATTAAAACACGGTATAGTGCCGATAACAGTTGAGCTATTTTTCCTGCATTACGATCAAGGTTTCCAGGTTGATGGTGCTAGGAAAAGTAGCCCCAGGTGTCTATTCAAGCTACAGTTGATGACAGTCCGCACGAACATTTCTGTCGACGCAAGAACATTTAATCATGTTCTAGACACGTCCCCGCAGTCAAACTGGTATATTTGCACAACGAGATGAGAAAGTTTTATGCTGAACTAGCTCTTAATATCAACATTCACGATTTTTTCCCGAATCGTATCACCAGAACATAATAAGGACGTGTATTGTTTCATACCATTATATTTATTTTTTAAATTTGTTTAAAAGGAACTGTATGAACTGTGTGATACTATGGCAGCTTCGTTCAAACCTATATATGCTGGCTGTAAAATATCATTTGATAGGGTATTGCTTTTAGAGTCATTTCATGCTTCAGAGATTTAATGTCCTGAAGCTGTATGCTGTGTATGCGTATTTACGTTATTAACAGGTACGTATCCATCCTGTTATTGTTCCATGTACCTGATGGTTCTTGATTGTATCGTGGTGCTATTGGCGTAAAGATGGTCGATAACGATTCGAAAAGACAGACACCATTTCGTGTTTAACGAATTTACCAACAGGAACGATTTGTATATGGATAGACAACTTCTTAATTGCAATGGATGTGACGTTTCGGTGTAGATGCTAACACCGTTATCAAGCAAGTTGTCTATCCATAAAAAATCGTTCCTGTTCATCATACCAGCTTCTAAATGTCACTCAAAGAAGGAATTTACCAACTGAGTTGCTTTTTATCAAGTCACTCTTTCATATGGTAGAAACGGTGTATCTGTCTTGAGGTGTTATACACGATGATCAACATCATTTCGTCATAACCATTGGGGATTTAGAAAGAGTCTGATCACCGAGTCTGGATGCTTATTCCTCGTGTCACTATATATGCATAAAATATTTCATTATTCCACCCCTGTGGAGACTCCGCGTTATAACACCAGCAACCTAGGACTGTTACACCAAACGTAATGGATTCGACGTTTGTTTGTTTGTTTGTTTGTTTGTTTGTTTGTGTAACGCCGCACACAACGATGTTCCAGCGACAAAAGCACCACTATCAATCACTGGTTTGTCTGGTCCAAAGTTACAGTTTTAAAAACAGCTATCATACAAAATTAATGGCACCTAGCTGGGTACTGCTTGAAACAACAATTGGTAAAACTAGTCCACTGACAGAAATTTAACTGGTTTCAGACATGAAAACAAATTTGAGGAAATGTATTTTCATTATTATTATTATTTGGCTGGCTGTTCGATATGTTTGTGTTGTACCAAAAGCAAAATTGATCTTGATATCAACCGCGGGAACGTCTGGCCATGTTCCGCTACGGATAAAACCGATTCCGTGTAGCAGAACTCACTCAGAACTGTATGCAATTACGATGCTTAAAATCCTTCCTAAAATCTTTCACGTTTCAATTTTTATTCAAGTGGAGTAGTTTTACCAATTGTTGCTTCAAGCAGTACTGAGCTATCCGCCATTAAGTTTGTATGATGGTTGTTTTTTAAACATTAACTTTGGACCAGACATTCTTCTAAAAATCAAACACCTAAACGATAGAATGTAACGACAGTCTCTATTCAAACCTACCATACATATTTACTGATTAAAACACGGTGTAGTGTCGATGACACTTGAGCTATTTTTCCTGCATTACGATCAAACTTTCCAGGTTGATGGTGCTAGGAAAAGTAGCCCCAGGTGTCTATTCAAGCTACAGTTGATGACAGTCCGCACGAACATTTCTGTCGACGCAAGAAACATTTAATCATGTTCTAGACACGTTCCCGCAGTCACATTGGTACATTTGCACGAGACGACAAGGTTTTCATGCTGAACTAGGCTTTAGTATTAACTTTGGTAATTGTATACCATGTCTAATCACCAGAACAAATTATATGACGTTTATTGTTTCATACCAACAAAGATTCTTTTCACAAATTTGCTGGAGAAGGAACTGCATGAACTGTGTTGATTCTATGGCGGCCTCGTTCAAACATCAAAGAAAAGAGCATTGCCTTTAACCCAATTCCATGCTCCAGAGAATTAATGTCTTGACGCTCTATGGATTATGATCCCCTGGTAGCACCATTTCTACCGTTATGGGTTTCTCCAGGGTGATAAACGTGACGTCTTATATCACGTCGGGAGTTCCAAACGCATTAAGCTGACACGACGTGCTGTTGTCCAAAGCGGGGTGAAAAAAACAACTCTCTTGTTCTCACATCATGGTGTCATTGAAAAATGTTCAAAGCGACGCCTAATATGAAATGTCAACGCCAGAGAAATACCAATCTCCATTATCTCCTAGAACAGACTCAGTTGGGCTAAAAAAGAAGCGAAAATGGATCACTAAAAGTTAGGAAAAGGTAATCAAGTCAAATTCTACTGGTACACCCGCCCTATTACAAAAAGTAAATTCTTGTTTGTTGTGTCAGCAGTATGGTGTTTGGTCTTGTGCATAGAGCTCAGGTCACAGATCAGTTGAAGTTAAGCAACGTTGGGTGCGGAGACTTCCTGGATGGGTGACCGTGTTTGGCAGCTTGACTCCTGAGAGTCTTCAATCCTGCCCCACAACGAGATGTATGTGATACATGTGGTCTCACCTTAGGCAAGTGAGTTTGTTCAAAATTGCATCTGTTCACCCAACAGAAAATGGGTACCCGGTGGTAAAACTACTATGTGCATCCACCTAGTGAATGGAATTTAGCGCATTATAAATGCACTTATTATTATTATTATTATTTAATAATGTATAAAAAAGTAACTGCTTGTTTGTTGTTTAACGCAGGTCAGCAGTACACCTGCGATTGGTTAGAATCGTGACCCTCTGTCTCATAACACCAGTGCTGTAAAGTTAAACGTATAAGACACTCATTACTCGTAGGTTTCTTCCCACATTAAGCTAAAACGAGGCATAATTAACTCCTTGGAATTCTCCGATGAGATGGTCTGCAGACAAGACACTGATTCTTAGGGTGACCAATGTCTAGAGCATGCAATATACCGTGAGGAGAAGGGCATTAGTATGTGTGGTCACACCAGGCGACGAGCGGTACCTCGTATTTATCGCATCAAAAAAGACCAATGTCTAGAGCATGCAATATGTCGTAAGGAGGATGGTATCAGTATGTGTCGTCACACAGGGCAAGCAGCCGCACCTTGAAGTTATTGTATCAAAAATACAATTAAACTTAACGAGAGTTCGGAAATTAAACAGGAAAACAATTATATTAAGGCTTGCACGCTCTTAACAGCGGGTCACTGTGTAGGCGGGACCGAGGGACGTGGGTTTATTGTCTCTGCTGATAATGTTTGTGACTTTAATGTAAAGTAAATTTCCTCAGCTGATCTACGTTGATCCCATCGAGGGGATCTTTACTACAACTCGGACCCACCCTACTTATTCCGTTACCGTTAGAATACCTTAAGCTTTACAGGAGCTGCGATATGGCTCTATGTCACTGTAAAGATCCCTTCGAATTTCCTTCCTATAATTTGATGGTCAATTTTGTGGAAAGCTTTTAGTATGCTTTAGTTATTCCGTTTGAGGTCGAGTTAGTGAGTGAGCCTGTTTGGTTGGAAGAGTATTACAGTTACATCACAGCATGCCAGCCTATTGCATGTATAAGATCTATCGTAGTGCAGATGATAGGCATGTACCACTTGAAAGTACACACGGGAATGAGTATTTTGCTGACAAAACTGGAAACATATTATTACGATTTAAAATAAAACATGGTTTTATTAAAAGAAAATTATAAACATTTATCAATTTATGAAACACTCTCCGACTGTACAGTGATACTGTTGTCTATGTTGTATATGTTGCCCAAAGTAAACTGTTTTCGAAAACCCTTTGCCATCATTGATTTTCAGTGATCTTCTCATATAGGTTTCATTGCTACTTTGCCAAAGCCCAGTGGAATTTAGTTTTCGAAGGATTAAAAAAAAGCAAAGATGAATAAATCTATTCATAAGTACATGCAAACCTTCACATCACACATTTTAAATTGTTATCGTTTCCTACGACTGATTCTTACAAAGTCCCACTGTCACCTAATCGCAATCCTCAAACTACAAAAATGACCACGTTGTCTTGATTGGGAAGGGAGGCATGGGGATTCTGTGTCACATATGAATACAACGTTGACAGACACACAGGTAGACTGAGAGGAAATAATGTGTCATAAATCTTGACATAAACACATTCATGTGACTCTTATCCCCTACGCAGAATGACGATCATAATTTGGATATGCATGTTTGATATTTGTTTATTTAGTATAGTTATCTACAGCAGAGCCGTGTGGGCTGTAACGCTTAAGGCTTTTTAATTATGTAAATTTAATTCAAGTTGAGATTCAGATTACAAAGTGACATTTTTGAATTTATAGAAATCCATTTTACAATTAGTATGATACCGAGCAGTGTGCACGTATATCGTATACGTGCATGTCCTTCATGCATATCCTTGCATGACCTTTTAGTCATCTTATTTTTCTATCAACATAAAACAGCATACAAAGTATCTGAATTTAAACAAATCCATTCTAAAATGAACATCGTATTGCGAAGGTTGTACGTATGTCATATACGAGCATATCCTTTATGCACTCTCACTTCATTAAACAGTACTTTGTATTTATCTTATATTTCTGTAACCGTAAAGCAGTATAATCACAGAACAGAAATATGTTCTCACCATATTTTAAGTTTGTTTTAATTATTCCTTTATAGTGAATAAGTTCTTTATTAAAATGCCTGTCATGACAATCATCTTTTTTATCATCCAAAACTTGGTTCCACAGGAGATAATGCTTGTGTGAGATCATACGATATCTCCTAGGAGATATCGTTTTGACAGTAGATTGTGTACAATGTCCTGACAATGCTATGACGTCATCGTTGCACTGCAAGTCTAATAGTAGTACAGTGTTCAGAGAGGTACATTTTTCATTGAAAACTAATGAAGAGTGAATTTTGAGGACAAATAGAATCTCACCCTCATGTATACTGATATCAGTTATATCAACACTCGGCAAGCCTCATATATTTGTAACTGTATCAACTTGTGTTGATATATTTGATATCAGTAGACACTTGGGTGAGATTCTCTATGTACACCCAGAACCTCGATATCTGTGTATGCCTGGTAGTGCTGCGACCTGTGTGCACAGCGTATATGTGAACATCTCGGATGTGCGCTGACATGGTATCTAAGTCTGTCAGTAACCTTAACTACGCTAGCAATATGGCCTGAGAATAAATGTCCTATCACGACACTGCTGAGGGCAGATCCGGCAAAGGACACTATCTGAACTATTAGCCTCACGACTGTCGCTGATTAAAGTGGTTTTAGTCGCAGTCAATCAGCCTCTGACGTGCGTACTGAAGATTATCTGCCATGTTAGCATTATACACTGCGATTCTTGACGTTCAGCATACGTCATTGAAAGCTGTGGCCAGTATCCCACTGGATGACATATACAGAAAATTATAATGACCTTCCACAATGGCTTTAGTCAACACCAGCTCGCAGAGCTGGTTTACATTAAGGGAAAATTGAGTCCATATCACCATGCCACATGTATTACCAAAACAAAGTTTCCGTCGCAATACAACGTTTAACCACATATACAGAGCATTTCTATTTTTTATCACATATTTTGTGTTTTAGCATTCAGAAAACAATTGACAAGCGGGTATATTGTAATATATTTAGGTCAGACTAAACAAATCTATATGTAACATTGTCTTTCCCACGTGTATCAGTTTGGTGAAACTACCTTGGGTGTCAATTTGATATATTTTGAGTTATCAATTGACCAAAAACTATTATATGGAAAGCAAATAATTAATTATATTTACATTGATACGATTAAGCAGGTGTTCGCGAATAGGTGAGCCTGTCCTACCGCGCCGGTGGCAAACAAACAAATGCAAAGGTCAGACACTTGTTCATCTGAAAAATCACGTGTGGTGCAAGTCAAAATAGGGTAATACTTCGAACTTATTTTTTGTCACTGACGAGATTTCAAAATGTCCTCCATGTGTCTACCAAACAACATTTTGAAAGCTCTAATGTTTTCTAACCTTGATCGAACAACTCGGCATGAGAGATATGGCGCTCTTTGATATCGTGAATACAAGGGCATGCTCGGTTGTACTTCAAACGTTGTGAAATGTTAAGGGAAATTGCAATGCAGCCTTGAGGAAACTTTTGTCACTCTGCATCTTTATACGTAGATCCTAATATTAAATATGTCTAGGTGGGTAAATCAGTGAAGGTTAATTACATATACTCATGCCAATAATGGTTGTCAACCCTCCCCACCCCAACCCCACACCCAAACCCACACCCCTCTCCAATAAAACAAATTGAAGGGGGTGACAACCATTATTGGCATGGGTATATATGATTGTTGTTAAACGATAAGAGATCATAGAAATACGTGAAGCTTATTTAAACTTTTTGACCAAATTATCTTGTTTTTAGTTTGCTAACCCGAGCAGAAATTCTGACTCATGTGCATAATGAAACAGATCCGCAAGGGGGGAGCACAATTGGTGCCCATGGGGATGACTGAATGTTTTACTCCCAAATGGTACGCAGATGTTATCAATCAATTCCGGCATTTCACATATTGTTGTCTCAGTAAACTTCTAATTACATTTGCTTTCATTTTGACAAACTGTCCTGCTCCTCTGACGATAGATATATAACTGTATAGAACACAATAACTTACGATGCCATCTGTCAGAACGCAGTTTGGCCTGGACCAGCATGGCCATATGTCTTAAATGCTGCACTACAGAATGTCTTCAAATGCTTCGGGCCCAGAGCTGCCATCTTACTCTAAGCGTTTAGTGGTGTTCTTACCGGCCTTGAAGCGTTGCCTAAATAGTTCCGGCTTTCTTGTATCAAGGAGAAGGGCATCAACACCTTTATTCTGACAGGGAATAGACTTAAGTTGTCACAAGAAGTGAACACAGGCTGATAGCAATTAAACGTAGTTTATCAGTATTGATGTATGCGAGATTACTCTGCTAGGATGGAGACTACGATCGAAGACCTGTCCCTGGCCTTAAGGAGTAACAGCATCTTGGAACATTAACGTGACTCGTTGGTAACGGAATATCTCAACTAGGGTCTTAGCTTGCTCCTAGAGCATTTCTGTTGATGAGTTAAATATGATTTATGTACTGAACAAAAGCCTTTAGGGATCATGAACATTCGGGGAAATTTTATTGTACTGAAGACTGAGCAAATATGTCCATAATATATACCCAGAATATTTGTGATCCCAACTCCTTCGTTCAGCATGCAGTTACCCATCTGAGTATTACAGGACCGCCTCCGTGGTGTAATGGTTCCGGAGAGCGGAAGGTCGTGGGTTCGATCCCCGGCCGCGTCTTACCAAAAGACGTTAAAATATGGTACTTGTTGGTCCCTGCCTGGCGCTCGGCATTAATGGGTACAACAAGTACTGGTCGGCTCGGAGACAGTATAATGTGTCTGAGTGGGGTATTCATGCTTCACAGCGGCATGGTATCTCAGTGGGCTAGCACTATAAAACCAGCTTAAGTCTGGGCTAGTACAAGCAGCCGCAACATGCACATACACACGCATGCACGTCGTCATGTGAGCGAAATATTCTCAAGCACGACGTTAAACCCAATTTCACCTCACCTCACCTGGGTATTAAACGTTTACTTTGCATCGGCAATGTGTCATCATCCTGATGAAGGAAACCATTTCAATCCTGGTCTTATGCATTGTGATGAATGGGCGCTTTTACTGCTAGGCTGACCTATTTATCTTGACTCAAACTGGAGTAGTTATATATATATAACCCTAAACCCTAAACCCTATTAGTGGGTGAGGAGTCATATATCTTATTTGCGCATGACCATATCTATGTGTGATATATATATATATATATATATATATATAGAGAGAGAGAGAGAGAGAGAGAGAGAGAGAGAGAGAGAGATAGAGAGAGAGAGGGAGAGAGATAGAGAGAGAGAGAGAATATTCGTTTGGGTGCTTTGGGTGTTTATAACCTTCCACCTTCGACATTGTTAGCCACTGTTGCCAAGCAGATTGCAACTGACTGGTAACCGGTTCTAGTAACCGGTAGACCACTTGTGGTCAAGATGCTGTAATCATGTGTCGAGCCCGGCCAATGGGCTATATTGTGGATGACCCGGTCGTCGCTGCCAAACACCATCTATGTATTAACACCGTGATAATGAGGCCTGTTGATGAATTCATTCTCATTAACTGATGGGGCCTGAATTTGAATATCGGTGCCATCAGCTACTCCTACTACACCGGGGATGTTTGCAGTCGACGTTGATGTCGTTTATTTTCTTGGGCTCCCACGGGAAAGGTGACACATCTGCGGGCAATACGGAGACTTGTAAGTGATTCGAGTGTTTGTAAGATAAATCTCGGGTTGGATCAGACGATGGTCATCCCTGTTTCACATCTGAAATTTACCAGTAGCATGATATCTCAAAGTGACAAGTAGCATGATATCTCAAAGTGACAAGCACCTTGGTAACCCAGGAAATGGCACATAGGTCTACAATGAGTTACGGGACTATAATGAATGTAGAACTTATCTTCTTCCATTAAATAATCCATGCATTACGTTAGGCAGCCATTTTGTCTTAATAGTTAAGGTAAAATAAAATGACATAACTTAAGTCTAAGTCTGTTGATAAGTATGACTTAGGTTTTACCACAAAAAGGGAAGAATACGGAAAAGGTAAGTTGTTTAAATGACTTAAAGTTTTTAAGGGCTTACTGTTTTATGAATACGGCCCCAGATTAATACCATTCCTGGTCATGGAATCAGAGGTACGTTGTAATACCTTATCACTTATACCAGATGTTCCCAGCGGTAATTATACGGAAAGCTGAGGTCCGGGAGTGGTTCATCGAGTTTCTTTGACATTATTTTTTTTTGTTCAGAATTTCAAGTAGGCATCCTGCTCACTAATGAATGTTACAAATACATTACATTTCAGGATATGGAATTAAGGATGCATTGTTTGTCTTTTGATTTCTGTAGTCTCGTAGGAGTTGAATAATTTCCTCATTTCCTAATTCCAGCGCTGAGGATGTATCTTGTTAAACCATACAACCGTGTGCCCACTGCCCAACATCATCTATTAAATGGTCTAAAGACAGCACGCTTTGATAAAACATGGATGACAGTTTACTGATCGAGTACCTCAAGAGGATCGCTGGGGCTTTAATTTGCTGAGAGATTCTCTGAAAAGGGGATTCTTCTCTTTTATGTTTTTTTTCACGTTGAAACATATTCAAGCCATCACTCATTTCTCTACTCGGTGAATAAACACGTAATTCTAAATCTCTAATAGGAACGGCTGTAGCCAAAAGTGTTCTAGAAAGCTAGGGCACTCTGTTGTTCTCCTCACACTCATTTCACGTGGTCTATAATACACAGATGCCTTTGGGACGTCTGAATGTGTCTGCGTTCCACTTTCATGAGATTGTTTGTCACCAAGCGTAACTGTTTACTTGTTTCCTAAGAAATACACAAATTGCAGGATATCTCCCTTGACCCTCGAAGTAAGACACTGCTGGATGAGGCATAGAACCCTACTCCGTCACTCGTACGGAGTACACAGAAGGAGGTTTACAGAAATGAAGATGGTTGAAACAACTACACAGATTAAACAATGAATGACAAATACATACTCTGAACATTGATGACGAACCATGATGATAAATAGCATCTTCTGGAATGTTTGTCAGCCCCGTGATGAGTGCACGTGAACGCATATTAATGCAAGGCTGTGTCCCTAGTGTTCAATCTTTAATTCATCATTGCTGATTACTCGTGTCGTTATAATATTAGCTCGAAGATCAACTCAGTGACCTTTCTGTATCAGCAAATATCACGAGAACGTTGTGTCTTCGATACAATGGCCCACAATGATTTGAAGGAGTGTTTGTATGGTCAGCAGTTACACAGTTTCAAAGACGTTACTCGTCGAAGTGATTTTATTACTTCCACCTGAGGATAGTTGTACAGTACGTCGTGGTCACAATTCCTTTGGGAGAGTATGTCTGAGTATTCTCACAGTTGACTCACAGAGTCAATCTTCAAGCAGTATCACCTCTTGTGTGATGCATAAAGCCCTGAAGCCAGGTCATTGAAGCAATGATTTGTGTAGTACATAACAAACTCAAGTGCCATCAGAACAAAACCTTTCTATGGTGAAATACAATAGATGGGACAGGATGATTGAAATGCTATCAAATGAATCACCTTAACGATGGTAGAGGCAATACTGTAAAAGGATAGTGCATGTGATGATCGAAGGTAGCATTATGCACTAAGAGCTTACTGCACAGAATGAAAACCAAGGTTATATATTTCCCTGATAAATGTTGAAGTGATAAACCATCTATGACCTGAGAGTACTCATTCTGTCTCTTGTAAATTTGCTTGTGCAACTGGTTTCTTGTAAATAGGCTTTTACTACTGACTTATTGTAAATGTGCTTGTGCAACTGGTTTCTTGTAAATACGCTTTTACTACTGGATTATTGTAAATGTGCTTATACTACTGGCGTCTTGTAAATTTGCTTTTACTACTGGATTATTGTAAATGTGCTTATACTACTGGCGTCTTGTAAATGTGCTTGTACTGCTGTCTTATTGTAAATGTACTTTTACTACTGGCTTATTGTAAATGTACTTGTGCTACTGTCTTATTGTAAATATCCTTTTATTACTGGCTTATTGTAAATGTACTTGTGCTACTGGCGTCTTGTAAATGTGCTTGTACTGCTGTCTTATTGTAAATGTACTTTTACTACTGTCTTATTGTAAATGTACTTTTCCTACTGATTTATTGTACATTTGCTTGTGCTACTGGCGTCTTGTAAATTTGTCTGTACTGCTGTCTTATTGTAAATGTACTTGTGCTACTGTCTTATTGTAAATGTACTTTTATTACTGGCTTATTGTAAATGTACTTGTGCTACTGTCTTATTGTAAATGTACTTTTATTACTGGCTTATTGTAAATGTACTTGTGCTACTGGCGTCTTGTAAATGTGCTTGTACTGCTGTCTTATTGTAAATGTACTTTTACTACTGTCTTATTGTAAATGTACTTTTACTACTGGCCCATTGTAAATGTGCTTTCACTACTGCTTTTTGTAAATATTCCCATGGCCTCTCATAACATGAATTAATTAAACTGATTTTGCATCGCCACATACTATCGGAAAATTGATCGAGGTCTATCTCACCTATCAATAAAGCTGTTCGTAATGTGGATAGCTTCATCTTTTCGCGACAGGGAGGAATCTGGACTATTTCAGAATGTTGGAAATATCTGTTTACATATGTCAAAGGAGTCTTTGAATTACTCACACGCTTGTGTGCACAGACTTCAAAGAATATCAAATACAGAACATCCGAGGCTGATCTAGGATATAACAGTAATCGGCGACTATGGCCAGTGGTTAATATAGTAACTCACAAATATCATTTCTCAATGCCGAAGGTAAGACTGTTTTATCTGTGACTTCAAAGAAGAGGATACTGTGGCGTAAAAGCATCCGTCTCATCGGCGTAAAACACATGGTTGGGTTGGAGTCGGCAGATCAGGGTAATTCCCTATCGATCTTTCCTGGCATTTAATCAAGCAATTTGACCTCGTACTCGCCCTGTCCCCACTGTCAACAACACATTAGACCTTCAACGGATATTGCTCTATCTGTATATCATTTGTTGCTCTCGGTCAAATGTCAGCATTATGAAGACTTGTAATACTGTTTTTGTCAGGGTATTTGCCTTTGAACCAGTACTCGCGAAGAGTGCTTGTATAGTTATACACATATTGTAAGGAGCCTGTAGGTTATATAGTGTGCATTGCTCTCTTGGCCGGGTTGGGGTGTAACGTCACCCCGATGTCATCGGAGCCAATTTAGGAGGTTTACCATTTGGGAGAAACCTCCAGAAGTAGAACTGTCAATGCCAGTTTTAATCTGGGAGTTGATCCAATCAACAACAGTACATAATTCCTATAAAGAACTGAAGAACCCAAATTCCTTCAAAGAACTGAAGAACCCAAATTCCTTCAAAGAACTGAAGAACCCAAATTCCTTCAAAGATCTGAAGAACCCAATTCCTTTCGAGATGATGTTTCGTTGACCTCAAGTTTACTGAATGTTTAGAGTGTAAGGGTATTCTGTAAGACAAGCAATTCCCATGAAACAAACAACGTAACATTCCCATGTGCACGCCATCAGCTTATACCATTATTAATGGCATTAGTATGACAATAGCAGTGCAATAATCACATTTGCGTAGGGAATGTTATTACCAGTGTACATGGTCTTGTAATTAAAACGACGGCAACCCATAAATTTAGATTAGGTTGTCAAGGAATATGTGTTGTGCGTTCCACATCAATGGTTGACTCGTCCTTTCACTGCCAGCAACCGGTGCCTTAAAGCAGTGACCACTAGTGGTGTTCCGATTAATTGAAATAATCGAAGATTGGTCGCAGTGACCAAACGACCAAGCAATCGATCACATTTTCTCATAATCGAACATAAACGATTTTGGAACTACTGTTTTAGTCTTTGAAATACTTGACAATGGAACATATCTTAGAAGTTGTCAGGGCCTGGAAACATGTTTATTTCTTAGAAAACTCACTTCACTAACTGAAAAGTCATTACTGAATATTTCTCTAAGACTCCAGGAAGTTTATGTTTATGATATATTAGTCATCACTTTAAAGTAACAAGTTGCATCATGTTATACATATCTGCAGTAACAACCTGGATAGGAAAATCTGAAAAATGATGCTAACCAATTTTTTTCGATGATTGTTCGTTGGTAATGAAGCAACCATCGATTGTGAGATTTCAACCAATTCCAAACACTACTGACCACTAATGTTTATTCTGTCTCACACATGTTACATCGGGCCACAGATTTTACCATACACACTCCAACAAGATGTGCCACACATTTCTCTAACAGTCAAATAAACACACCAAAAAAGATGTGCCACATAGAGATTTGTCCGATGTGGTGTAAGTCAAACAGGCATACTGCGGGCGTGTCACCACTAACAGGTAAGTCATCCGCACTATAAGTCAAACAGGCATACTGCGGGCGTGTCACCACTAACAGGTAAGTCCTCCGCACTATAAGTCAAACAGGCATACTGCGGGCGTGTCACCACTAACAGGTAAGTCCTCCGCGCTATAAGTCAAACAGGCATACTGCGGGCGTGTCACCACTAACAGGTAAGTCATCCGCACTATAAGTCAAACAGGCATACTGCGGGCGTGTCACCACTAACAGGTAAGTCCTCCGCACTATAAGTCAAACAGGCATACTGCGGGCGTGTCACCACTAACAGGTAAGTCCTCCGCACTATAAGTCAAACAGGCATACTGCGGGCGTGTCACCACTAACAGGTAAGTCCTCCGCACTATAAGTCAAACATACACACTGCAGGCGTGTCTCATCTAACAGATGTTACTGTCTCTTTATAAGTAAAGCATACAAACAGTGAACGTGGCACACTGATACGACTATTTCACTGTACGTCCAACATATACACAGTGAACACGTCACACACTGATACAACTACCTCACTACAAGTCAAACATGAACACAGAGAACATGTCACACACTGATACAATAATGTCACTTCAAGTCAAACATTCACACAGTGAACGTGTTACACATTGATACAATTACTGCATTTCACTACAAGTCAAACATACACACAGTGAACGTGTCACACAGTGAGACCTCACTATACGTCAATCATACACACAGTGAACGTGTCACACCCTGAGACAATAATCTCACTATACGTCAAACATACACACAGTGAACACGTCACACACTGATACAACTATCTCACTACAAGTGAAACATACACACACAGTGAACGTGTCACACACTGACACAATTATTTCACATACAGTGATACGACTATCACACTATACGTCAAACATACACGTATTGATCGTGTCACACACTGATACGACTATCTCACTACAAGTGAAACACACAAACAGTGAACGTGTCACACATTGATAGTAACGAATGTCTCACTATAGGTCAAACATACACACAGTGAACGTGTCACACACAGATAAGACTATTTCACTATACATCAAACATACACACAGTTAACGTGCCACACAGATACGACTATCTCACTATAGGTCAAACATACACACAGTGAACGTGTCAACACACAGATACGACTATTTCACTATACATCAAACATACACACAGTGAACGTGCCACACAGATACGACTATCTCACTATACATCAAACATACACACAGTGAACGTGTCACACACAGATAGGACTATCTCACTATACATCAAACATACACACAGTGAACGTGTAACACAGATACGACTATCTCACTATACATGTACGTCAAACATACACACAGTGAACGTGTCACACACATATACAAGTCACAGTCACTATGATAGGATAAGCCAATGATTAAATTGACTTTTACAACAGACTTTCTGCGAACAGTATACTTTGGGAATATAACCAATGGATACTTTTATACACATCCCACCAGATATCAAAGATATTTTCCCTTATCTAGGTTTGGACAAAATGCCTTGCCAACGTATTTTGACCTTCTGAAGTGGATGGGCACACTCCCTGTACAGTTTCTGTTTCAATTACCACGATGGGTCTAAAAATCGATGCTGCTCTTTTTCTTTGTAGTTCTTCGGTGAAGTTACCACTCTTTTTTAATCGAGTAAAACAGCTCAATCTCTTTATGTTCTCGCCAGGCGTGATAATTCCTTGGTTTGGGTTAGTCTTTGTTGATGACTTGGAACTGTGGCTCTTAACCAGGCCTAAAATTGCTTACTGGCGCCTTTGCTGGTTAATGCTTCAGAAAATGGTTACATTCGCCCACCAACAGGTACAGGAAACGTCTGCTAGGTTGAGGGGCTTCAGAACCTGGGTTTATGATTCTGTTGAGTGAAAATCTATTCTGCCTCTTGATAACCTTTGTTAGGACTGCTGCAAATGTTTTCAATGAAAGTTAAGTTCGGGTGTGAGACTGCAGGTAAACAACCTTGTATCTAAAATTCACAAACATAATCAGACTGATTTTGTTTTAAAGCTGCCAAGAGATTAGATATCTCTCTGAAGGAATATGCTTTCCAGGTTGTTGCATTTCCTCCGTGCATTTTCAGCTCACCATCAATGAATCTGGGACAGGAATAATGTTCAGCCCCATTGGCTTCAAGTAATTGACAAAATGAAACCTCGTTTGTTTGACTGTTCGCGATTGAGCATCCACATCCATTGATTGTCCACTTTTGATTGTTTGCTTGTGTTTGTTTGTGTCCATATTTGACTTTGTGTCTGCTACTGAGCGCTTGATTGTTCTTATCACGTTTGCATGTTTGTTCACCTTTGATTGCTTATGTTCGTTTGACCGTTCACTTTCGTGGGAGTATCAGAGGCAATGAAACGACAGAGTTTCTATAAATCTTGCGGTGCTGATACCGGGCATGTTGTTTGCGCGGAACAATGAAGAAATCAGTATATGTTGAATTACGATTTAGTGTAAACTATATATCTGAGGTCGAGTGAGGGAGGTTTATTTGCCTGTTTTAGCAATATTCCAGGAAAAGGCTTCAAGGGCCTTACATGTTGAGCCTTTTCATGACCCAAACTCTCATTCGGCCTGACGAGACTCTTAAAGACGCGTTGCCCATGTTTAATTCATACCAGACGTCATTTTCGATTATGTAATATCATAATGACTGAGGTAAACGCAATTACAAAATACAATGTTCCATTCTTCATGAATATTGAAGGTGATGCTCTATACATACAGCATTGAGTTCCATTACACGCGCAACATGCTAATTTTGTGTTTCTTATCTGTCATATTGACTAATCCTAGTAACGTAATCAGACTTCAAGAGGGATTCTGACCTGATCAGGTTGTAAAACCATCTTGAACTCATCTCGTGTTATGACATTTCAGTTTCGTGAAACTATACTCATTGCTACCGGAGCCATTGAACATTTATATTCAGCCAGTGCTCTGGACACGATTCCTTTCCATCTGAACTATGTATAATGATACCCTGTCGTCCTGGCGGTTACTTGAAACGTCCAGGGATATACATAAGCACATACCTGTGACTAAGTTATCCGGGGAATCGTTGATCAGACTGATTGACACAGAAAAGGTGATTCATGAAGTATCACTGCAATTATGTATTGACACATCTATGTGCAGCTAGTGAAATGTTTTGCTGTCCCAGAATGCTGTTTCATCAAATCCAGTGACTGATGTCATGAGCATCGATGATGCAGTTCGGATAGGATGACATGCAATCAAACACCTGACCACCTAATCTATTTACATCATAGCTTGCATGGGCTGTTGATGTATCCTCAAATATTGGCTCAAGTGTTGGCTCCCCAGCATCATAAATGTTCGA
Source organism: Haliotis rubra (assembly GCF_003918875.1). NCBI lineage: Eukaryota > Metazoa > Mollusca > Gastropoda > Lepetellida > Haliotidae > Haliotis > Haliotis rubra. The sequence continues at coordinate 201,748 of NW_025767683.1, forward strand.
TCCCCACTTTGGATGAGGAGTTAAGCTTAACGCCGCATAAAACAAACCATTCTTGTTAATTGGTTGAAGACACATTCAGTACGTAAGGGGGCGGTATTTTAGCTTAGTGGTTAAAGCATTCGCTCGGCGCGCTGAAGATCCTGGTTCGATTCCCCAATGTGTGAAGCCCGTTTCTGGTGTCCCCGCCATGATATTGCTGGAATATGGCAAACTCACTCTCTCACTAGGCACTTAAGATTGCTCAATCCCTTGCAAAAGTTCTCGTAACTGACAGGATCATTAATTCACGTTCTTAAGATGAAATAACAAATCCGACATCTTTACGATAACAGTTGGAGTTCCATAACAAAATGAGCTCTATCTACAGGCGGGTTTCATTACAGTTGTGTCACAGTTATGTGATACTGGGGACATACTCATCCCACAACTCTCGCGAGACTTTCATTTGATTGAAGTGTCGTCTGCTTCTATCGGGGGACTGTGGCGCACCGACCACACGGGCTGCTGTACGTGTCAAAATGCTTTTTGAACAAATTACTGCCCTACATTGATGTGGACCTTTCAATATGTTTGTTACACCAGATGACCCATCACTGAGATTTGATATTTTTTTTCAAACAGAATGTCTTTGGAGATCAGCTGGTTTTACAGTAAATGAAATTGCAGTCTCCCATGCAAATCAAAGTCGTAAATCAAGCTTAAGAGTGCCGATATTTCTGTGTGAGTGAATACACCGTGTCCACAGCACTCGCAAAGAAATACAGAGGTAATTTTCTCGCGCAACAAGCATTATCGAAGATTACCATTTGGGTGGTATTGATCGGGAAATTTCCATATACATCACTCAAGGAAATACAATCGTGTTAAAAAGATACTCTCCTGGTTTGTTCTGAAGTGACCGAGTACAATCATTACAGTCATTCTAAAACCATTCGACCTATCACCTTTACGTATGAACGGCCCAAGGGTATATTTACTTCAACCGATAATAATCAACGTCGAAACTTTGACACGAACGGGTTCTGAAGTAGAGGTCATCTCATGTTGACAACTGCCAAGGGACCCACCATTTTCTTCCAAGATTGTCGAGTACTGGTTAAGATCAGCTGCAGTGATTCCAATAGGGTTCGAAAAATATTTGCTTTTCCCACTAAACTGTCTATTTTGATTGATTTTTGGTGGGTTAGTGAATACTCTTGGCAAGAGGGAGTGTTTACCATCGATTCCCATATGGTGACGTTAAGGCCTGATGTAGTCGCAAGTCTGTTTAATCCCCATGTTAACGGAGTGGCGTTCTGGTATTGGGAAATAATCACATGAATACGTAGTTATCTGTTTTATAGACGACTTACAGTCTGTTCATAAGGTATCATTTACACTTTCCAACCGTCATGAAACGAACCAGCTTAGTGATCCGCGTGTTTGTTGGGATGCCTTGAGGGGGTTCTCCAATATCTTCTTTGGGATTAATTACTAGGGTGACTGGAGACGGGGATTCCAAACACGGGACAATGATTGTTCACGGGACTAAAATCCTTTCCATTTTATTAGTATAGATGTAATTAATTATTATGTTTTTTGTTGTAAACAGTTAATCTCATCTGCTGTTACAAGATTAGGTTCATAATATTTTTACCATTTATATGCTTACCCTGTTTCGTTTCGTGTCATGTCTGATTTTCAGTGATTCATTCATGACCTGTCACAGCTGTTTTGTTTTCTACGTCCAGTTGAATAATTGAGACTGGTTGTTCTCAGGCTTTGACGTTTTATGTGCACAAAAATACCAAATATACTTCTGGTTTTTGGAACACACCAATGACGAGAAGTGAAAACACATACAATTTTATTTCTTATTGCTTATTGTATATATACTGGCGACAGGGGCGTTTTCTGTTCCACAGTATATCCAATATACGTTTTGAGCATATACCACAAAAATACCAAATATACACCCGGGTTCTTGTAATTGGAACACACCAGTGACGAGAAGTGAAAACACATAAAATTTTACTTCTTATTGCTTATTGTATATATACTGGCGAAAGGGGCGTCTTCTGTTCCACAGTATATCCAATATACGTTTTGAGCATATACCACGCCTACATTAAAGTGAGAAGGGATACAGCTGAGAGGGAAGTCACGAACTTCCTGACTGATGACAAGGGATATTTCACGAATCTCTTTTGTGAAGCGTGTGTTGATGTGCCATTAATTATCATTGCTGGAAGACCTTTTCAAACTAAAGATCTCCTAGCCTTTCCGGGAAGTGCCGACGTTGAAACACCGAGGGACATATATTCTATTTCCAATTTCGAAAAGGTGATTTTGAAATAAAAAATGTTCACGTGGTATTTTGAAATCGACAAGTCTAACATTGCTCGCAATTTCAGACAGGGTTTGATATCATTCGGTGTGTTATTCCTATAAAATTGATTTTAAAGAGATGTCTGTATCTCATGGACACTTATATAATTACATTGATCGGTACGGAGTATTGGCACTGTTCTCCCGTTACTGATTTCCCGGGTTACAGCAGTAATCCAGGACATCACCGCATTCAACCCATGTTGACAATCGAACCGGTACTTTGTGTGTTGTGTGTCCAAGCCAGCCCAAATAGTGGCGAAATATCCCTACTTCAGCTTCGCGGTTATGTGACTGGCTCTAATGTATTTGACGTTAGTGAACGTTATTTTAGTATTTGTCTTAGTCTATCATATAGATCCTGAAACAAATGTACCCAATACACCCCACGTTCGTATACAATATGTGTCTGTAAAGCAACGTTTCTTAAACAAGAGTCTGTTCCTCTATATTGTATGTATTTGCAGTGTATGTCAATACACGTAACTCCAGGGGCGGTGGGGTAGCCTAGTGGTTAACGCGTTCGTTCGTCACGCTGAAGACCCAGGTTCGATTCTCCACATGGGTACAATGTGTGAAGCCCATTTCTGGCATCCCCCGCCGTGATATTGCTGGAATATTGCTAAAAGCGGCGTAAAACCTCACTCACTCACATAACTCCTCGTGACACTACGTACTTGTGTTCGTATCCAGGGTAGTCTTCAACAGCAAAAAGGATGTAATGGTGTTATTTGACTGAGCCGACAGACAATGTAGGTTTTATACATACTACAAGCATACCCTCCGTAGGACTACAATTTGACCCGAGTCTTGTCTACTTTGACGCACTTTGGTCTTCTGATTCTATTTCCACCCTGCCATGATGGATTCCCGGGTAGAATTAGATTGGTGCTAGTCGTAAGAGTCTACTTGGGTCATATGGTCAGACTTGAGGATTTGGTCGACTGAATGTCACGGAACCCCGATAAAGTGGCGTGTCGCTCGACATATCAACCTCTTGATTGTAAAGTCAAGTATGTGGATACCTGCAGGATTATCATATTGTTGGAATATTGCTAGATACGGCATTGAACAAGCCAAAAAAACAGTAATAGAAACTGTCAACGACTTGGCATCTGTTGTGGGCTACTCAGTACTCAAAGTAAGAATAGTCAATATGAAATGACAGTATTTCGCCAAATTTAACGCCTTTGTCTGAAGTTTCACTTTTGCGAAAATACTAAAACAAGTGTTGCCATGAGATAAATTCTGACCATTCAAAGCTTATATATAATATCCGCACGCATTCCTCTGAATGTTATATTTTATGTTTAAGACTAGTTATGGTTATGACAGAATCATTGCCCGCACTCGGGTTTTATGGTCTTCCTGTGTATTGACATTTCCTATCGGTTTTCTCCACAACTAGGGAATGTCTATTTGTAAACATTGGCTCCCAGATGTAGACTGTAGATTGGAGAACCACGCCATTAAATTAGCTTTCACGACGCAAAAACGTTTTAATATGTATACAGTCATTTCCTGAAAGGGATAATGTAGTATGAAGGATGTTTGGGTCTGTTTGGATTGAAGCTTCCCATATTTTATTCAGCCAAAATGGGGATACCCGAATGCAGAGGGGGTCCCCAGTAGTGTACTTAGGAACCGACTAAATGGCAAAACATCATGTTTGGATTGTGTGATTGAAACCCATATAGAGGTTATTGCAATACGCTACAAACAAAGGTCTTTCATTATTGCAGTGGTGCAGTTTCTCTACACACACACACATCAGTATTGAAAAATGTAATAATATATTTGCGAGGGAATAAGATAAAAGCTGTTTTGTTAAACTCTGTCACAGTCCATTACTATTGCTGTTGTTATGTTAGCAGTACATTTACACACGCATGTAAATTTAAAGACATATTTATATCCACAAATACATTTGGCGAGGGAATATATAAAGAATTGTTTTGTTGAACTATATCACAGTCCATTACTATTGCTGTTGTGTTGCCATGGCAGCACATTTACGCTCGTATCTGAACTTAAAATTATATTGACACATCTAAATAATTCTAAACCTGTTATGCTGTAGTGTTGCTATGCTATTGTGGACTAAGTACGTGTACATTAACACTCAAAAGTATTTTCATATACGTATGTTTTGCGAGAAAATAAGGATAAAAACAGGGTTTTTTTAGCTATGTGATAATACAACATCACATCAAGATCTTAGAGTACTCATCACTTTAATAGACGTCATATGAAGATATTGAAGCAACTATTTCCTAAAAAAGTAATGCTCACACACTGCGGTCTTCTTGCAACTGCGACACTCGTATTCACAATGACATAGTTTCATTTTTTGTGTGTTATGATATTACAGCTGTATATCTAAAATCTTGGTCATCGGATACCATGAAATACATCAACCACGTCAGCGATCGAGCCTGTCCACACGATCCCGTTAGTCGCCTCTTACGACAAGCATGGGTTGCCGAATAAAGACTTCTAACCTGAATCTTCACTGAACATGATACATGTGTTCATTTTGAGATATTATCGTGGTGACATGTGTATTCGAGACACCGGGTGTCCGTGGTGATTCATCACGCTCACGAGGAGGTATGTGTTCTCACTGACAAATACACCTGATGACATCTGAGCCCATGTAAATACGGTTAGCTCGTGATGAATCAGATGATAATACCAATTGTTCGTGATGACGCTATACAGCTGACCTAATATAGGTACGAAAGAGTTAGTGAGTGAGTATGGTTTTACGCCGCTTTGAGCAATATTCCAGCAATATCACTGCGGGTGACACCAGAAAGGCACGAAAGGACCGAATCGAATATTTAGTTTTCTCTCAGTAAAGACTTGCATTATTTGCGGTTGCGGCACTAGGTTGAATAATTCGTAACGGGTCATTTCACCCCAAACACGTTCACCCCAAGTCGTTTCACCCGGGTTGTTTCACCCCAAGCACGTTCACCCATAGTCGTTTCACCTCAACACGTTCACCCCGTTTGGGGGTAGTTTCACCCCAGCAAAAAAAATATTTTTGATATCAACTATAAAATGGTTTCAATAATTTATTCATCTATGTATAGTGTCGAAACAGCATATTCAGGTTGTTTGAATAATTATATCAGTTCATATTGGCTGTGTTGGATCGGATGTCGTCCTTCAGTGACGATTGCAAGTAGCTGCCTACTGAATAATCACACACGCCTGTCAACGTAAACTACAATGCAACATCTACCCCGACTAATACCTTTACCTTATGTTTTTATTTTGTTTTTTGTTGTTTTTTTTGGGGGTTGTTTTGTTGTTGTTGTTTGGGGGTAAATAATTATTCAATAATTTTTCACCATAATTTAGTTATTTGTGGGGAATTGGGGGAGGTTCTGAATATAGGTTTGTGCTTCAGACCAAAGAAAAACGATCTAAAACAGTTACAGCCGTCGTTGAGATGAATGTCGGTTATGCTCAGTTTTAACTCCATTACGACTGACTGACTGAGTATGGTTTTACGCCGTTTTTCCAGCAATATCACGGCGGGGGACACCAGAAATGGGCTTCACAAATTGTACCCATGTGGGGAATCGAACCCGGGCCTTCGACGTGAGGAGCGAACGCTTTGACCACTAGGCTACCCCACCGCCCCAACTCCATTATGAAATGTGTTTGTTAACTGATCGGTCGAATGCTAACATTCTATGATCTAACGTACACATTCTTCAAAGCAACTGTCTTTCAGACTCCGTGATATGATTTTATAAAAGTGTTACAACGGGAAATAGGGTTTCGTTTTAAGTTACTGTAACAAACGCTTAACCAACAGCGGGACGTGGCTCATATAGCCCTCACTTCTCCTGTGGTCAACTGAAGGCCGGACTCGATGCATACATTTTTCATTTTTCACCGTGGTCGAAATATCCGCAAATATATTGTGAAATATAGTGTTCATTGGCGGATCCAAGGGTGAGATCCTGGATCCGCCTATGGTGTTTCGTAGGCATGTGAGCTCGGCGAAAGCTGCGTTTATGTAACTTACTTACTTACTTACTTACTTTCAAATACATGTGCCACACACTCCATACATTAAAGCCTGTTTTGACGCCTGTGTTCGACTTTATTAGAATCATTGATGTAGTGGTGGCCATATGAAGTGTTCCTGTTCGTGGTCTTACTGGGCTGCTGTGCTGTGTACTGGTCACAATGATTCAGCTGGACACCGGATGATGATGGTCACCAAGAATACTGGCTATATACTGGTCACAATGATTCAGCTGCACACCGGATGATGGTCACCAAGAATACTGGCTTGGGTACGTGTCAGGAAAAGAAGAGCTTATGTAAAAAACAATTGAAGAAAGCTGTTAATAAAATAAGGGGTTTCCTGCGAAATACTACACCAGTTACCATGGTGACGTGATGTTGCAAAGGGAGAGTTATATAAATCGTAAGGGTTCCTTAGCACTCAGACACACGTCTTTTTTCCATCACATTCATTAATCATAAGGGACCGTCGCCGATCACCTTCAAATATGTCGTTCCGGGCACAAGATCCCATTCTGTCTAATTCAGAGGGCGATCAAGCAATGGGTAGGTTGAATGTTTTCTTGTTATTTGTTGTGGTATGTGTCACGGATCTTAATTGGGTGTGTGCGTGTCTGTGTGACTGTGTGTCTGTGTGACCTGCTACTCACCGCCATAGATGTTCTCCTTTAGGTTTCACTAAAGAGTTAGACCTATGCTACTTTTGTTGAGATTATCCATGTCTTAAAATAACTGAATTGAATAATATGAGCTGGGTTTTACGCCGTTTTAAGCAACATTCCAGAAATATCACCGCGAGGGACACCTGAAATGGGCTTCACACATTGTACTCACGTCGGGAATGCAACAGGGACCTTTGGAGTGACGAACGAACTCTTTGACTAATAGGCTATCGCACCGCCCCTCATATAATTGAAATACTTTTTAGTAAAAACATGCTGATTACGAAAGGCAAAAGTGTGTGAAAAGATTATTTGCAAAATGTAACTTTGGGCTAGAATTTAGTCAGGTGCAATGAGTGAGTGAGTGAGTGAGTTGGGTTTTAGGCCGCTTTTAGCAATAGTCCAGCAATATCACGGCGGGGGACACCAGAAATGTACTCACGCGAGGAATTCAACATGGGCCTTTGTCGTTAACCACTAGGCTACCCCACCAGCTTTAATATAACTTAAATACTTTTGAGTAAATATACTGATTACGAAAGGCAAAAGTGTGTGAAAAGATGACTATCGAAATGTGACTTTGTGCCGGAATTTAGTCAGTACAGTAATGACGCATCATGACCATGATGTAAATGAATATCAAGGCATCACTCTTATGGACATTTGTGGCAAGGTTTTTACGCTGGCTCTATATAACATGGAAATAGTTTGAGGAATTTTATGACAAACTTCCAGAATGCCAGGCAGGTTTCCAGAAGGACAAGTCTACAGTTGCCAATATGTTTATACAACACTCTCTAGTTCAGAAATATATGTCGAAATGAAACGGAAGGTTTTGCAGCCTGTTTATTGATTTCCAGAAGGCCTTCGATTCGGTTAATAGGGGGCTTCTTTGTTCTTTACTCGAACGGTATTCATGAGAAAAGGATACTTATAAAAAAAATCCAAAATAGTATGTCGGTTCTATAGAGCTCTTAAAGTGGTGATAAACAAGGCTGCACTTCAAGTCCCCTTTTGTTTTCACTATTTGCTAACAACTTAGAGAATGATAAGTTTGGAAGTAGAGAAGTCTTTGTCCACCATGACATGCTACTATCTATGTGAATGGGTTTTTTTCAGTTACAGTCCTCAAACTGCAAAGAGCATTAGATGTCTTACAAACATTTTGTAGCATATGGGGTCTGAAGTTAACCTCGGCTAAACTGAAGTTTTAGTACTTAGAAATGGAGGCAAATTATGAAGAGTGACAGCTATGGGCCACATCTGACAGGGATTCTACATGTACTTTTGTAGAGGTATTGCTCAGAATGTGTGATGGCGATTAGGTGCCTGACTCCAATCTGACTCGACCTACCAAAAGTACTAAGATCTGTACTTTACTGAGAAAGTCTAGTCCCAAATATAACATAGGTTATGGTTGTGTCTATTTACGTGTGACTGAAAATGAAATCAATTTTGTATTGATATGCGACGCATATGTTAACATTCGTTCAAAATATTTCCCATTTCTATACTATATTTGGGATAGTTTGATAGCGCTTCTGCAGTTTTCCGATACATGGCATCTTAAACATTTTAAAATTACATTAAAAATGCTACAAATCTCTGAGTCCGATCTTCACAATTGGGACTATTTGCTGTTGCACGGTTAACTTTACGGGGGCCTAAGTTCTGAATGCTGAAATAAAATGATTGTTTGGTTGTTTGTTTATTTGTTTATTGTTTTTGCACCTCACTTTTTACCTCCATAAGACGTTGCTGTGAAGTTAGGTAAGAGAGGTGGAGATATACACGTAATTGGCAAGTTTGGTTGTGTAGACTTTCTTGTACTTGTGACCTAAACTGAACTGGCTGTACACATAGGCAAGAAACCGTACGGTCCTCAATGGACGTTCTCCGACATTTGTCTCTCCTTCGTGGTCTGTACGACATACTGTTGATATTCATCATATTGTAATAATGTGCACATATATAATGCATTGAGCACGCACCCTAAAATATAATCAAGCCTTAAATATTTATCCCGGTCAATTTATCAGAATGAGCTCGGTTGTCATTCTCAGCTCCCTGGGGAATATACAACCCACGCTGTGCTTTAGGCACTAGAAGGTTAACAATCATCTTACTGGGTGTACATTATTTATTCAATACACTCATTGTTTCATCAGAATGTATGGACAATACCTCTGTGACGCGACGTACATTGTCACAAGTTGGACAAAGTCACTTTCCAGGAAACACTACTGTAAACTATCATCATTGATTCCCCATGTTATTAACACCATGTGTCTTTCTAGACAAGCTTCATAGTCATTTATCATTGGCAGTATCACTACATGTGGCATTATGAAACATGATAAAGGTGTTACTGTATGGAAAGCCTCAAGGGAGACGACCCTGACCCAATGACATAAATAGTTTATGAAGAGAGAGAAAAGTCCTTTCAACTAGATCCGACATCAAGCAAGATGTTTTTGTTCCCTTTACACTTTGTTTGTGGAGGGAGGATTATTGGATTCTCGTATTAGTGACTGTCCCTGACCCACCTAACTTCAATAGCTTTTCAAGAACGATAAATCCCTTCATTAGTCTTTCTTCTTTGAAGGCAAATCAAACGTTACTGTAGCGTTATCTGTCCGGACTAGTATCTTAACAGGTGAATGATGAGATTATTTCTCCTGTGTTTCTTGCAGATGTACATGAGATGAACATGGATGCCGACGACGACGAAGGATCCTACTACGGTTCTTCCTACGGCTACGAGGACCTTACGTTCCTCGAAGCATGCATCGAACAAGACATTGAGGCGGTGCAAGCGATCCTGACGAAAACCCGACAGAGGAGGAAATCAATGAAAGAGACAGATCTGGAAGGGTGAGCTTTTCTAAAGACGGAGCTAATGTCATGGAATATCGACCTGTGAAGATCCGGGTTAGAATTGGTCTTCAGTAACCCATGCTTGTCGTAAGAGGCGACAAACGGGATCAGATGGTCAGACTCGTTGACATGGTTGACACATGCCATTGTATCCCAGTTGCGTAGGTCGATGCTCATGCTGTTGATCACTGGATTGTCTGGTCCAGACTTAATTATTTACAGGCCGCAGCCATATAGCTGGAATATTACTGAGTGCGGCGTAAAACAACAAACCAAATGATCAAGGATTACCGTTTATGTTTAGTGTGTGTCCAATATGGATCAAACAAAAGCAACCTTGTTTCATGTAATCATCTCCACATTTTCGCTCGTCCTGTTTGAATCTTGACAAAGTGATTTTAATGAAATTTATTCTACTTTCGCGTAAGCAAAAGCGCAGGTAAGGTAATTTCCTGAAGCCGTTCCTCTTGGTTGCTTTGGCTCAGATAAAATTCAGGTGGTTCGCGTGTTAAGTCGGCGAGGATAAAAACAATATTTTTGTTTTATTTTGGGAATAGTTGTGAATTAGGGTCAGCCGGAGATGGATACGTAAATTGCACCGAAAGGTTTACGCAAGGTCGGACTGCTATGGCCTCAGAATCAACGCGTTAGTTGACGAGGAAGGTATCACGTGATATGGAAATTAGCTTGTTATTGTGGCGCGAAGCTAAGTCATCGCTTAGCGTTGCGCGGAAACATAAACTTCTTATGTTCCCAATGTCTATGCATAATTAAGGGGCCATAACTAGATATCTTTTTATTCGTAAATTCAAACTTAGAAGGGTCCCGGGATAAAGGGGATTTCATCTCACATTCGTTTGTGTTTTATCTCTTTTGTTCCAGATGTTGCTATGTTACTGTAAACATCTCTTGTCTGATGCAAGATGATAATTACATAGCTAAGTGTACAATAATGACAGCGCCATTCATCTTACTGGTGTGGATAGTGGTCTTCTGTTAAAATCGTTGTGTAAAGTTATTCACAGACAATTCTGATAACGGTCTAGCACGAAAGGCTTCGACTGTCTTCTCGAAGGGTCACCATGACTCCTCTTCAGTGTCCTTGACCTCTGATCATGTCGTAACTAGTATGTCAAGAACATAGCATGATTTCCTGAAACATGTATGTGTTGCTTAAGAAAATAAAAACACAAAGCCTAATTCTCTTTTTGGTTTCAAAAAAACATGTCTGCTGAGCTGCATGTATTTCTATGTGATCAATATTTTTGTTTCGCGCAACTTTGTCGTTTAACGTAGGAAGAACGTTATAGATATTTTATATTTTGAAATGGAACGTTTAATAAATGTACACAGAGCTGAACGGCATCAAGGTAACATAGGTAAATTTTGGTGTACACGCCAACTATTCAAGTATTGTAGCGACTGATTTTAAAGGAATTTCCATCTTCTGTCAAAGTAATTGACTTACAGCTTTAAAGCGTGTTCACAAATGGTATATTCTCTTAATGTAGTTCGGTACACGTGCAATTTTGAGGGGCTTATAAGTCTTTTTTCGACGGGCCTGGTCTGTTTATATGTCTGAGGGTGTCTTTCCGTGTCTGTGTATGTGAATGTGTTTGCCTATTAATTGAACGTCTCTGTCTCATGCAAAGAAAAGGATATGGTCGGTATCTATTTTTTCATCTCAGGAGGACACAATGTAAATGTTCAAACATTCTATGGACCGAACCAGTTCAAGTCTGACATCATTTCACCATCCAATAAGATTTGATCTTGTGATTTCAGACAGGGCTAAGTCACACGAGCGCTCATGGCATCGTGCCAGTACTTGACATGCTCGTAGACATACCGGAAGTGGATCCCAATATTCCGGATAAGGAAGGAAATACCCCTCTCATATTCAGCTCTCAAGCAGGTATGTTGCTCTTTTAGACTTATTGTTATAGTATTCTTTTATCAGGTATTTTAATTTAATCATCACACGCAGACTGTTTTCTGTGTTGATTGAGCTGTAATCGTGTGTTGATATGAGCTTTTGATTTCCTGTTATATGAATATTTTAAATAAGATAATTTACATAATACACGTATCTCTTCCATTTTGATGTCAGTAGTTATCTTATCACATTGACTGGTGAGGTTAGCAGTCAACTAACAACTCCTTCAACGGTATGCTAAAGAGAAAAATGCTTAAAAATTGCCCAAAAAGTATTGAGATCTAGTAGCGGATTGCGGTTTAATGATGACTATCATCTGCATTACTGAAGGAATAACCGATTTATCATAGCATATATTGGAATTTGGCGTTTCAGCCAGAACTTATGGCAGTACCGACAGGGCGTCCTTTAGAGGGGTACTTATGTTTATCCAAGTGCAAAGTTGAACCAAGAAAGAAATGATTTTAGCGCACTGGAAATCAAATAAGGATTGGGAGATGAGGTAGCCTAGCGGTTAAACCTTCGCTTGTGATGCTGCAGATTCTAGTTCGATTCCTTACAAGGGTACACTGTGTGAATCCCGTTTCTCGTTTCCCCTACCGTGATGTTGTGGGAACACTGCTAAAAGCGGAAACAATTGTGTTCAAATTAGTTTGAGAGTGGCGAAAAATGTTTTTAAAACAAAATAAAATGTAGACATAAAACGTTCAGGAAACCCTTGGTGTAATAACCAGTTGCATATAGAAATGTTCTTTGGAAAATTATCTTCCAGGTAAATCCTGTTTGCCACAAGAGACAACTAAATTTTTATTAGAACTGTCGTTTCAGTCCGTGATCATGACTGATCATATGTTATCACACATAGAAGGCGTGGATAATTTCTCATACTATTAAACATCGTTTGGCCTGGCTGTGCTACAGCTAGTATATGCCGAAACACGGCGTCAGAGATCGTTTAGTTATTCCCTCAACAGCACGGGGTTGTGCAAAGGCTCCACAAGATACGAAGACTCCACTAATTGCAGTTTGTCGTCTCCATAATTCTCTTTATACCCCGTGATCTGCCGAATCAGCAATAATGATACATTTATTACAGCCCCGTTGCAAAATCACCCCTTTTTAATACCAGACTCTGTACAACGTGTCGGCACATCACTAGAGTGAAACCCCTGGACACGACGTAAATCAGTAGTTACTGAGTCCTTATCATCGCCAGGAGAGAAGAAACCCAGTTATCTTCCAAATATTCCTTAATATATTGAAACATTAAATTCCCGGGACCCCTATCTTTCTCTTCAGCAATTCGTTTTTATTGGAATGGAAATTTGAAATATTCATGAATTCGTGATAATAGTTTGAAAAGCGGACAAAAAGTTATTTCAGCATATGTTTTCAAATAAACAATTTTAGATTTCTTATAACATCTTGGTTGTTTGGTATGAAAAACCATAAACGTAACGGATATATTATTCCTGGTAAGTTTTGTTTTAAGATTTAATCTTTAATAGCACAATGCATTAGTGGAGATGACTGAGTCGTCAGTCATCCGGTAGCTGAAACGTCGTGGTGACATTTCAAAGATTCCATTGGTTGAAACTGATTTAATCAAATCTCCGAAATTGTCACGATTCGTAATGATACATCACAATCATTACATATGTTGTTGTTATTTTAAATTAAATTAGGAATATATGCATCATTGATTCATTTCCTCCCAAGATAGGATTAACGATACATCAGAGTATCACTCCATCCCAAAGTCTGTTGTTCATATACTATCCCCAAAAAGAAACGCATAGGCGTTTTGTATTTTTTAAGAATCTATTAATTATCGATTGTGTTCAAACAATCGTCTAAATATGTAACAAAAGTGTTGATAACATGATTTTACACTGTTGCACAAGTGAAACATCGACTTTATCTGAAAAAGTTGATTTTGATGAGATTTCTTACAAGAATTGAAAAGGCATCTCCACAAAGCAACAGATATCACCTTCCAGTTGAAATTGTGAAGCAAAGAGCATGCACTGTCTGGCTATAAAAATCCAGGTTACTTTCGGAAATCAGCATTCGCTTTGAAGGAGTTTCAAGGTCAAATCACTACGCCAAGTCTTGACGCTGCGACACGGAACACCGCCATTGAACGAATGCACGCTAGAAATTACCAATTTTCTGTTGCCAGGCGTCTGAATGTTAGTCTGAGCACGATATCACTGCTTGCAGCTCGTAACAACCAAACAGGTATAACAAATCACCGTCCCCGTACAGGCAGACCTCGAGTCACCACTGCAGCCCAAGATCGGTACATCCCGGTACTACATTTTCGTGATCGTACTGCCGCGGGTGAGAGCACAGCAGCCAGGGTGCCTGGACTTCGGAGGATATCCGGTCAAACGGTACGGAACAGGTTGAGAGAGATTGGACTGGGAGCCAGGAGACCTGACATCGGGACCACGCTGCGTGATCACCATCGCGCTCAACGTCTCCGTTATCTAAAATTATCCACTTGGTTGTATAGACATTACCTTCTTCTAAACTGATGTAAAAATTCATGTACTTAAGTCTATTTGTGGACGAGTTATACATGTTTGAAAATACAACATTTTCGCAACAGATTTCAGGGCTATGCGTCTCTTTTTTGGAATAGTATATATCCTCTAGAAGACTAATTTTGCAAAAATCGTATAAGCTGTCTTATAATGCTATGAAATACAACGGGCATGCAACTCTGATATAGCATCTATGTACTTTACGCCTGTGACCTGCACCGTCATTATACAGGTTAGAATGGTCTTCTGCAACCATGCTTGCCGTAAGAGATGACTAAGGGGATTGTGTAGTCAGGTCCGCTGACTTCGTTGCAGCATGTATCCCAGTGGCGCAGATCGATGCTCGTGATGTCAGCCACGTGACTGTCCGTTCCAGAGTCGATTATTTACACAGACATAGTCATATAGTTGAAATATTCCTGAAAAACGAAATAACATCTCCAATCTGTGACCTTTTGTGCAGTTGTGATCTACATCATGTGTTTTGACGTGTGTGTGGCGAGCTCTCTAAGGCGTCAGGCTAGTGATCCAGCGAGCTTGAGGTGCCGGGATCGAGCCCACCTGTGACCGGGTGTAAAAACGTTGGAGTCAACTTTGTGTGCAGACTCTTTCAGTGTGTCACAACCCCAAGTGTACAGTGCACAACCCTGTGCACTTAACAGAACCCACGAATCCGTTGGTAAATGACCAGATGGTGGTCACATGAATACGTGCAAACACTTAGTTGGTGGTACAGCTACGTGCAGTAAACTTGGACAAAGTATCGTGGCCCAGTCCACCCAACTGTGAATGGGTACTTCATTGGGATGGGAGGTCCAAATTAACTCTGTGCGCCTTGTGGCTCATGGCGTTGAGATTGATAATACGATGTGACCTTTGAGATTGACATCCTGTGACCAAAGGAAAACAAACTTGTGAAGCGCCTTACAGTGATCTAGGAGTAGTTCAGTTAGGGCGCTATATAAATTTGGCATAGAATATTAATAATAATAATTTACTACCAACGTTGTGTTTGAGTAACTTAAATCAAAACTAGTCTGTCAGTTGGCTTTGGTCTGTCCCTCTAAAAGACTCCCACTGATACAACGTAACTATAATAATCGCTTTGCAATGTCATAATGTTTTCTGGAGAAACGTCATATTCAAAGTATAGAGTCCGTCCCCTGTACGCACCATAATTTTATTGAAATACTTTTCAAAAGAGGCATTAAACTAAACGCAATCACTTTCAATAGCTATAGACAAGAAATATAACTTTGTGCATTGAATCAATGCCTCAACCATATTTTGCCAGATACATGTTCTAACTTTAACCGACCCTTCCGTGTGGTACCATCTCATGTTGAAATAAGTTGGTGTTAAAGTCTTCCAACTAGATTCAATCCATAAGTTCGCCAGTTCCTTTATCACATTGAATTAATGCTTTGCAAGGATGTCCATTACTTCAAAATCAGGAAACAAAAAGGTTTTACATTTAAAGGCAATTCCAGGAGATTAGGTAGTCGGGTTTAGTACTTTGTCATCAGCGTCGATAGTCATAGAACAATACGGTAGATTTGATTAAGCCAGTATTTTCAGCAAAGGATTTTCAAAGCCTGCAAAACATTCTAGGAATGTAAACATAAAAGAATGTAATTAAGTCGGATCACTGACTGTTTTCATTTCATTGTGAAGAGAATGAAATGGCTTGGCTGTGTGCATGCTGCGAATCACACCGTCACATGGCACAGAACGTGTGAAGTAATGGAGTTAGCTCGTCTGGCTTCGGAGCATTTGCCCCTAGTTCCATTTTACAAATCACTGATTACATCGACGATCTTTTAGCCGAGTTTTCTGTTACTTCCTACTTCCTGATTCAATAACATCTGTAACTGTAAAGTGTACGGCCAACAGTGACCACCGTAGCCACCGGGTCCATCTCCACGAACATGTACCTTAGTGTAAACCATTTAATAATAAGAAGTAAACACAGAAACAATACGTACTGTATATGATGGTGAAAACATAAAATATAAAGGAAAGGTGTAGAATTAGTGTTCCATTGCTGCTCTTGTGGGCGTTGCCCATATACATATCCCAACACTTGCCTGTCCAACATCTGAAAATAATGAGTTCTAAAAAAAATGTTGTCTTATTCCAAATGTGGTATGTCTCAATAATTGTCCCAGTAGGTGTCCCAATAGTTGTACTTATAATTGTTGTCCCAATAGTTACTGCCCAATACGTGTTGACTCAATAGTGCTTGTGGTAGCAGTTGCTACCCCCGTCGTTACTGTCGCTAAAATTTCCACCATAATGGTTACTGTCCCAATAGTTTTTTCACCAACAGTTACAGTCCCAATAGTTTTTTCACCAACAGTTACAGTCCCAATAGTGTCTTCACCAACAGTTACAGTCCCAATAGTTTCTTCACCAATAGATACTGTCCCAATAGTTTCTTCACCAACAGTTACAGTCCCAATAGTTTCTTCACCAATAGTTACTATCCCAATAGTTTCTTCACCAACAGTTACAGTCCCAATAGTTTTTTCACCAACAGTTACAGTCCCAATAGTTTCTTCACCAACAGTTACTGTCCCAATAGTTTCTTCACCAATAGTTACTGTCCCAATAGTTTCTCCACCAACAGTTACAGTCCCAATAGTTTCTTCACCAACAGTTACTGTCCCAATAATTTCTTCACCAATAGTTACAGTCCCAATAGTTTCTTCACCAACGGTTACAGTCCCAATAGTTTCTTCACCAACAGTTCCTTTGACAATAATTGTTGTCCTACTAGCTTCTATTCCCACTGTTTTTATCGTGAGGTGTTTAACACAATAGTCGTTTCAAAATAGTTTCTACATCGTAGTCTATATGCAGCCATTATAGCTGATGTCTTCATAGTGGCTAACCTCATAGTTATCGTCCAAGGACATGGTCTCTTTATATTCGTCCTCCCAAATTTGGTTTCAAATTAATGACATCAAATTCGGAAGAACATAATTGGTGGAAATAACCCTACTTATGTTTCTACTATAATGATAAATTGCGTCATGTCTAGACGTGTACGTGTCCAAAAGGATATGCAGGATGGTCGAAAAAGCTTTGAATCCAGACATGATTATCCGGTTGGTTCAGACTTGTAGATTAACGATATCCAGCCCACGGGACACTCGCCAGACCATTCTGACTGCAGACACAATTTCCATGTTTCAGAGAGGTATGTTGATCACAAACATGTGTAACATGTCCAAACACTACGCTGAAAACACTATGCGTGTTTATGTAATTGAATCATAAATCTCTCTGGGAGCATCATAGCATTATGGGTTTTGATAGTTCAAGAACTTGTCAGCACTGTGGTGCTCATGTGATCTAAGGCTTGCGTCTCTGAACAGCAGATCCTCTGGTCGTGGGTTCGAATCTCACAGTTGTTGTTATTATAAACCTTGATATGTAGGAAACACACCCATGCTCTTAAGTCTGTTAAATTAATCTCGTACAAACTAGTAGTTACTGCGGTTACACTGAAAGATTTATATGCCTTCGTATGTGCCTTAGTGTCTGCAAAATACGAAACATCATCTAAAACTTAATTTGATTTACAAAGTGAAGAGTATTTTTTGTTCACTTCTATGCCACCTAGAATGACTTCAGGTAAAACTGACAGTCTACCAAACCACGAGGACCTAGCGATACCCAAAGACCTGGCGAAAGTGAAATGGAATTCCGTTTTGCACATAACATCAGTGTTACAACTTTGAGTTTGACTTTTGTATATAGCCGTATGATATGGATGGATTGGTGGTTACCCAAAGAAACAGGGAGGACCATCAGTCCAAGAGACGTATATCCCTGTGAGGAACTGCGTCCCTTGGGAGAGTTTCCACTCTGTTTTTGCTCCTTGTTAGTGGGTGTTAACATAAGTTGGAGACATTAATTAGCCCAAAACGGCATGAATATTGACCAAGAAACACTGCATGCTTTGGATCATTCATTCCAAGTTGATTTTATTTTTAACATATCAGACAGATAGTATTTCCTGACTTACATCATGACCAAGCATGCATGTTGTTATATTGACTTCAATGTATATACCGACACGCGTCTGGGAACCTTTCTAGGTTTGATATCAGTAAACACTCGGGTGAGATTCTTTTTATCATCAAAGATCACTCTTACAACTTTTGTAATTTGTAAACAGCAATTCCTTCAGTGGCAGAGAGATAAGTGATGACATTTGATTGTTGCGTCATTGTAACCGTTGGCCTACAATGCAATTTCACTTCTCCTGCAAGTTGATCTCATTCAAACGATACCATCCTGAAACGTGACTATTCTAGTTGCTGAAAACAATTTCAGTGGGTTCTTCACTTTCTGAAATGTTTCAGTTCTAGCTGGTGAAATTATTCCCTCACTGTATATCTCATCCTTTCTCCTATCCCGTCCTTTCTGAAGAGCAATTCATTGGCAAAGCCAAAGATAAACCTTAATTATTTTCTGTTCGTGAAGGAAATAGTCACATCCAGCTGTTCTGGGTTGCAGTTCGTGTTAAGGTTTGCGGGTCAATACATCGCATCAGACACTCTTGTACTTGATCCTTCTCTAATCCAATCAATAAATCTATGCCTATGTCCAATTATTCCAGTAATTAGTGTCTTGGTACAAGTGATTCTTATCCCTTTTCTTTGTTCGCGCTATTAATTTTCATGGCCCAGTAGTCTGAGGTGAGGTCCGTCCAATGGACACAAAGACTGCGAAAGTGGGTTCGAATCCTGGTTTGCCCCAATCATGTTTCTAGTGAGTGAGTATGGTTTTATGGACGAGCGAAAGCTTTAACCACTGTTTCTAGGTATGTCAGCGACCTTCCTGAGAGTTGTCCTGAGAGTTGTAAATGTCTGAGATCTACATGAGTTCCGGCTTTCAAAATAGGTGGAATACTGTTCGAAGCGGCGGTAAAAACCACGCACTCAATGTTTATTTCCCATGTGCACTTAGATCTACGGTGTAGGGTTACCTCGAAAAGTGTGCCACAGATTCACGAAGGGTTTCTTTTATATCCTCCAACAATGGCATGCCGATTTGTCTGACGATACAATGACGGAAAGTGTATACAACAAATCCGTTGATGCAACCTTCAATGGTAGCTGAACTTTGACATGACATATGGAGGTTCTAGGACAGAGGGGGCGGTGAGGTAGCCTACTGGTTAAAGCGTTTGCTCGTCTCGCCGAAGACCAGGGTTCGATTTCCCATATTGGTACAATTTGTGAAGCCCATTTCTGGTGTCTCCCGCCGTTCTAAAACGGCGTAAAACCATACTCACTCACTTTAGGACAGAATGTATTTCCAATGTTGTAAAACCCGGCAAATAAAAATGTTCTTACATGCCATAATGTGTCGATTATTGCTCATACTATAAGCCATATATTTGCCAGTTCTAGATACCATTATTTGAAATCCTGTAGATATACCTGGATTTAAGATGTGTGCGACTTAAAATAACTTTTACCTATGTTTTCTGTTTCTATTCCAGGACATACGGACGTTGTTCGGATTCTGCTACAAGACTTTAAGATTATACGCATTGACCAACAGAACAAGCTGGGATTCACAGCCTTGATGAAATCAGCTATTCAGGGACGGACTGACTGTGCCAGATTGTTATTGTATGCAGGTAAAGAAACCATTTTCTTCATAAACTTTACATAAAAAGTATATTTCCCCCTTTAGTTTTGAGTCAAAGGAAACCGACATAGTGGCTAATGAAGATATTTGTATGTGTGTATAAAAGTTTAGGGAAGTTTGCGTCGACCACTGTGACGACCTTTGTATCTGTCCACGTTTCTGCCCTGTGCCTCTATAGGCCTCTATGTTGCTACTCCTCCACCTACCCTGCACCTGCGTCCCTTGTATCAGGGGTGGTGGGGTAGCTTAGTGGTTTAAATTATGAGGATTCGTAATCTTAATTTCACTTTGTTTGATTTACTTTTTGGTTTAAAGTGAAATTCATCGGTACGTTTTCACTGCAAACAGAACATACACTGCAGTAACACCAGCTGGTACCTATGTTCAATAGTCTTTTGAATCATTTATATTTGATAAACGAAAATATAGCGCTTTTTATATTTCTATGCTTTTCAGTTTCTGTGTTGGAAACTAATCACATATTCTGGTTAATCTATTACTCGTTTTCCAGGTAACCAGCGTTTTATGCATAAAATATTGAAACTAATGGATGTGATTGTGAGCTTTATACACACTAAGAACTCTATTTTTAGAAAGCATGTACGTGCACTTTATGAAGAAATCCCTTAATGGACAATAGACTGTTTCTGAATTTGAAACTTATATCATAAGAATTGCAATCTGTTATACGGAATAAAAACACACACTAGAGTTGAAAAGATGTAGATTTCATAGTTTCAGAATAGGTCATCTTATGTAAGTGTTATGGACATTCTTCGTGGGAAATAGGGGCTGTGGTGTAGCCTTATTGTTAAAGCATCCGCTCGTCAGGCTGAAGACCCGGTTTCGATTCCCCACATGGCTACAATGTGTAAGGCCAATTTTCCCCGCCGTGATATTGCTGTAAGTCAGCGTAAAACCATACTCACTCACTGGTGGAAATTATCCCTATTGAGTAACCTTGTGGTAAGAGCATTCGTTCGACGAAATGTTCGATTCCCCACATGGCTGTCTCGCCTTTTTCCGGCATTACTGAACAGTTGCTAAAACCGTTTTCAAGTTAGATCCACTCACTCGTAGTGGCATTTGTGTTACTACCCGCCATGACTTTGCAGGAATACTGCTTAAAGCGGCTCTGAGACACATTCACTAAAAGATGGGGGTCTGTGGGGTAGCCTAGTGGTTAAAGCGTTCGCTCGTCACGGTTCGCAGGTTCGATTCCATGGGCACAATGTGTGAAGCCCATTTCTGGTGTCCCCCGTCGTGATATCGCTGGAATATTGCTAAAAGCTGCGTAGAACTATAACTCACTCACTAAAAGAGGAATTTTGTTTTCTGGGCAGTTATGTACCTTGAAATATTGCCTGAAGTGGTATGGTGATATTGCTCCTCACTCACTCACTCACTCAAACCCACTCACACACTCACTCACTCACTCAAACCCACTCACTCACTCACTCACTCAAACCCACTCACACACTCACTCACTCACTCAAACCCACTCACTCACTCACCAGCCCAGTATTTCACCAACTGACTCACTCATATACAATTCATTAAGAATTCATTTGTCATCCACGGAAGATAATGATATTTAGGTTCATCTGTCATTAGCTATTAGCTGTAATGACGGTGCTCATTTGGCGTTGCATGGTGAATATTGCATGAGACAGAACTGACCTCCGACCAATTACCATCATTTGCCTTGCTGACAAGACTGTAATATATTGTATATTACAGAGGACGCGACCTGTGTACAATTAGGTTTGTTTGTATTGAAGTTGTATTCTCGTTTGTGTGATATGTTTATGGCGCGAGAGTATTAGTTCTGTTTGCCGACAACCAGTGTTGTCATTAAACGCACAATGAGTTCGTTTGTGATATCTGGAACCAATCTTTATTTCATTGATACACAACACGATGTAGAAAATTACCAATCACGAACGTACATACCCAGTTTTTGTCATGATTCTACTTGATGAATTGACCTACTTTTACATCAAACCATGCTTTCAATGTGTGTTTTTAGTTGTTTTGTTGTCAGCGGCGAAGAATCTGTTTTTTCCAAACTATATTAGAAAGGAATTATATTGGATGTTGAATTCGTATATTTTGTCGACAAGTTCATCTTCTTGAATTTGTGCAAGGTGGGGAAAGTATCAAATTCACCTCTGATGATGGAGATGACTTGTTAACTGTACACAACTATCCCACAAAAACCAAATTCGTTCATTAACCGAGAGCAACGAGTGAGTGAGTTCAGTTTTACGCCGCACTCAGCAATATTCCAGCTATATGGAGGCACTCTGTAAATAATTGAGTCTGGGCCAGACAGTCCAGTGATCAACAGCATGAGCATCGATCTTGGTATACGATGACATGTGTCAACCAAGTCAGCGAGCCTGACCACCAGATCCCGTTCGTGGCATCTTACGACAAGCATGGGTTACTGAAGATCAATTCTAACCCGGATCTTCACGGGTGTTAAGGGTTTGGCCTGAACGCGGGTTCGAACCGGGTGTGACTCTTTGAGTAAACGTGAGTGCCCATTCTTGATGTTTCCGTCTTGGTGTAGATGGTGAGGTGAGGTGATATGGGGTTTTACGTCGTGCTTGAGAATATTTCGCTCATATGACGACGTGCATGCGTGTGTATGTGTATGTGCGGCTGCTTGTACTAGCCCAGACTGAAGCTGGTTTTTTATAGTGCTAGCCAACTGAAATACCATGCCTCAGTGAAGCATGAATACCCAACTCAGACAGATTATACTGACTCCGAGCCGACCAGTCCTTGTTGTACCCATTAATGAAGAGCGCCAGGCAGGGAGCAACAAGAACCATATTTTAATGTCTTTTGGTAAGACGCGGTCGGGGATCGAACCCGCAACCTTCCGCTCTCCGGGCGGACGCACTAACCACTACACCACGGAGGCGGTCTGGTGTAGATGGAATACAGTAAGGAACACATGGATAATGATAAGAGATGCATATATATGTTTGGAGGTTCAGGGCAATTTCTCATGAAAGAAATGTCAGTTCATGTTTAGAATATATAAAAATACACGATGGACGTCCTCATCCATGACATCAATGTAAAACTTAAGGGTAAGAAAGAATGCAAAACGTCACCTCCCTCGACAACAACAGTGCTCCACCGCTCGGTGATCAACTTCTTCATAGCAGTGATTAGAATGACCACTCAGATTGGCAATGTCAACACAGGGTAGTTTGCCCAAGAAATGTAACTTAAGATTCAGATATATCGATGATCGGATATCGTTCAATAACGGCCAAATATCCAATTACCTTTCACGGATTACCCACCTGATATAGAAATACAGGACCGGTAATTCCGTATTATCTGTGACCCGTGAAGGTCCGGGTTAGAATATTGATCTTCAGTAACCCATGCTTGTCGTAAGAGGCGACTAACGGGATTTGGTGGTCAGGCTCGCTGACTTGGTTGACACATGTCATCGGTTCCCAATTGCGCAGATCGATGTTCATGTTGTTGATCACTGGATTGTCTGGTCCAGACTCGATTATTTACAGATCGCCGCCATAAAGCTGGAATATTGCTGAGTGCGACGTAAAACTAAACTCACTCACTAACTCACTCCGTATTATCTGTTTCCTAATTAGACTTATATTAGACTCATTATATCAGAGCCAAAATCACACAAGGCTGTAGGGACAGAGATATGATTTCCACTTTCCATTGGACATCGTTCTCTTCATGCCACATCTTTAGAGGTACAAGCGAGTATCCTCATTTTACGAACGTTCGAGATTGCGTCAAACGATCATCGACCCTAAAAACTTGTTTAATCAAGGTTCCATCATTAATGGCATCAGTAAAGCTTTTAAAGGGGTTAACGGTAGAGACATATACGACATTTACAAACTTGTTTAATCAAGGTTCCATCATTAATGGCATCAGTAAAGCTTTTAAAGGGGTTAACGGTAGAGACATATACGACATATTTACAAACTTGTTTAATCAAGGTTCCATCATTAATGGCATCAGTAAAGCTTTTAAAGGGGTTAACGGTAGAGACATATACGACATTTACAAACTTGTTTAATCAAGGTTCCATCATTAATGGCATCAGTAAAGCTTTTAAAGGGGTTAACGGTAGAGACATATACGACATTTACAAACTTGTTTAATCAAGGTTCCATCATTAATGGCATCAGTAAAGCTTTTAAAGGGGTTAACGGTAGAGACATATACGACATTTACAAACTTGTTTAATCAAGGTTCCATCATTAATGGCATCAGTAAAGCTTTTAAAGGGGTTAACGGTAGAGACATATACGACATTTACAAACTTGTTTAATCAAGGTTCCATCATTAATGGCATCAGTAAAGCTTTTAAAGGGGTTAACGGTAGAGACATATACGACATTTACAAACTTGTTTAATCAAGGTTCCATCATTAATGGCATCAGTAAAGCTTTTAAAGGGGTTAACGGTAGAGACATATACGACATTTACAAACTTGTTTAATCAAGGTTCCATCATTAATGGCATCAGTAAACTTTTAAAGGGGTTAACGGTAGAGACATATACGACATTTACAAACTTGTTTAATCAAGGTTCCATCATTAATGGCATCAGTAAAGCTTTTAAAGGGGTTAACGGTAGAGACATATACGACATTTACAAATTTGATACTAGTTTATCTGTGTCAAAATGTCCGGTGCAATTCACTGACTTGTAACTTAATATCCCAATCGTTCAGTTGAGCAGCTGACTTAGTCACACAAGTTTTGTATGGAGCGGGTTAACGGGTTTTCACATCTGGTATGATCACTAATCGATTGCGATTCAGAAGCGCGTGCTCATGTCATGGTCAGAATCGATAGTCGATTCTTCATTTAGAAGAGTTTTCGTTTGAATATGGAAAGGGTTTTGTCGCTATTATTGAGTGAGTGAGTGAGTTTAAAGTCGCTTTTAGCAATATTCCAGCAATATCACCGCGGGGAACACCAGAAATGGGCTTCACACATCGTACCCATGTGGGGAATCGAACCCAGGTCTTAGGCGTGACGAGCGAACGCCTTAACCACTAGGCTACTCCACCGCCCGTCGCTTTAAGCACATGTCACGTGTAATAATATGTCTTCCAGTTGCTGTATACCGCTCGATGGCGACATTTCGGTATCATCGTAAACTAACCAAGACGTTTTAGTCGATAATGACTATACCGTTACATGTACACACATTCATCCTCTTACTGAACTTCCATTGTCTGTTTCGTACCACGACGCGCTGGTCCCTCATTACAAGCATAATGACATTGTGTAGTAAGGACGAGGTTTACGCTATCAATGTACTCGCCTCTTATACTAATCCCCAAATTATGATACGAACCAGGGTATTCCCTTTTGGAGATAACTCGATCATTAAAGCCGAATGACTACTCCATATCTGAGATAGTTGAGTACCAGAGCTCCAACATCGTATTCCCGTGGAGTCCCGAGTGGCCCCGTCCTCTAAAGCGCTGGGATTCTTTATATTAAACTCGCGTGCCATAGGCGTGCGGGGAACCTATGAAAGTTGGTTCGAGTCCATATTCACGACCGTTATGTATTCGAGGAACCTATGAACGTTGAGTCGCCTTCATATTGTTTCTGTGCGCCAGCACCACCCCTTTGCTTGTGAGTACACGAAAGCACCAACGTCTAATTTTAACTTTTCCTATCAGACTTAGGAGGCGATGGGGTAGTCTAATGGTTGAAGTGTTCTCTAGTCACGCCGAAGACCACAGTGTGAAGCCAATTTCTGGTGTCCCTGCCGTGATATCGCTCGGTTATTGCTAAAAGCGGCGTAAAACCATACTCATTCATTCACCCTACCAGACTTAGCTTGGGTGACCGTGATTTCAGGAAACAACTGTTGGAATTCCATCTCAGTGGCTGTGTACATTGTCAGCATGCATAACACCCAGAACTAAAACCACAGACTCGATTCGTCCATAATCATGAATGCTGGTTTGTGTGATAATGAAATGGGAGTAAGAAGTCACAAAATGGTGGGATGGGAAAGTCAAGTTGTTAAACGTTTGCGCGTAAGGGTTTGACCCGAACGCGGGTTTGAACCGGGTGTGACTCTTTGGGTAAACGTGACTTGCCATTCTTGATGTTTCCGTCTTGGTGTAGATGGAATACAGTTAAGAACACATTCCCCAAATGTCATTATGTTGTGAAATCGTAATCAAGAAAGATACATATCCTGAGAGAGTGACACGGGATGGTTTCTCAACACATATTGAGATGCAAAGACATCGGTGATCTCAAGAATTTAATTGCAGTGAAAAACACTTTACTGGGAACCAACTAATTTCACAGGGGGGTCATTCGAATTTGTTACGCAGCGCGGACTAAAATTTCTAAAATTCAATAAAATGCTCAAACCTTACTAATTACAATCATAAACCGTGCTACAATTTGCACAGTGGGCGATGCAATGAAATTGTGTCTCTTTCCTGGCCAAAAGATTCCACAACACTATAATGCTCTAGTTGTTTTCTGAAATCCACGTGGGCGGATGGGTGGCCGATCGTGGCTTCTCTAATTCAGTTCCAAGTGGCACAGAAAAGGAGTGCATCGAGGTGAAATGTCATTATGCTCGTGGCACACGCTCCTTTTTTGAACAAGTAGTCTATCAATGAGAAAAAGAGAACACGATTGGGAAAGCTAAATTTAATGAGAAGAAGAAAACATCCTACGCTACTGTCCTTTGTTGTAGACACACGTCCCGACATCACTCTGTGTATCGCCCCCACACTTAAAGATAAAGGATAGTTCGTGCAAGACCATCAAGGCTATCAGTCTCCATTACCACATTGCCAGACGGAGACCTGTGTATCTTAATACACGTATAGTTGATTACTATCTGTTTTCCCTATCTGATATACCAGCCGTGGACTCTTGCCGATATGTGAATGGTGGCATTTTCGCAAATTAATCTTCTGAATAGTAATATAAATCTTCCTAAAGCAAGTATGCTGATTTGACCTTCAAATATGACCAGAATAACCGTCCAAGCTCATGCATTTCGCAAAACATAATCACTGTATGAAACATCAACGAAACCGATAGAACGATGATAATGCAACAGGTATAGATTTATGACGATGTGTCCTAAAAGATATTAGAATAACCTACAAACTGCAGGGAATTAATGATTATCTGTTATGTAATTCTGAGAACGGACGAACAGAAACAAACTGCATTACGAGTTTGGAGCTGGCCATTCTGTATATTCATCAGTAATGTAAATGTTTTGATTTGCAATTATCATTGGGTTATTTCAGTGGAACAGCATTACGAGTTGAACAGGGCATTCTGTATATTCATCAGTAATGTAAATATTTTGATTTGCAATTATCTTAGGATTGTTTCAGTGGAACAGCATTACGAGTTGAACAGGGCATTCTGTATATTCATCAGTAATGTAAATATTTTGATTTGCAATTATCTTAGGATTGTTTCAGAGGAACAGCATTACGAGTTGAACAGGGCATTCTGTATATTCATCAGTAATGTAAATATTTTGATTTGCAATTATCTTAGGATTATTATAATGGTCAGGGTATTTTACCACAAGGAACTTCAGCACAGGAGTGGAAGACATTTCAGCTATATTACCCAGTAAACCCTGGGTAAATAATAATTACCCACTCTTCTTGTAAGTGCTGTTTGTTTCTCATGTTATATTCCTAACCTTTATCTGCTATGACCCAAGGTGCTCGGGTATTGGACATACCCTTGACAGACTGTATAAACCTGTCTTATCTCTAAGTGGTGCGACCCTTATAATACAGTAGCCTGATGTGTCGTGAATTGATTTTATATGGAAGTATTTTTATGTAAAGATAATGCAATTTCGGCTTACGCTTTTATCGCAAGAAGAAATTGCTATCTAGGGGCATTCAGTGTAAATTTCAGTTTCACACAGCAGAAATCGGTATGGCTGACAGACTGCAAATATCAGAAATCACTCATTCTTGGAGATAGTTCCAGTAGAATTGGCAACACAGTTTTGGGAGTAACAATATATTCATATCAGAGATGTTTGAATATCGATAATCAAGTTAGGAATGGAGACAAAACAACACTCTTACAATAGCCTACAATAAAAGAAATACGCTTGGCTATGTATTTCTTTCCGAAAATGTTACCGCATAGAAAAGCTGGCATACGATTTTGTTGTTCAAGTCATATTCTAATGACAGAAGTAGGAGGAATGCACAACATATTAGATCTTAATCTCAATTACCAAGACTTACAAAACCCGCTTAAATCTGAGTAAAATGGGTAAGTATATCAACGGTCAACATGCATCTCCGTGACTACCATTGCACCAAGCGAGCTAAAGCCCAATTCTCTAGCACCGTTGTAATAACCTTTGTCATTTATGGCATTCGTTTTATTCAAGAGAGTGCTTTTAGCAATATTTCAGCAATATAACGGCACGGGATGCCAGAGATGAGCTTCACACACTGCACCCATGTGGGGAATCGAACCCGGGTCTTCAGCGTGACGAGCGAACGCTTTAACCAAAATCTACCCCACCGACCGTTTATTCAAGTGACGAAGATAGCCGTACGCACTTGGCGCTGCTATTTACAGATAAGAATGCTGATATATACATCTGAGGGACACAGCAATCCAGTTGTAAATTGTGTCTGTAAAATCTCTATAGAGTATAGTAATTCCTTTACATGCGAAGGGGCGGTAAGTAGCCTTGAGGGTTCGATTCCCCATACTGCCATATTGTGTGAAACCCATTATTGTAATCCCCCGAATTACTGGAATATTGAAAAAACCCGGCGTAAAACAATATTCTATCACTTTGTGGATATTTACTTGAAATGCAGTGATTCCTTTATGGAGATGTAAATCTTCACCAAACCTTTACTGATATTCAACTGTCTTGAATGAGTTGCACATAAACACAGTCCAGCAACCAAGTCTTCGATTCCCATCGATCGGAAGTGCTATCTCAGTCCTTCCTTTCTCTGCTATTTATCTTAGGTATATATATCGACATACGAGCAGAGTAAGTAGATCAGCAAATGGAATCCTTGGTCATGTTTATCTATAATCTTTCCCTTTTGAGAACTCCGGGGTAGTAATGGCCCCAGTATCCTATGTTTACCATACAATCCGACAGAATGGTGATACCATAGAAACGGTCCAAGAACCTCGTGTTTGTTACCATGGTGACAGAAAGTATGTCAAGGTACCCCGACGACCTGAATGGTAAATTAAACTACTTTTACACTGAATACGCTTGTAACGAACTGACGG
The DNA here is from genome assembly GCF_003918875.1 of Haliotis rubra. Classification (NCBI taxonomy): domain Eukaryota; kingdom Metazoa; phylum Mollusca; class Gastropoda; order Lepetellida; family Haliotidae; genus Haliotis; species Haliotis rubra. The sequence goes on from NW_025767683.1 coordinate 231,179, forward strand.
ATACAACCAACTGTTTTGGGGTACCGGCCACTTGTTGTCTATTTTAGTCGAACTGCGTATAAAGAACTATGGTTATATCGAAGTAAAGTTACTGATACTTTTGAGTTCGGTATAACCGTAGTTTACTGCAGTTCAGTATTTATCGTTTTATCTTTTCTTTCTATTATTTCAAAAACGCCGGGATAATACTGTAACGTCCGAATTAAGTTAGTGACTGAGTGAGTTGGGTTTTACGCCGCTTTTAGCAATTTTCCAGCAATATCATGACCGGGGACACTAGAAGTGGGCTTTACACATTGTACCCATGTGGGGAATCGAACCCGGGTCTTCTGCTTGACGAACGAACGCTTTAACCACTAGGCCACCCCACCGCCCCTCCGACTTAAGAGTAAAACCTTTAATTATTACCTTGACGAAACATATTCAGACACATTTGTGAAAGTAAAATACGGGGGACCATATGGAAGTATATCGTGTTATCCATGATGATATAGGACACAAATTCTCAAACCGCGGTCTTGTTAGCTGCCATCTATGGGTTATGCAAGAGCTTGTCCGCTGTTCGCCAAGGGTTTATGTCAGGTCTTGTTCACTGATTTCTATTGGTTATGTAAGAGCTTGTTAGCTGACTCCTATTACTTATTAGCTGATCGCGAAAAGTTGTTAGAGTTATTTATCTAATCGTTATGGATTAATTGATGGACATGTTAGCTTTTCACCTTGGGTTATGTAAGGGCTTGCTATCTGACCGCTATGGGTTATGTAAGGGTTTCTAGCTCACTGATATGGTTTATGTAAGGGTTTCTAGCTCACTGATATGGTTTATGTAAGGGTTTCTAGCTCACTGATATGGTTTATGTAAGGGTTTCTAGCTCACCGATGATGGTTATGTAAAGGTTTCTAGCTGACCGCTATGGGTTATGTAAGGGTCTCTAGCTGACCGCTATGGGTTATGTAAGGGTTTCCAGCTCACCGCTATCGGTTATGTAAGGGTTTCCAGCTCACCGATATGGGTTATGTAAGGGTTTCTAGCTCACTGATATGGTTTATGTAAGGGTTTCTAGCTGACCAACATGGGTTATGTAAGGGTTTCTAGCTCACCGATGATGGTTATGTAAAGGTTTCTAGCTGACCGATATGGGTTATGTAAGGGTTTCTAGCTCACCGATGATGGTTATGTAAAGGTTTCTAGCTGACCGATATGGATTATGTAAGGGTTTCTAGCTGACCAACATGGGTTATGTAAGGGTTTCTAGCTCACCGATGATGGTTATGTAAAGGTTTCTAGCTGACCGATATGGGTTATGTAAGGGTTTCTAGCTGACCAACATGTGTTAGGCAAGGGTTTGTAGCTGACCGATGTTGGTTATGTAAAGGTTTCTAGCTGACCGATATGGGTTATGTAAGGGTTTCTAGCTGACCAACATGTGTTAGGCAAGGGTTTCTAGCTGACCGATGTTGGTTATGTAAGGGTTTCTAGCTGACCAACATGTGTTATGTAAGGGTTTCTAGCTTACCGATATGGTTTATGTAAGGGTTTCCAGCTCACCGATATGGTTGATGTAAGGGTATCTAGCTCACCTATATGTGTTATGTAAGGGTTTCTAGCTGACCTATATGGTTTATGTAAGGGTTTCTAGCTTACCGATATGGTTGATGTAGGGTTTCCAGCTCACCGATATGGTTGATGTAAGGGTATCTAGCTCACCTATATGGGTTATGTAAGGGTTTCTAGCTCACCGATATGGTTGATGTAAGGGTTTCCAGCTCACCGATATGGTTGATGTAAGGGTTTCCAGCTCCTCAATATCGGTTATGTAAGGGTTTCTAGCTCACCGATATGGTTTGTGTAATGGTTTCCAGCTGACCTATATGGTTTATGTAGAGTTTCTAACTCACCGATATGGGTTATGTAAGGGTTTCTAGCTACCGATATGGGTTATGTAAGGAGTTATTTATCTAATCGTTATGGATTAATTGATGGACATGTTAGCTTTTCACCATTGGTTATGTAAGGGCTTGTTATCTGACCGCTATGGGTTATGTAAGGGTCTCTAGCTGACCAACATGTGTTATGTAAGGGTTTCCAGCTCCTCAATATCGGTTATGTAAGGGTTTCTAGCTCACCGATATGGTTTGTGTAATGGTTTCCAGCTCACCGATATGGTTTATGTCAAGTTTCAAACTCACCGATATGGGTTATGTAAGTTTTCTAGCTACCGATATGGGTTATGTAAGGGTTTCCAGCTGACCGATATGGGTTATGTTAGGGTTTATGACTGATATAATCACGGTGCGTCTAGAACCTTGGGTGCATCTCTTTACATTGACTCAGATGGTCAGTGTGGATTTCCTTTGGTTTAACGGTACGTACCTGTTTATTAGGACACAGATGTAATGTAAGATGAATAACCCTGGTTCCAACCAATCCTTGTGGAGTATGATGAACTCATCGAGGTCTGTAAAGAGTATCTGAAGGTGCGTGTTCGTCCATTGCGCACATTATTTAGGATCAAGATTGAGAAAATATAAAAGCGAAGGTACTTGATTAGTGCATGGTACACAGTGGTAGAGAGATTAATGGCACACCATCAACAAAGGCCTCAGATACTTCTTCCAAACCAGTCAGACAACGACCTCTCGTGCCATCTGGGTTCAACCGTGTTGATTACCAAGACACATTCCGTCCCTGTGACACGTGCTTGAGTTAATTTCTGCTATAAATAGCTACTTATAAAGATTGTGCGGAGCAATTACAGCACTCTCTTGCTCGGAACAGAACGAGCGTGTCCATTCAGAAGACCAATTATTTGGCTCAAATCAATATGAGTTTCTGATTTAGCAATTATGCATGTTTTCCATAAATCAATACGTTGTTAATCGAATGTTATTATCGAGCTGAAATACAAAATGATCACATTAATTCAATAATGGATCCGATGATCGGCGATGTTGTCTTCAACGATCCTCTATACACAGGCCCAACACAGAACAAGCGGGCTTGAGGAGTATGTTTGCATTGTCAAACAGCTTTGTGTGTTCGGATGACCGGAACATTAATACTTCTTGTTATATATGCCATAGGCAGAAGCAATCCGATATGCGCTGGCAAATATACAATTGAGCACCACTAAAGTCTCATCGATAATAACAACAAAGATTTCGGCGAGAAGTATATCAAATGCGAGACAGGCTATAGATTTTTTTATCATTTTTCTTTTGTATGGTACATCAATATGTATTGATTGATCTTTAATACTAGGTATAGTGCATTGTTATCGGTATTTATAGCGAAACCGCATAAACCCGTACACTTTGACTTGAATACCTTTCGGGTGGAAGACATTATCAGGTCTCCCTGCATTATCATGCCAAATAGTTACATGTAGGCATTTATTTGATAGTCAGCGATCCGTATATAAAACAAAGTTTTTTTATAAAATATTTCAGAAATTCTGACCAAAGAGAATGCTTAGAAGCAAGTTAAGGAACAACCAATTTCCGCTGCGGTAATACATGGAACTAATGACATATGCACCAGAGGAAAATTTAAATTTAGCGTCATTCCCGAAAATAAATACCTTGTTTCTTCGCAACTATAGTATGCTAAATTTAGTGTAATAATATAAAATATTCCATTTAATATTTAAAAACAGGGTTTATCATTTTTTTCACTATTACGCAACTTCTCAATAAACCAGACACAGAAACTGTGACCTATTTCGGACACTTAAGTGTCAAGTCCAGTGTGTCTATTAGTATATTACGGTAAGTAGGTTGAAAACGGGTGGCTAAATTATGCCGCCCAAACTATGTACTGACACATATTTAGTTCATAAACTTAATATTTCAGTCAGATGATGATTAGCGTTGCACGGAATTATCCTTCAAGACTAATATCCTATCGAGCAAATGAATGTGTGACCTTGCTCAGAATGTTAAACTAAAAAATCACAAACATTCTAATGATTATGAGACATTTTGTATGACGATCATATGTAGTATAGTTACATGTAGCTTTTGTTCACAAAAATATCCATGGGCCTGAGAAACATTTTCATACTCTGTACGGATTTTACATCAAAACTGAGTTCACCTTGTTTTACGTGCACAAGCACGCTATCCTAATTTGGTGTATTCTTGAATTTGTGAATGAGCTGCAATTTCAAGAAAAACTTCACAATATAACGTCATTTTTAAGCGGATTCCATTTATCAATTCAGGTGCTGATCCCAAGCTGCGCGATCATGGCAGAAAGCTGTGTGCTGAAGAATGGGCTCGCTTTGTAGGAAGGAAAGAGTGTGCAGAATCCATTGCCAAGTTCTCAAACACAAAAAGATTTTGCCTAAAGTCTCGCCTCAACCAAAACGTCGAACGTTGCAGCAGTGTACCCGATCTTGCTTCTGATCAATTGTCCCGCACGGACTCGACGAAACAATCCAAAAAGAGACGCGGTGGTTCATTGAGACGCAAACTGAAAAACATTCTACCCCACAACACAGAGTCATTAGGGATCAATCTTTCCAGTCCCGGAAGTCCATTCGCAGTTATCGCCCGTTGTGTCTCCACTCCCGTTCTTCCGGGAGTGATCTCCCCTGTGGAGTCTAGCTGTCTCAGGCGACCGGTTAGCGCAGACAATATCCCCAGGGTTGAGATCACAGTTCCAATGGATGAAGATGGCACCCACGTTGAAACTAACATGATTGCAAGGCGTAAAGCTGCTAAAAGAAATGCTCAACAAGATTACAGTGTTCGATGATTATATCTGGAATAACAATGTGTGCATTTTTCAGGCTGGTTCTGGAAGGTGATTGAATGAGAATATGTGCTTAATCATGAGTTTCTTCAGAGATGAATATCCCTGGCACAGTTGTGATCGTATGGGAATTTGTATTAGAACATTGCTAGTATATATCATTTGAATGCAGTTTTCATCTTCCTTCGTCGTGACATCAGCTTTTTGAATAATTCCTTTTTCTTAAAAAAAATTCTAAGAGCCAAATCCTTCATCAGGTGAATCATTCTGGTCATGTTATTTTAGCTTGTTATGAATTACTCATTTCACGCATCATCACATTTATCATTTGAGTTTAAACTGCAAAATTATTTGCATATTTTGCTGTTCGTATCTGATATATATGTATATTTATATTATGTATTAAGTGTCTATTATAATGTGTTTGCACTATACTTACATTGTATCGTCAATGTCATAATTTCAATATTCGATTTTTTGGGTTTTCTTGAATTGTTACTTCGTTCTCCATTGCTTTCAGGTTGAATCGAGATTTTCCTAATATTTTGATGTTGTGATGTGATACTTCTTTCAAAGAAACGGTTTATGTATTTGTTTTCATGTAATACATCAGTGTCTGCACATTCAACCTGGTGAATGATTACATTTCAGTGGTGTCATAGCATTAGGAAACGTTCACTGCACCGGGTGTTCCGATTTTATTGTTTCATCGTAGAACCAAGACCGTCACAATAAGGACGAGGCTGAAACAGTTTCATAAGGTCTCGTCCATTTGATGGGTAAGGAAGATGATTCCTGTTTGGAACACTCTAGTTTCTGCCACCTTAATCCAAGAAACAACTGTAATCTTATCTTAGGTGTTTCATGCCATACTCAGCAATATGCCAGCTATTAGGGGTGGATATTGCAAGGAATTTTCATATTGGGATAAATTGCGATGCGAAAGCATATTTTGCGATATGTATTGCAATATATCGCAAGAAGTTTTCTTTAACAAAAAATACGTATAATAGAGTTAATGCTTGATTTATAGAGCAAAAACGCAACACAATCACAATGCTTGATTAGGCCTTAATAAAAACTTTTAATCATGACAAAATAAAAATGTAAATAATGTTTGGCACAAATGAAACAAGGAAAGGAACAATTTAAAAAACGGAAATATCCGAAGATTTCCGAGTGTTACGAAGTTTTCCGAATGCATGTCAAAATACCGGTTTTCGATCAGCGTATCGCAATACGTATCGCGTTCATGTCTGAACCGGTAAATACCGGTAAACCGGTTATATTGCGCAGCCCTACCAGCTATGACGGCGGTCTATGAGATGACATGCATCAACCCAGTCAGCGAGACTGACCAACCGATCCTGTCACAGTCATGGCTGCTGAAGACCGGTTCCAACCTGGATCTTCAAGGAAGATGCCAAGAAACGTTTCATTTACTGAGCGCCATCAAACAATCTATTCAATTTAGTATAAACACACCTAAATTTTACTTTTAGGTATTGTCCACAAAACAAACACCACTTCCTTCGCCACTGCCAACTAACCTGATATTTTGGAGGTACCTCTTAAGAAATATATCCTTTAAGTAGTCCACCATTAGAAATGAAATGAATGTTCCCACTTCGTCTGATTTGTAGGGGAAATGTATTTCTGGTATATATAGACGATATGTCAAAACACATTCCATACAAATTAGCTTCATGTTGATGGCCTTTGGAAGATCAAGGAATAGATGGACCTGTTTCAATTTTTACTTTAAGTTGTTTTGTATACCTGAACTAAATTTAATATAGGGCTACATCAGTCGAACATTACCTCTCCTTTGTGTTATAGTTATATTGTATTACAACTCAGTTAGCCAAGAAATATCAACATGTGTTTGATGATACATTTAAAGTGGGCATATATGAAAAAAGAAAGGGTGTGTTTCTCAGTCATCAACGTTCTCAAACATCTTTCACATTTCCATTTTGAAAAGACTCACTGATATTTTGCTATATATCTATTCCACCTGTAGGTGTTGTATCCAGACATTTCTACAACTTTCATATATTTTCCTATATATCGTGATTTCCGTGTTGTGGTGGTGAAAATGTGACTTTCCACTTGCATTGTACATGAGAATGTGTCGTTCGAGTTACTTGTATCGACTGAAAGGAAACTACTTGCAGATATAGCGCACACAAATAGTAATAATTATCATCCTCTGATGTAATACACCATCTTAATATTTCCTACAGAGTTTTCAGTATAAGGTGCTCTCTACCAGTGAATGAATAGTTTATCGCAACAACTGCTTTGTTAAAGTGACTTTATATTTTTAGTTTGAAAATATCTACCATTTTGATTTTGCTTAAACCTCTTACAGTGCTTATGCAAGATAGCCGTTTGTTAATGTTCATTTTATGAAAATCACTTAAAATTAATCTTCATTCACTTAAAATTGTGTTTGTGTCGATTCTTGATAGTTTTAAATAGATTCGAATGTTCTTCGATAATGTTTTTATACATTCTTTACGATTGTTCATGACACGTACGTATGTGAATGTATCTTTGAATATTTTCTTCCTTGCTATTGTACCTGTACAGGTCATCATTAAGAAATATTTTCTTCAAAATAAATTTATCTGCCAAACGAATTGTGTCTTCTTCCTAGTTCAATCTTCTTCGAAAAGGTCGTGAAAACTTACAGTGTTTGCTTATAACTTCCGTTTTAAATAAGACTTTTACATTCATGTTCCAGTTGGATCTATTGGCATTATAAACATGAAATATTAAATGAACGTACATGTATACTCAAACCCTGCCAGACATGCATACTCACAAACGCGGATGCGGGCATAGAAACACATGAATTCATATGGTCTGGTGCAAAGAGGACAAGGACAGGGACCCGTTTCACAAAGCTCTCGTAGCGCTACGACTATCGTAAGTCAATGTTGCAGTATAGGAGGTAGGAATGCTACGAGGACAGTTACAAGATCTTAGGCCTACGAGAGCTTTGTGAAATGGGGCCCAGGACACTTTATCGGGATGTAGGGATATCAAAATTTACCTGAGAGAACACTGGGAGAATTCCGACCCTAACTGTTAAATATATCACATTCTTTGTTGGTTTCACACCGAGTGCTTTTCCGTAGTTTCACTTATAGTTGGGAAGTTGCACATAACACTGTCTGGTTGAAATAGAAGACGACCTACCATCCAACAGAGAAGTGTGGTCTTCTAAACTATGGAAATTCAGTGAAGGTGAAACGTATCATGGTGTCTTATTCGCAACCAAATTCCAATAAAAAAGGTTTAAACATTTTAGACATTATTTACAAGATAGGTATTTTATTGAAAAGAATATATCCTTCAGTAAAAGTGAACAAGAAAAGTTTAATAAAAAGTGGATGTTATATCATGATTTTGTAAATTTTAAATGATTTTCTGAATTCTTTCTTCTTGTTCCCTAATGAAAAATATAGGCTGAATGGACTTGAACTTAAACTTACTGTAAATATTTGAAGCTTGTAAGTGTGATTGGTGAGTGAATGTGTTGTGGTGTCTGGTGTTGTTGTTTTGTGCTTTGTTAGAAAAAAAATCCTGTTTTTCCTGTGATCAATTAACCTTCTTGCAAAGGACCTTAGAGTTCCCTGGCTCTTCGGCCTTTTCTGTAACAGGGGAAGCAGGAAATAAAAATTATCAATTATAAAAACAAAATTCCAATAAAAAAAGAAGATATGGTCATCAATATCCCCCCACCACAGTGTTCTGTTCCCATTTGGTTCCTCCCCCACGAAATTCATGTCCTGAAAACACATTTGGTTTCCCTATCTATAACAGTAACAGAAAATCTGACCCCATTGGGGATTCGGTGCACTAAGTCAAGAAACGCATGACAAGGGCCATAACTAACAAATTGTACAGTTTTTGAACTACAGCAAGGCATGTGTGTCCTGATAACACATACCAAATTTGGTTTCCCTATCTCTAACGGTTTTTGAGAAAATCTGTCATCATCTCGGATGGAAGGACGGACGGGCGGAGCTCAAACCAATACCCCTCTCCCACTTCATGGCGGGGTATAAGAAACCTGGCCTAACATGAACTATTCGTATACATACGTCTGTCCATACATATGTATTAAGACAGTCTGGTTTGCACCTTGCCAGTAGAAGGTGGGGGCGGACATAACTGGTAATGACTGTATATATCTGCATTTTGCTTCCAGTGAAGGGAAGTCTGCTAAGCATATAGTGTCTCCTAGCACATGGCGAATTTGCCTGAACAATATATAATAGGTCTTGCAGGCTTTTAAGTGACAGGCGGGTCTTATCAACATTCGGCTTTGCATTGAAATGACATTACCGAACAAGACAATCCGATTAGCGCCCCTTACCGAGACTAATTTGCCTTCAGAGGGAGCTGTAAACAAATAATGTGGAACTGTGGCATGATATAAGACATATGCCCGTGTGTATCGATAGAGTGAATGGTGCAAGTCTCCAGAGGCAATAACAAGATGGTAAATGTTAATTTTAAAATAAAATTTCTTTTTCTGGGTCAATAATTGGGCATACTTGTATGTAGGATACGATACACCACCTTATCAACACGAACACCAACATTTTCATCAATATCACTATTCTCATATGAAAAGAGCTGCTGTCTCTGTCTTTCAGACGAACCAACAAGTAATGGTTTTCATTAAATCTGTATGCTGTATTTACCGGTATTTCATTCCGTTAGATATATGAACCCACAATGAAGAAGTGAAAAGTTCCATATTGTATTCGTTTAGTGGCAGCTGCAAACGGATGGCTGGTTCACCATGAAAATAACAAAAGACAGCCATGGTCTATACAATATGTTTACACGAGATGCGGAATGTTAATATCTGGACCCCGTTTCACAAAGCTCTCGTAAGCCTAAGGTCTCGTAACTTTTCTCGTAGCACTCGTACCTCCTATCCTGCAACATAGGGTGTACGGAATGGTTTGGGTCAAGAAGATCCGAAGTCAGACACCTAGTCTGTCTCCCAGTCCCTGAACCACATTATATTCCATAATGCCCAGCACTCCCTGCAATGCTAACGCCCTAAAGGAAGCAAATCTCCCAACTCACTGGGGCTCCTTTTCAGTTAAAATGGGTTTATTTGTTACTATCAAAATTATATATATTCAGGGTCTAAGCGTTAGTCTATCAGACACCCTTCCTTTGAGTCTTCTCACAATTTGTCTCGCTACTGTTCAAATTGAGTGAACTGATCCTCCAGTCGTGTACCCTTGACGATCCCTTTAAGAATTGATGTTCAGCAACCCTTGCTTGTCGCAAGGGACCGGGCGGTCAGGCTGGCTGCATCCCAACTGCGCAAGTCATAAAGCAACACTTCCGAAAGCAGTGTCTCAAAATATGCATCGGAAGGACACTGACAGGACACTGAGCACAAGCGGAGCCATTTAATTTCGACTGAGTTCTTTGCGCCCCGATATTACTTTTTTATTTAAACAAACCGAATGCTACAAAAGTGTTTAAGGTTAAAGCGGGGCACGGTCTACCTCTGTAACATAGTACCATGTATCACAGGAATGCATGTTTGCTTTGTTTCGAAACAGGTCGAAGGTTTGACTGCAATCATAAACAAGCATTACGTTTCCAGCGTCTTCTTAATCTTCACCATAATTGTTATTATCATTGAACCTAAAGCAGTTGTTTTATCGTTAATATAGAGGTGAGGTGAGATGAAATTGGGTTTAACGTCGTGCTTGAGAATATTTCGCTCATATGACGACGTGCATGCGTGTGTATGGGTATGTGAGGCTGCTTGTACTAGCCCAGACTGAAGCTGGTTTTATAGTGCTAGCCCACTGACATACCATGCTGCAGTGAAGCATGAATACCCCACTCAGACACATTATACTGACTCCAAGCCGACCAGTCTTTGGTGTACCCATTAATGCCGAGCGCCAGGCAGGGACCAACAAGTACCATATTTTAACGTCTTTTTTAACGGGATCGAACCCGCGACCTTCCGCTCTCCGGGCGGACGCTCTAACCACTACACCACGGAGGCGGTCGTCAATATAGACGTTATTGAACAGAGGCAAATGTGAGACTGCGATGTGTCGAGTCAATGTGTCTTGTCTCAACTGTCAGTTCTAGTTTAATACAATCAAAGCCCACTTTGTCCACTGTTTCAATCGGTCAGTTAAGGACCATCCCCACAGCATAAAGACAATGTCTATGTTTCACACATTTGCACTGCTGCAACAAACACTGAAACAAGGCACTAAAGTTAACAACTTCAACCATCTTTTTGAAGCGTGGGTTTCCTACTCTGGGATCGAGTTCTGGAATCAACAGCAGCAATTTCACGAGCTCACGTTAAAAGTCGTCGATGAAGTATGAATATGACAACACAATTCGTTGATGTATGCTTTTAAAAATGCCAAAATTGAAGATTTTAAAAGCTTTGAAAAACACACAAGACACTTCCATTAACAGAATCACCGCTTCACTGAATATTCACAACCCTTGGCGTGGGGTCGCCGGTTATTTTGTCACACTATCTGAAACCAATAATAGTATCCGACACTACAGTGTGCTCCATGCCATGTTTCGTTTTGTAACAGTAATTGTTTTTCGCATGTGTCGGCGTAACAGGGTTTTCGTTTAAACACGGGTATTTTAATGACGATGGTTCGTTTTCCTATTTTCATGCACAGAACATTTTTACAGTGTGGCGGTATGAAAAACGGAAGATTTCTAGAACAAATCACATCATTTGTGTCATCCATTCCATTGAAGGTTTGAAATATGAGGAAATATATGTCTTTTGTGTTGCTTCCATTTTGTTTTATTTTCCCCTTCCATTTACGACCTGACAGTGATATGATTTTGATTCTCGCTCGGAAAACAGATTTCAAATTGAATAATCCCCGCCATACTTCAGCGTTGATCATGTATGAATCAGTTGTCAAATTATGAAACACGTTGTACTGTTTAAATGGTCTTTGCTGGCTAGGTTTAAAAGACACAGAGAAAATGGATTGACCTGTTTAGTCCTCACATGTACATGTTTGCGGGACATCATGGACAGGAGTGATTTTATCATTACTGAATCCATTACGCTAAAAGCCTCTTCCTTGACGGTAATGTCACTTATGGCTCATATCATGTCACGTACTCTTTGACTGATTGTTTACGGAGGTTCACGCCGAAAAAGTAAACGCATCTGCTGTGATCACATGCATACCAACAGCACAGCCAGAACAGGAATCACGGGAATACTAGAGTCACCATCATACAGGACAGGAATACCTCAGGCACCATCAGATCAGCACAGGAATACCAGGGGCGCCATCATATCAGCACAGGAATACCTGAGGTACCATCATACAGGACAGGAATACCAGGGGCACGATCATATCAGGACAGGAATACCAGTGGCACCATCATATCAGGACAGGAATAACAGGGACACCATCATATCAGGACAGGAACACCAGTGGCACCATCATATCAGGACAGGAATATGGGGCACCATCATACAGGACAGGAATACACAGGAATACCTGGGGCACCATCATACAGCACAGGAATACCTGAGGCACCATCATACAGGACAGGAATACCAGGGGCACCATCATATCAGGACAGGAATACATGGGGTACCATCATATCAGGACAGGAATACCAGGAACACCATCATACAGCACAAGAATACCTGAGGCACCATCATACAGGACAGGAATACCAGGGGCACCTTCATATCAGGACATGAATACCAGGGGCACCGTCATATCAGGACAGGAATACCAGGGGCACCATCATACAACACAGGAATACCTGAGGCACCATCATACAGCATAGGAATAATAGGGGCACCATCATATGGGGACATGAATACCAGGGGCACCATCATACAGCACAGGCATAACAGGGCCACCACCATACAGGACATGGATACTAGGGGCACCATCATATCAGGTCAGGAATACCAGGGGCACCATCATATCAGGACAGGAATACCAGGGCACCATCATATCAGGACAGGAATACCAGAGGGCACCATCATCACAGGAACAACATCCATACAGAACAGGAATAACAGGGCACCATCATCAGGACAGGGAATACCAGAGGCACCGTCATCATAACAGGAATACCAGGGGCACCATCATACAGGACAGGAATACCAGGGCACCATCATACAGGACAGGAATACCAGGGGCACCATCATACAGTACAGGAATAACAGGGGCACCATCATACAGGACAGGAATACCAGGGGCACCATCATACAGAACAGGAATACCAGGGGCACCATCATACAGGACAGGAATACCAGGGGCACATCATATCAGGACAGGAATACCAGGGGCACCATCATACAGGACATGGATACTAGGGGCACCATCACACAGCACAGGAATACCTGACGCACCATCATACAGGACATGAATACCAGGGGCACCATCATATCAGGACAGGAATACCAGGGGCACCATCATACAGGACAGGAATACCAGGGGCACCATCATATCAGGACAGGAATACTAGAGTCACCATAATACCGGACAGAAATATCAGGGGATTCAGCATAACAGGAATCACAAAGGGAATCCAATGATCATTTCTATTAATTATATTCTAGAGGTTCAGTTCGTTTGAATATTTGCTACTACCACCAAGACTCAGGCGCGCCCCAAGCTACACTCAGGTCAAGAATACCTAAGGCACCGACATAACAGGAATCACAAGAGGAATCCAATGATCACTAACTGATCATTCTATTAATCATAATCTTGAGAGATACAAGCATAGCGACTAAACACAGGCACTGCATCGACAGAGACTTTAAGGACTGTACAACCAAATACTAACATGAACATGAAATACAGAAATAAATAATACTTGAACATAAACGCAATTGAATCAAACCACAGACAATTGGTTTAGATTATTTCTAACTGAACCAATGAAAAATCAGCACAGACAATCCCAGCACAATAACTAACCTTTTTCAAATCTGCATCCTTGCAGGCTTTCTCCCAGCAGTCACCTACCGCTGTAAGTAAGTACAGTAAGCGTATGGCAATATTGAAGCAAAATAGGTGTGCAGACAACGACGGTTGAAAATGAAAGCCACTATGCATCAAGAAACAACTTTTTGTTTAATCTGTAAAGCATAATAATAAGAAGAAGAAGAATCTGAAATTTGAGGTTGATTTTGCTCATGGCGATGTACTGCTGGACGGTACAGCGATGGGAGTAAACCAGGTGAAGTCCTTCACCAAGTCTGCCCAGAGTCGGTCTTTTGTGGAGAAGCTTTATGAGAAGCCATTGCATCGTGTGTACAAGCAATGTGTGGAACAGAATAGCAATCCCACAGACTCCTTCGCCTGGATGAAGTCTGCTGGTCTCAAATGTGAAACTGAGGGCTCTCTTTTTGCTGCTCAGGACCAGTCACTTTACAGAGACTGTTCAACACCTTGTCAGTGGATGCCCTTCCTTGGCACAAACAGAATATCTTAAGAGACATGATGGCATAGCTCGTTGCTATTATTATCGTCTTCGCCATTCCTGTGGCTTTGCCTCCGAGGTCCATCCATGGTACGACCCTGAACATGTCCAGGACGTCATGGAAAATGATGCTTTCAAACTTCTGTGGAATAGGCCCATATACAGCCTGAGAAGAATTCCTGCCAACAAACCTGATCTTGTCCTTTTAATTGAATTTTCTGTCCCTTTTGACAGCAACGTGTTTGGCAAGATTCAGGAAAGGCATTCTAAATATGCGGACCTCGCCTTTGAAATGACTCGCTTGCATCCCAAGTACTCTGCCGTTAGGCTCCCCATTGTTCTCGGTGCCCTTGGTTTGGTACCTCCCGATCTCTTGGGGCAGATCAGGAGAGTGCCCGGGTTTTCCCCTGGGAGAACAGCCCTTCTGATACTCTGAGTAATGCAGAAGGCTGCAGTGTCGGGGAGCCTTCATATTCTCCGGAAAGTTCTTGGTGGGTTCGACTAGGCAGCGTTTTCTGGGAGAAGTCCCATTCGCTGTCTGGACTGCGTGTAGAGGGGGCAAGGGCCCTGAGCTGATGATGAGCCTTACTAGCCTGACTGTGCCATGATAACCCGAACCCTCTCTGCTGCATATTATCTTTAATCTGTAAAATAATCAGCTGCTATTACTACTACTACGACTTGCATGGTTCCTATCAAGTATGTTTGTTTCATAGTCTGTTGAAACTGTTGCTGCTACAACTACCACTATTACTACGGCGACAACAATTACTACGACTACTTTCGCCACTACTGCTATTAATAATAACGATGATAATAACCGTGCATACAACGTATTAGGTTTAAGAAGGGTTTATGATGACTATAAATGCATTCGCAGAGCATTTCCAATGAGTTCCGTTGAATAGCTAGTATGTGAATTATCATGACGAATATACGATCGATGAGAGCTTGTATACGGATTTAAACATGGCATGTATCAAACCTTGGAACAGAAAGTAATATGGTATTGCTTAAGCCTGACAATCAAACCCAAGTGCGCACTGGGAACAGACACATAACCCACTGACCTATACCAACTCCCCTCGCGGCATACGAAAATGACATATTAAGTGAAAGTTGTCTACATTGTGAGGAATTACCGTTTAATCCCACAAACTAGCTAACGTCATAACTCGCCCAGATATATCGTAGATTAATGTCTCATTTCTCGTGTAAGCAGCCGATTCCATTCTAGCCTCGGGCCGTGCAAGTCTCGGATCCAGATGAAGTAGCTTAATTTTACAATAGCGACAAAACCTGGCCTGTTTATATTCCGATCACGCTGAGCGAGCGTGGGTTTCGTCCGTGACAACTATCCGAAAGCTCAAGAAATTTAACAGAGAACAATTTATTAGACTATATTTGCTGAAGATAATGTGTCCTTTTCGACATGTTACTTGCGGTAGAGTGTCTGAAAGCTTATAAATGCATCAACATACTGGTACATGCTAGTGATGTGCTGTCTGAACAAACGTTAGTCGCATTTATCCGACGTATCATAGGCAATTCTCGGGTTTCGTTTCCCATTAAAATAGTAAATAAATAATAAAGATGAGTTTAATCATGTAAAAAATATATTTTGCAAATGAACATCTGTCTCAGATGAAGCTCTAAAATGCACGGACAGATGAGACCTGTATTTTTAACTAATTCTTGCTTTTGTAAATGAGTATTTTTACAAGAATGATGAAATGCGTAGTGTAATCCTTTTCAGATTGCTAGCAGATGCAACAGTATCTAGCTGTTTGTGTCGTAATGTCCCTAGCTTGATGAGAAGATCATGTATTCCAAGAATTTAAACAGACACAAAGCTCACCTATCTTGTTCCTGGAACAAATGTAATAGATTTTGAATTACATAATGAAAGGGTTAACAGAATTTGTGTGCTTTGTATTCTGTGACAACCATTATGGTATCCGATGCATTGTAACAATAAGCAACACAACGTTGGGTTTACAGATCTTACGTAAGACGCGACCAAATAGCACACCGAAATACACGCCTCCAATTGAATCATACTGGCCATTTCATCCGTAGATTGCCTCAAAAATATCACGTTCGCTATACAACGAATACCGTTGGATGGACTATTATGCTTCGACGTGAAAGTGGCTATAATGTTTTTAAGAACGGAGGTGCACATTTGCCACTTGCTGATGATTCGGAATCCATCACGCGGACACATTTTGTCTCAGTCACACCACAAACCTTAACTCGCGGCAAACGGTGTATTTTGGGAAAATGCTTCTCACCACCAAGAGCTAAGCTTCCACGTAATTTAATCACGCCTTAAATGTACCGCAATTTTCTTTTATTATTTGGGGGTAAAATGTATTCAATTTCATACATTAATCACAGCATAGCAAATACTATGGCGGTAGACATATATTCTTTCCGAATCCTCCCGTTTAATTGTATTACATATGAATAAGTCATGAGTATCTGAACCAACACTCAGTCGAATACACTACAGAATATTTAACATGACGCAGTCATCGGATCACAGGCTTGTTCAAATCTTTACTCGCACTTGGGAACAGACACAGGTGTCGATTTGGTGTTAATGGCGTTAGACACGTTCGTCCTCTCTGGCAAACACGGCTTGCCTCCATCAACTCCACCGGAGTGAGCAGAGACTGACGCACTCGACAACAATTAGTGGCTAATAACGGGGAGGACAGGGTTGGTGGAGGACGGAGAAGAACAAATGGCGGGAAATTGGTTCAGCTGTCGTCTGCTGGTCAAGTTCCGCACTGTAATGCTGGCAACTAAGGGATCGATTTCTGATTTGGGGTCGCACTACTGAATCTGTCATCCTGTATTGTTGAAACAGAACGCCGGACAGACTTGCCTTCCTTTCAGGTGACAAACGATAACACGTGAACACGTCCACCGATTGATGTTGTTTTCCTGGAGCGGGTCTGTGATGCAGTGCTGGGATGAACAGACGTCAGACAGCTTGGCAAGTCGACAGGCCTTCAGCCACTGGTGACTGTGGCTGGAATTTACTGATTATCAAGCTGTAGGGTATTGCCCTTTAGTTTGATAAGTAACCAAGTATTGGTTGACAGTCATGAAGAACGAACGCTTTAACCACTCGGCCATCAACTCGCCTTTCATCCACGTAGTCACCATGTCTGGTCTGCCATTGGTCAGTCAAACTGATCCCCTTTGGGCTACCTGGGAAGAAATATGCACCAGTACATCATGGTTGTTTCATGAGCTGGCAAAATCGAGCATCGAGTGCTTACAATGTGTATCCTAGCTATGCGCGTGTGAAATCTGGTCTAAAGATTGCTCAAGGATCCCTAACAGAAAACTACGTCAAAAATGACCATAGACCTTAAGAAGAAATATTTACAAAACATTTTAACATATATCTCAGTAACAAACGTCCATTAATGATGTTCAGAGATCTCCATTAGTCGTCCATGAATAGTGTTCACAAATCTCTACAACGAACACCAACTGAGGGTGTTCATATACCTACAGTTTAATGTGTTTAATGACCTCTAAAAATGTAAAACCAACGAGGGTGTGAATAGATCTGTTGAGTCAATACCATTAAGATATATCTATATGGATTGAATCAAACTCCATCAGAAGTTTTCATGCATTTCTACAAGCAAAACTAATTACATGGATCTGTTGTAGAAATAGATTTCTGGAGGGAACACTCATTGGAGCCCCCTTTAGGGGAGTGAGCACCCACTGAAGGTGTCTCGTGGTATCAAGGGGTGGTGTGTGTGTGTGTGTGTGTGTGTGTGTGTGTGTGTGTGTGTGTGTGTGTGTGTGTGTGTGTGTGTGTGTGTGTGTGTGTGTGTGTGTGTGTGCCAACGGCAGCGATCTGTATATTATTCAGTCCAGACCAGACAAACCTGTGATCAACATCCTGAGCATCGACCTCTCATTAAACGGCAATCATGGGTTGTTGAAGATCCATTCTAACCCGGATCTTCACGGATACCATAGAACTGCTGTTGTAATACCGATTAAAAGAGTTCACAGACCTTAACATCCCTGAGACTTGTTCCATATGGATAGAAGAAGCAAATATACCAAGTGTTTATAGGTCTCTATATGCAAAATCAATTAGAGGTTTACATATATGCCTTGGAGGAACGCCCATTAAATGTGTGCATACATCACTGGAATGAATATCCATTAACAGATGATAAAACTCGCTAAAAACAACCACCCATTAAAAGATGCTCATTGATCTCTGGAACGAAGACCAGTGAAAGGTTAACACACACATCCATAATGAACATCCTCTAAATATTGCATACACATCTAGAAGGTACACCCATTTAAGGGTTGCATATTTTGCTCATAGCAGCCCTTGTTAAAATGTGTTGATAGACATTGAGAACCAAAACCAATTAAAGTTCGTCATAGGTGTTTAGAAGAAACGACCATTAAAACGTGTACATAGATATTTAGATATTATATATTCTAAGATGCTTAGCGCTTAGAACAATCGAAAAAAATACATTATCAGACAATAAAGGTATAGTTTTTTGATGACGTAACAATTGAATGACGTTATCCCGTCACTGCGCCATTCTAGTGTGCCCCCTCGTAATCGAACCATTTTACATTACGTCACAGTGTAAGCGACGTCACGATGCATGTCAGTTGTCTTCGCCTCGTACAGCCTCCTACAGTAAACTACTGCGTTGCACCCCGTTTCTTGGTTTGCAGTTGCTTCACTCACCTAACATCACTGGTGGAAACATTACGTTTATGTTTTCTGACGTTTTAAATGTCTCAATTCGACTCGCAAGTTTTCAGCGACACGATAACGTTCGCAATGTTTACATTCCCACAATGCAATCGTGGAATGTCGCTAGACTACTCAGCTTCGTCTGGATGTACTGATCTAAACATACGTTGGTAGTAGAAATGCGACGTTCACATGGTTTACGTTAATCACAGATGTAATTAAAATACTTTAGAGAAGATATTTAATCCGAACGTAAACCGTCATGAAACTGTTTATCATTTGTTTTTCTGGTAACGTTCGTCTTAACGTAGGGGGGGCAGACACATCAATAGAACAGCGCGCCAGCTAGCCCTGTGCGAGGATTCTTAATTTAGGTCACCGACACCGTCGTTTGTTTTCTGCCATAAATTAATCGTAATTATCCTTAGAAAGTATTAAATTTGGCATCTTAGAAAAGAAATACAGTTCGCTCTACCCCCATGTATAGTGTAATAAAACACACTTTCTCCCTGAACTATTATGACGTTAAAGCACTCGGACGCAAGCGTCCTCGTGCTTTAACTATAATAGTTCAGGGCAAAAGTGTGTTTTATTACACTATCCATGGGGGTAGAGCGAACTGTATTTCCTTAATTAAAAGAACACCCATTAAAGGTTTACATAGATGAAGAAACCTGAAGGAACACATACTAAAGCTCGACACAGACATATTAAAGGAAACCCTATCAATGTTTTACTAGAACAAACATCCGCAGAAGGTTTACATAGATACCTAGAACATGCAATAAAGGTTGAACTTTACATATGACTCTAGATGGAACACACATTAAAGGTTAATATATATTTTAATGAGAAGGAAGACCATCAGTGATGTACGTGTTTTACACTGCAGCCAGCATCGTCACAATAGTCTGTCGCCCTGTGCCTGAATTATAATATCTTCCCTCCCGTCCATCTCTGTCTGATAAAGCAATTCATAAAGAAAGTCAAGATTTTCCTCAGGTTCTGAATCTAGCAGTTAGATTGGGTTCTTTTCATATGTAATCACGACGCAATTTTTAATAACAAAGGAAAATAAATGCATTACATAAAACAGGGCAACATACAGATCTTTGTCCTTACTATAAGAAGACAGCAGTGACGATGCTTCTGGACACAAGTGATAATTAGCGCAAACTAGAGCATAACATTCATTTGCTGAAGACAAAGAATGCTCTCCTTGTATTCAAGCATTGCGTGAGAATCACTAAACGTGTCTTGTGCTTCCATTATTAACGATGGAAATTGTAAGGTTATTATGTGTTGAAACGTAACAATGTTCGTCATAGAATCACGAAAAACCGTCAATTTAATATCTTTATGGGGAAGTAAAACATATGTGGGCCCATAAAAATCTCCTCAGCAGACAGTGATCAATGAGAACCTGTGCTCTTGTCTCAGGTTCTCAACATGTTATTTCCGGAATTCTTCTGAATTATGGACAACTTCTGCGAAACAGGGGATCTTTCCATCCGACGGAGCTTCAAATAGAATTATTTTCATCTCTCAGATATGCTTTTTGGCAAAGAAGAAATATTGTTGCAACGTGAAAATCGACTGACAAATAAATACAATACGCTTGAACTCATTTTCGGCACATACAATCAATACATCTAGGCTGGTGCATAACGGTGAATCTATACCCATATATCATTTGAGAAAGTGCTTACAGAATCTAACATAAGAACTAAAGCAGCTGAAAACCTCTTGGCAGATGACAATCTATTACATGACGTCACTGCACGTGCATACCGTGCTATTCCGTCGACGCCAAGCGTACTATGGACACCAGGCGTGACGTGGGTTATTGACAGAAATAAAATACCAAGGAATCATATTTTCTATGATAGTCCAAATGGCATTTTTCTGTAAACCGATCTTGTCATGCTAATCCATTGGCGAATTCCACCATCTTGATTGAATGGATCATTCTTTGTGCAGTGGTCGCTTAGAAGTGCCACCGTGGCGCCTATTATGGTATCAGCCCTGCCTGGTAATTTGATGAGTTTGGAGATGTTGCTGATGGTGCTAATGACAACGGAGATGCTGCCAAGATGGAGATGTGAAAACATAGAGTACAAAAGTGTTAACTCTATAAACTGCTGTCTTACGCTCGAAGAGTCAATTTCCAAAACGGTGTTAATGTGCTTTTGAACGCCACCTTGGACAAAACATATTTGATCAGTTCTAACTGACGTGAAATGAGCTAATAACGCCCGGGTCACGTCATTAGAAGTACAGTTATTTTACAGCAGATATTATGTAAATGAAAGAAGCATGACAGAGTTTTCACATCTTTACCGAGCTGTAAAGGATCAGGTACACAAGTCATCTAAAATTTATGTACAAACATTCATGAAATATTCTGTCAAGGTTTGAACTTTATCATGAATATTTTACACACGTTAGGTATCTTTATTACTATTTTAGATTTTCGGCTATCAAAATTCATTTTCTGCATGTAGGGGGTAATGTAATAATATTTATGAATGAGATGTTTCCTCTCTTTAATGACCTGTTCCTCAGACATGAAGTCCATTGCCAATGTCACACAGTTGATGAAGTGGACATTTTCTCTCAACTATTGGTATTTTTTCTCCACATGCCTGTGTCAAATGGTAAATTGTGCTTGGACCTTCTGAAGTTAAGGGGGCGGTGGGGTAGCCTAGTGGTTAAAGCGTTCACTCGTCACGCCTAAGACATGGGTTCGATTCGCCACATTGGCACAATGTGTAAAGCCCATTTCTGGTGTCCCCCGGCGTGATATTGCTGGAATATTGCTAAAAGACGCGTAAAAATAAACTCGCTCTGAAGTTAAGCAAAGTTCTCCAAACGATACCATCTGCATATGTATTTGGGGCATGTTTGGCAGATACAAACTTAAGTTTGACCTTACAAAGATACGGTGTTGACACACAACTTAACGAATCACGAACTCAACTTAAATTGGATTGATCGCATTCGAATTGCATGGTGTAACATATCTAACATTGAGCTTTTTTTAACAAGGCAGAAAAAACAGGCCAAATTACGTTCACCGAGTGTGTGTGTGTGCCTGCGTGCGTGCGTGTGTGTGTGCGCGTGCATGCATGCGGATGTATGTGTATATGGAGCGCGGTCACTCAATACAAATATCCATATATGTGTACAAGTTAGTCTATTCAAGGTGCAGTACGAGCCTACCGGGTGCTTATTGATGTGATGTATGCAATCCCTGTGATACCTGCATTATATACATCACCAATTATCACGAGATGTAAGTGTATATTTTCCATTCAGTTTAGTCAACTCGGGTGATATTGTTAAGTTCAATGAGCAGCAACTGATAATAACCGTGTCTAGATGTCAGTCTATGTCCTCTGTCCATTGTCTAGACTTGGTAATGAACACAAGGTATGCGGTAGTATATACCTAGTATATAGTCCTAGGTCGTCGTGTCATCTGAGACACAAATTGCCTGTCTGTCTCTCAGACACTAGAATGATTTGGGAAGTCAAGATGGCCTCAGCTGTAGGGAAATAAGGATTGTTCGGGACTCCATTTGGATTTATTTTGTAGATACATGTTTTTTATACCGGTACATTTTTAAATAAGATATCTATATTTTTATATAATCTGCAAAATAATACACCCAAAAGTGGTTTTCCAATGATTACTTTATGCATTATATGAACAATCAACAGAGCATAATAAATTGTTCAAATTTGCCAACTTGTCGTTGTCAAACTGAGCGAGGTTCATCATGACACAATGAAACAATCGAATACCAGGGTGAAGGTCATCTCTTGTCAATATGTTGTATGGCTCCTATGACAGTTCAGAATTTCCTGACATCGTCGCCTTATGGAACTCAGGGCTCCAGATTAGTTTTCAACATCAGGAGTACGTACTCCACATTTTTTCAATACAGGAGTACTGGAAAACAATAAGAGTACATTTAGAGTACTGAATGGAATTTAATGGAGTATCAGTAATCTTGTGTTTCGTTTCATATATGCACCACAACATTGCTATGCTTAAGTAAAAAGGTCAAAAAACAATAAAACAATAATGTTTCAGAAAAATACGTCTGTAAATGATTCTAAGACCGTACACCATTGCCGTGGTGCGTATCTTCTACGTTTTCTAAATTATTTCCTACCGCATCGTGCATATTTTTGTATCCGTACATACGCCGATACTGCCCTTATCTGGAGCCCTGCTAGAACCAATCAGATTAGGACGTTTGTCCTTACAGTGCCTGAGCCAACTGACGTGATGGCAGATGTTGATAAAACATCATATAAATGTTCGAATGGGTTTAGATCAGGAAGCCTTGAGGGCATGTCAGTACATGGATGTTGTAGTTCCTCAAAACAGCCGTTGTCAGTCTTGCCGAGTTAGGTCGGGCGTTGTGTTGCTTGTTGTTTGTTACAATGGGAAGGACGTGTGGTGGAAGAATTTCATCTGTGTAACGTCGTACCGTTAAATTGCCCTGGACGTGTACCGAATATGTTCTACCGGTATGGGGGATAACGGGCTACATCATTACACTCTTGCCACCAAACATTTCCACTTCCTTTATGCTGTTTCGATCCTACGACGTCTATAAAAAAGTCTTCTGTCTGAAGGGAGAAGCATAAAACGCGACTCGTCTATAAACCAAACAGGTCTCCATAGCTGCTGTGGCCATACTCTGTGTCATTTACACCATTGACGTCGTAGCCGACGATGCTGATCAGTCAAAATGACGTATCGAACTGGTCGTCTCTGGCGAATGCCTGCGGCGCCTAGACGGGTGATCTCTGTCTCTGCTGAAATCCTACGCAATCCTGGTATTGCCCCAGCTGTAGATATGGTCGTGGCGAGTCTATCACGTAAGTGAAGAACCCGTATATTAATCTGTTCTGCGCTACAATGCGCTGTGACACAATGTCGACCAGATCTGGGTAGTGGTCACGTAGGGGTCCCCTGCGTCTGACAACGGTGCCATGACCCTGTAATGTAGACTCGCACAAGTCTCTAAGGTAAAAATTGATGGTTTAAGTGATAATTTCTAAAACAAATAATAAACAACAGACTGGGGTCCTTGTCCGCTTATCTAGACTTGCCTCTTCGAGGCATATAATTACTATACACCCATGGGCATAGCGTTCAGTATAGCCTTGGAGTAAGGCTACCCTGTAATTGTGCTTGACCATAAGTGGAAAAATAAGTGTGCATGCAGTCGGTCGATGCCGTTGTTACGTTGAGATTCTGTCAGTCATGGCACGTTTTCACTTTTCACCTGACCGCCTCCGTGGTGTAGCGGTTAGAGCGTCCACCCGCAGAGCGGAAGGTCGCGGGTTCGATCCCCGGCCGCGTCATACCAAATGCCAATGGGCTCGGCATTAATGGGCTCGGAGTCAGTATCTCAGTAAGCGGCATGGTATCTCAGTAAGCTAGCACTATAAAAACCAGCTTAAGTCTGGGCTAGTACAAGCAGCTACACGCACACGCATGCACGTCGTCATATGAGCGAAATATTCCAAAGTGCGACGTTAAACTCCAATTTCACCTCACCTCACCTCACTTTTCACCTGTTGTACAATTGTGATGACAGACAACTAAAAACCCATCATCTTCAACCAACAATTTATGTCGCATGTTCATTTCACGTTTGTGTGTTTCGCGTTTTCCTCACTTATTCGGTATTTTTGGCCGGACTTTATTCTGCCCGAGCAAATCACTCCCGACGCATGCGGACTTGAGAAATTCATATTTGGTGTTCATTTTGAGATTTATTTCTTCTTTTGCCTTTGTGTTGTTGTTTTTTTCTTAATTGCAGAGTGTATCTTACTAAATAAGATAACTATATTTCTATATATATAATGTCAGTGTACCGAATATCGGCCTATTACCGTGGGTTCCAAACCATAATGTTGGCACCTAGTTCGGCTACAGTATCGATGAAAATGCTAAGAAACAATTCTAAACACCCGTTCTTAAATTTTTCCACAGTAAATATATGGCGGGGTGTCGCCCAGTAGTAGAAGCCCCCATTGTGCATACGTGCATTCCTTGACTGTCCTCTGGAGCGGTGGGGTAGCCTTGTGGTTAAAGCGTTTGGTCGTCACGCCGAAAACTCGGGTTCGATTCCCCTTATGGGTACAATGCGTTAAGCCCAATACTTTTTCCCCGCCGTGATATTGCTGGAAAATTGCTAAAAGCGGCGTAAAACCATACTCACTCACCCACTCACTCACTCACTCACTCACGACTGTTCTCCGGTGAAGCGACCGTGAAGATCCGGGGTAGAATAGGTCTTCAGCAACCCATGCTTGCCACAAAAGGCGACTATGCTTGTGGTAAGAGGCGACTAACGGGCTCGGGTGGTCAGGCTCGCTGATTTGGTTGACACTTGTCATCGGTTCCCAATTGCGCAGATCGATGCTCATGATGTTGATCACTGGATTGTCTGGTCCAGACTCGATTATTTACAGACCGCCGTCATATAGCTGGAATATTGCTGAGTGCGGCGTAAAACTAAACTCACTCACTCACTCAGGTGAAGCGCCAGCGCAGCATATTCCGGGAACCGGGCTGAGATTTTGTCAGGCAAACTGATCGATGTGGTATAAGGGACGTAACTCTAAATTACAACATGATCAACTGTGGTTCAATTTATGTACGTATCATCTCTCTTGTCGAGTCGTTATCACAGCTCACAGCTAAAGATATTGGCAGGCTGAGTTTTCAGGTATAACCAATATATATACTAATAACATTTAGATGATTTCTATCCACTGTAATTATGTAAAGTCATTGCTCTGGCTCAATGTTGACTATTTGTGGTGAGGTCATTGGTGGGACAGAGTCACCGAAATGGGGTCAGACCAACGGTATACGTGTGTGTGTGTGTGTGTGTGTGAGAGAGAGAGAGAGAGAGAGAGAGAGAGAGAGAGAGAGAGAGAGAGAGAGAGAGAGAGAGAGAGAGAGAGAGAGAGAGAGAGAGAGAGAGAGAGAGAGAGAGAGAGAGAGAGAGAGAGAGAGAGAGAGAGAGAGAGAGAGAGAGAGAGAGAGAGAGAGATGCACATAATTCCACAGAGTCTTCTCAAGGTAAAATGTAATATCCTGGAATAATCTTTAATAAGGGCATTTGTAATGCACTGAAGTCTGCACCACAGAGGGGCACACTCAAAGCGCTAACAATTATTCATACCCCGGATAAACCAATCTGCCAGTGAGGTGCTGCAAGCATGTATTTTCTTCTATGACGTCAAACCATCGTAAAAGAGAGGTCATACACGATATAATGATAAGGGGCATAACTCCGTTATGGCGTAATACTAGGTCAATGTAACTCAGATCACTTTGAGAAAATGTGTTGTGGATAATGGACGCTATGTTTTCGTTATTTTATATTCATGAGGTGAACCTCACTATTCCAATTCAAAGTTCCCCAATGTGAACGGATGCGCTTTGGTAGTTTCCACAATTTATAAGAAAAGATGACAGCGATATTACATGTGAAAAGCACGAAAAAGCGATTTGAATGGCCTTATCAATATATAAGTTAGTTCTTAGATTCCCATATTCTCCTGTTTGTGTAGATGTAATTTGACTAATTTTGCATCGTTATTACCAGAGTACTAGCCATATCTTCAAAATGTAACGAAATTGCTGAAAATAATACAACATTTTAGTTGGCGTCATGCGCTTTATTTTATGCATTTTTCGCGGCGTTGGAAAAGCAGCTGACATTGATATGCTGATTAGAATATATCTCACTTAATTTCCATTCATTGTATAAAGGTCTAGACTTCTATGTCAGAATTAACATTCTTTAGACAAAACATAAAATGACTGATTTTTCATTTTAAATAGTGTCCTGAATATATCAACAATTAGACAGTTTGACAGCGTATCTTATTGTGACCAAACGCAGCACCTGTTTGGCATCAATTTAGCGTAAATAAAAAATAATATTTCCACAACACCGAATATTTTGTCTGGGATAAAATTTTGTTTGTTTATGATTATGAAGCTATTTCTCTTCATACATTATGCAATGAAAGATGCATAAAGATAGCTTTTATATATGGAACTATATATTAGAATATGGATATAAGATTTTGTCGAATTAACACATGAGATGGTATTTTTGGTTATTTTTCAACAATTTTTCCTATAAGTAGTTAGAGTTTGATATCCTGTCATCACAATATTATTTAATCGAATATGAATTGAATATATTATCGAAAACAATGATAGAGAATCATAAAACGTTGCCAACAAGCTGGCACCTTGCTGATCTATATGCATCATTCTTTTTGTCTATAAAAGCGACACAAAATTATGCAGTGAACAAGACAATTCCTTTTAATATGTGTGCATATACATTTCATACCATATATAAATCATTGTCATTAATATTATCAGTTTAGCATATAAGGTTGAATTATATCACCCGTTCATTAACCTGTTCATATGAAATTGCAATATTAGTCCAAATAAATTGAATATTGTACATCATAGGAACTAAAGTAATTGCAGTTATGGCTACGTTTGATCTTCTAACACTTGTGTAAAGGTTTAAAATGGTGTATTGCAATAAATATGTCAATTTCTTATGTAAATATGATTCAAACAATCAAAAACTTTCAAAGAATAAAACACCGTAAACCCTAAATGCATGTATGATATGATATTGAACAAGGCTAAATGTAGATACTGAAGTCAGTTTCATGAAAAGTATCGAACTATCCGCAAAAATATACATCATAATACTGGCAGTGTAATCGGAAGGATATGGCGATTATGTTTACTCTTGTTCAACCGACCTTCACCTCAAAGAAATTGCCTAATATGTACAACAATGTTGACGTATGACATCACTACCGCTAACCGATTTCTTACAAAATGGTAGCACTTTGCTGACAAAGGGTACACAAGGATTTTCTTGAGGGACCCTTCCACTGATTCAGGGATCGTTTGTACATAAATATGAGAGATGTAAGTAATCAGAATGATTCTGACTATCTGTGTATTGTTATATGTTTTTATCGTTTTTTCACTATCGAAGAGAAAAGGACAGAAATGCAGATAATTACCGTTGTCGATTCTCGCGTGATTTGAAACGTCCAGTCATGGCGTCCAGCTGCACTGCCACGGAAACTTTGACAATTTCTTATGAATTATCAAATCATTGCATTGTATCTATTTATAATTTCCTATTTCTTGCTCACGATACTCTTTCCATGTATATTCTAAAGAGGGTATTGAGCCATTGTGCAAGCAATGAATAGGCGGATGAATGTTGAAAAATTTCAGAAAATGCTGCGCAGTGTAAAATCCGAATTTGTCATTGTTTACATTTCACACAAGCGCAGTCTTTCAAGCACAGCGTTAAGTTTTTCACACCCAATATGTTTCGATCTCACTTTATCTAGACAGTTATTATTGGTGACACAGACCAGTTTCAAATTGATTCTAAAATGTATGGGGAATTCAGTGATGCATTTTTTGAAGCTGAATATGAAATATCATCATTGATGTAATAGAAGTCTCAATACCGGCCTTAAGCAAAGCGTGATTTTGTAAACACTATCAATATGGCCGAAAGCTCTCACGGTGTTAGAGTGTAAGTGCATTTTGAAAACAACCCAACCGATTCTAGATTCATCGGCAGCGTTTCAGAATTATAATTAGAAATCATGTAAAACTGATATCAGTGATCATAAATATCTTATTTTTGATTTAATAGTCATGTGACCGGGTACCAAGACCACACGCCACAACCAATAAAATATGTCAGTGAATTGTTTATATATATGGAAGTTTAATGGTATTTCACCATTTAAAAGTATAATTGCCCCAAGTTTAACGCATGCTTCGGAAATGTGGCGATTTGAAAATGCAAATCTTATTTAAAACATGCATGAAAATATATATCAAAATGTCAACATTTTTCAAACTTCATTATCATTTTATCTCGCTACCCACTAAAATAGAAAAATCCATAAACCCATCCCAAAAATACTGCTACATTATGAGCATGTGTTTTTCACTCAAGATATATCTATTAGAGCTTTGGTTAGAGGCTGGACCTTTATTTGGTCTCGGTGACTAACGGCTGTATCACATTTCATTTATTTTGGGGGCAGTGGGGTAGCCAAGTGGTTAAAGCGTTGGCTCGTCATGCCGAAGACCAGGGTTCTAATCCCCACATGGGTACAATGTGTGAAGCACATTTCTGGTGTCCCCCGCCTTGATGTTGCTGGAATATTGCTAAATGCGGCGTAAAACCATACTCAGTTCATTTATTTTGAAAGATTCAACGACATAAGAATTCATGTTTGAAAAAAGCTGATTATATTTTTGTTTGTTTTTGTCAGTTTGATGTCCAGAACTTTAAGCACAATGGTTACAATATGCAAGAACCTGTCCAGCACCATCACCCTAAATGACGGGAAGTCCATGCCTATGTTTGGTCTGGGGATGTACCTCAGCAAATCGGGCTCTGGTGGCAGTGCTGAGAAGGCTGTCACTCATGCACTGAAAAATGGGTACAAGTTGATTGACACTGCTGAATTTTATGGGTAAGATCTACACCGAAAACTTTGTGACAGTTATCTGTCAATATCTATAAATGTTTATCAATGTCTGTCTGTCTGTCTGTGTCTGGATGGATAGATGTTTATTGAATTTAGACTTTGTTTTAATTTTTTTAAATCCATTCAAAATAACATGATGGTAGTTATCCTAATTTGACTAATACCTACAGTAAAGTCTTTTCTGGTCATATTCACCTAACAGCAAATTATGTCAAATTACCATGTCAGAATCAGTTGCATGTACAAGGGAGGATATAATCCTAGATCATTCTTTCATAGTTTCATGGGGGTGGTGAGGTAGCCAGGTGTTTAAAGCGTTTGCCCATCACGCCAAAGGCCTGGGTTCACTTCCCCACATGGGTGCAAAGTATGAAACCCATTTCATGTGTCCCCTGCCGTGATATTGCTGGAATATTTCTAAAAGCAAAACGTCAAAGCTTCAAATAGAAGGAATCAGGTAATATGGCAATCTTTTGTTGTGGACATTGCAAACTCATTATTCAGAAAATATTTTTAGTTTTTCATGATTTTGTTCACTAAATGTATTTGTAACAGAGGTTGCCGTTTCACCAGGATGAACTTATTTACGTTGTTTTTTTAACATATTTGAGGGACATCTTATATCTTAGGAATGAAAGTGATGTTGGCCGAGGCATCAAGGCATCTGGACTTAAAAGAGAAGATTATTTTGTTGTCACAAAAGTCTGGACCAATGGAGCAGATGTGTGTCGTTCTGCATTCACAACAAGTCTTGAGAAGTAAGTTTGGGAAGCTGATGATCTTTTGTACTCGCAAGAACTGCCTTGTATCAGGATTATTGTATGATACAATATATCATCATGTAATGATATCTTATTTTATCATATATTTCTCAATCGTTATTTGAGAATAATTCACAACAAGGGACCCTTCATCCAGACCATCTGCCCGGAGAGCGGAAGGTCGCGGGTTCAATCCCCGACCGCGTCTTACCAAAAGACGTTAAAATATGGTACTTGTTGGTCCCTGCCTGGCGCTCGGCATTAATGGGTACAACAAGGACTGGTCGGCTCGGAGTCAGTATAATGTGTCTGAGTGGGGTATTCATGCTTCACTGCGGCATGGTATCTCAGTGGGCTAGCACAATAAAACCAGCTTCAGTCTGGGCTAGTACAAGCAGCCGCACTTACACATACACATGCACGTCGCATATGAGCGAAATATTCTCAAGCACGGCGTTAAACCCACTTTCACCTCACCTCACCTCACCTCATCCAGACCAGTTCATTATGTTATTATTCACTAAAGTGATGTCGGAAATAGAAAAAACCTGATTTGTCGCAGTTATATCTACCATTTATGTAGTTAATATGTCAAAGTCTGAAATATCTGTCAAACTAAGTTCAGCTTAACTACAGTCTGGGTGGTAAGGAGATAGGAAACGTAGAAAAAGGACTTTACTGAGGAGAGATTAGTGCAGAAATGAGGAATGCGGTTTTTTTCGAAGTCCAAAGCGACTTATTTGGAACAGACCATGACTTTATGCAAATTATTGAGCGATGATATTGAATTACAAAAGACACTTTTTAAATGCCCATTTCAAAATTAAACTTAGCTTCATTATATACGATAGCTGACGTAAACAATGATAACTTTAATACTGAAACTATTAAGGATGTAGCTACCATGGAGTCCATCACTATAAAAAGAAACAGGTAGGAGGGGTCGTCTCAAACGGTGTGTGAGGACGGGTGTCACAGACGGTGGTTGGGATCAGGCTGGAGGATAGAGATATCAGCTGAGATAAGATAATCCTTTAGGGGAAATAAACTGGGGAAGCAAATGGCATGTCAAAACAATTTACAAACAACATCCAGTCCTATCAGGTGGTCATGCCACCAATATATTTTTAGACATTTAATACGATGGCTGATTTAAGCTTTTCTATAGGTATCCTACTCTTTTACATATCTCAACATAAACTTTATGAAAGAAAGACACATAAGACATTAATCAATAGATGAGACATATTCAACACACATGAGAAAGCATAAAATATCTTAGAGATGACCCCTTGTGCCTGTTGGCAGCACATGCATTTCATGCCAGGTGAGTCGATGGCCCGTCGTCATACCTGGCTGAGCGACCTAATTGCCATCTGTAGTCTGATCTATTGTTTTCAGCAGCTATTGGTATTTTTTCTAAGTTTTGCCCGATTTTACGAGTAAACATGTTTTTCTGGATGTCCTATTACGCATTGCACTGAACGCCCAGTTAGGTCGATGTTGGTTAATTCAACATATGGTATTTGCAATTGTGTAAATTTTATGGAAACGGAGTAACAGCCTAAAAGCATTTTTTTTCTATTTCCGACAGTAATTTAGTTAAAACACAAAAAACAGGACAGTCATTGATGTCTGTTGTAAATGAAAAAAGGAGTCCATTTTGTTCAGCATGTTTATGTGAAAATCGTTCGTATGTTTTACTTTGATCATTATTTGTTTTTCCCATGTTTGTGCAGATTGGATATTGGTTATGTTGATCTATACCTTATCCACTCTCCTGGGCAGGGGAAGATAGTGGAAACCTATAAAACCATGATGGATTTTCAGAAACAGGGACTTGTCAAGTGAGTCACCCTACTGTTACTATTCGTTCATTTGTTCATTTGTTCGTTTCGTTTCAGTTTGTTCGTTCGTTCTTTCAAATGCCATCCCGAACATTATTCCAGTCAATCAGTTACAACTAAGGTAATCTGTTAGCCATCCATAGGTCTACAGTGATCTCTTAATCCCTGGTGATTTAAGAGAGTAGCTTCCCTTTAAGCTTAGGGTGGTCAGGCTCTATGATTTGATATATTGCGTGTCAAAGAGTCCCAAAGGAGGGAATGTTTCGCTTTCTACCTAATCACCGCTTCGCCTGATTGAGACTTGATATTAACTGACTGCTATGATGTCAAATATTGCCAATTGAAACACTGTATTATACTATTCACACTTTGCTAAGGATCAAATCATGGATTCAACAGACAACTATGATGTGGGGTCAAATTTGGTTTAAATATCTAAACTTATAGTAAGCATGGATCCGAGGTTTCAGTATGTCACTGCATCTTGTGGATCCCATACATGCTACTGACAGGTGTTGTGTACTTGTCAATGACTCGTTCCATGATTTGCAAAATGGTTGATTGGTGCCATGAAAACCATTTTTATGGTTTTTCTTGTATCAAGTGCATAAGGTTAGATTACAGTGACTCTTTGCCAAAAGAAAGGGTTACCATATTATTATTTATCCAGTTTCAAAATATGAATCTACGTTTAAGTAAAGTTGTGAATTTTTGTGATCCTTAGCAAAGTGTGAGTAGTATATATTCACTCATTCACATCAACTATCAGATCGATTGGTGTGTCCAACTTTGGAGTGCATCACCTCGAAGGAATGAAAGCTGCAGGTTTGCCAACGCCGACAGTCAACCAGATCGAGCTTCACCCATGGATGAAGAAGAAGGACATTGTCCAGTACTGTCAGGCCAACAATATTACTGTCATGGGTTACTCGCCCTTGGTGAAAGGTCAACGATTTAATGAGCCATGTTTGGTGGAAGTTGCTAAGAGGTATGGAGTGTTTATATTATTTTCCAATATTGTTTAAGTTGATGTGATACATGTATTTTCCCTGTATTTCAGGTGAAATGACGTGTATGATCACCAATGTGATCCATTGGTGTTCATTTTCTATCTCTGCCCAAACAACACAACTAGTTCTGATAATGACACTAATGATACACTTGGTCGAGATACAGTATATGAAGACTCAACTGCAAGGAGAGTTGGTCCATGTAAATATAAGCCCGAAGAAACATGGCTCCTGACAGAAAGCTTACTTGAGAATGCTTGTACATACTGGCAGTAAATAGCATTTCACAATACATTTTCATAAATTTTCATGTTTGGTTGGTTTGTTTGTTGTTAAACACCGCACTCAGCAATATTCCAGCTATAAGGTGGTGGACTGAAAATAATCGAGTCTGGACCAAACAATCCAGTGATCAACAGCATTCGCATCAGTTTACGCAGTTGGGATACAATGACATGTGTCAACCAAGTCAGCAAGTCGGACCGCCCAATCCCATTGGTTGCCTCATACGACAAGCATGGGTTACTGAAGATCAAACCTAACCCGGATCTTCGACAAGCATGGGTTACTGAAGATCCTACCTAACCCGGATCTTCGACAAGCATGGGTTACTGAAGATCCTACCTAACCCGGATCTTCACAGGTCTCTAGTTCAGTGTAACACATATGAAGTCACATATTGCATATTAAGTCATGTATCAATATAAAGCAATACACACATATTAGTGTGTTACACTGTTTCAAGTTCAGTGTAATACACTGATATGTTTGTATTACTTTATATTGATACATGACTTAATAGTACAAGTGACATAGTGTGGTGATGCCCTAAATGACACCCTGAGTCCTGATAGGGTTAAACACCACTTACTATGTATTACTATGCATTACTATGTATTACTATGCATTACTATGTGTTACTAAGTATTTCCATATCCTATAGCTATTTATGTAAGTCACATCCTGTATATATTGTTGAAATACAATGTAACACACTCATTATAAATGTAGACATCAAAACTACTTGTGAAATAGATGACTGTTGAAACAGCTGACAATTATCTCTACTTTAGGCATCACATGCTGTGAAACAGTAGTTCTCACTATCTAGAATGACTGTGTGTTCCCTGACCAATTTGGCATCAGAAGAGTTTAGGCAATAGAGGCAATAGAGAAAGTCCAATCATCTTATTTTAAACGCTTTTTACAGGTTGGGAAGTTTGCTTCAAATAAGGCCATTTTAGGCGATACTGGGCGTTATCCTCTTTTCATTCTCAGCCAAGTTAGAGTGGTTAAATATTGGTGTAAATTACTAAAGATGAAACGACAACGATATCCTTAACACTGCTATAATTTATTAAAAACTCTTGATGATAATGGTAAGACCAGTTGTAACTGAGTTTCAAATGTTAGATCTTTGCTGTTTACTTGTGGGTATTCTTTTGTTTGGATTGAGCAAGACTTTGGTGATGAAGAGTTATTTCTATTTTCATTAAAACAAAGATTACAAGATATGTATTATCACACCTGGCACAATAGTATTTCATCTTCATCCTTTTTATG
This sequence comes from Haliotis rubra, assembly GCF_003918875.1. Lineage (NCBI taxonomy): Eukaryota > Metazoa > Mollusca > Gastropoda > Lepetellida > Haliotidae > Haliotis > Haliotis rubra. Next base: position 266,013 of record NW_025767683.1, read on the forward strand.
TCATTATAATTCGATTAAGTCAGCTATGGAACCAGAGAAATATTTGACATCATTAGAAAATAAGGATTTGATAAGAGCCATGTGTAAATTTAGACTTCCCCTACACAATTTTAATGTCAATTTTTCCAGAAGGTATAAACAAGACGATATTGATCAAATTAAATGTGCAAACTGTAAGTTGGGTTTTATTGAAGATGAATTCCATGTATTATTAGTCTGTGATAAATATAAAGATCTGAGAGAGAAATATCTTCCACATATTGAACATGTCCATAAAAACAATATGTTAATGGTAAATTTATTAAACTCTCAAAATCCTCTTGTTAAACATGCAGTTGCAACATTGTTAAAACATATATTTATTGCTAGATAACTATTTCAATTTGTGCTCACGTGACATTATAAATACATTATATATTAACTGTAAAATGGGCCATAGGCCGTATATTACCGAATAAAGTGTCTGTCTGTCTAATACACACATATTAGTGTGGATGAGAGCAATTCACATGCAGATGGTTCCCAAAGTGACATGGAAGTTCAGAATGTATGACGGTAAACAAGTGGCGTTCCATGTTTTTGAATCATAAAAGACTATATATCGGTGATGTTTCAGGTTGGGCAGGACAACGGCCGAAGTTCTAATCCGGTACAGTGTTCAGATGGGTTATATCACTATCCCTAAGTCTGAGAAACCTGAGAGAATATCGGGAAATACCTCGGTCTTTGAGTGGGAGATTCCACAGTCGGACATGGATGTCTTGGTAAATATCTGCACAATATACTCAAGTTCTGGACCCTGTCTAAAGTATGGGAGCAAACATGACCACTTTTGGAGACTGACCAAGGTCCAAGGCTTGGACCACGACAAAAATGGAAATATCATGGATGATTAGTGTCAAGAATAGTTAATTTAAAAAATTGATTAATAATCGTTATAAGTATCACAGACAAAATTCGAATTATCTGTGGTAATATACAGTAATGTATTTGTCAGCCATTGTGCTACTTCCCACAAGTCAGAACTATAGGCTTCGATTATGTTGGAGATATATCATTCAGAATAATGGTGGATAGATATTATTTGACAGGTCTTTACTGACAAGTGAAAAGAAACAAAGGACAGAATATACCTAGGAACTCAAGTTAGTCTATTTTTGAATGAGTTGAGATTTATAGTCACATCGGCAGTATTTCAGCCTTTTTGTGACCATTTTCTGGAGATCACACTCCTGGTTTACATGACTGATTTTTCAAAGTGAAATCATTTTCTTAGTTGACACAAGGGGCGGTGGGTAGCCTAATGGTTAAAGCGTTGGCTCGTCACGCCGAAGACCCGGGTTTCGAATCCCCACATGGGCACAATGTGTGAAGCCCATTTCTGGTGTCCCCCGCCGTGATGTTGCTGGAATATTGCTAAAAGCAGTGTAAAACCAAACTCAGTCAGTCAGTAGTTGACACAAATGAAAATACCTCTGTGATATCAAGTATTGCACTATTATGCAGGTTTTTTCTTTGTAAGACTGAGAACTTATAAATCAACAGATCTTCTTCATACATGACCATTGGCTAGTGATGAGTTTTTATCTACTGCAATCATTGTCATACAAAATTGTATGTATTCATTGTATGTTTCATTGATGAAACTTATTTGTGGTTTACATTACTGTACATTACAATATCATTAACATTATCAGTGTTTTATTTCAGTTTTCTTTGATGCAGTGGTATACTTATATTTACAAGACAAAATAACATACTAAGAAAGTGCCCTTGGATTTGTATGATAGGTATAGGATATTCTATCTGAGAGACAGATAATTCTTCATTTATTCAGATTATGAATTTACCACAATGTATTTATCATTCACTGATCATAAATAAGATATTGTCATGGTAACTGGCCATGAAGTCCTTACGAACCATTAGCTCACTTTCATACCCAATCCACCATTTAATTTCAATTTGTTTGCTTTAGTCTGAACAAGTTATATTTATAGATGAAACATAATGTGTTAGTCATTTCTTTCCAAATATGAATTGACAGAGTCATCACCTATACCCTGTACTGAAGATTCTGTGATCTAATTTACAGAATTCATTTCCTGAGAGTTCCTGCACATGGAATCCGTGTCTGTTTCCATGGAATGGATGATTGAAGCAAAGATGCAAACAGTTTTGGGGGATATTGTAAGCCTGTCCCTCTTGAACTACCTACAGAGTAATACCTACCAGAAGTCACTGCAACAGTTCTCCTTCAGAAGATCCTATAAACAGCTTCCTATGCCATATATACAAGGGTTTTAATTCTCTACACGTTTTCTTCTTTTGCTTAATTCTTATACTCCTGTTATGGTCAGTGTTTTTCCTGATGCGAGTCAGCCAACTTACTCCAGTTTTGATGCTCTTATTAATATTGATTTTTTATATTTCTCTGACTGTGTTATTGTTATGAGACTTTTTATATCTCTTGTGAGGAACTTGTCTTAGTATTAGAGGATCAGAAACTGTGACTGCAAAGTCTTGTGTGATAAATGGAGAGAAAAAATTGAACATTTTAAGAGATGTTTTATTGTACTTGAATGTAAATCTCATCCCTATCAGGTAACTGTACCTCACACCTCTAATATGCTGACTATAACAGAGATCAGTTTGTCAATCTCAGTCCTTGTTACAGAATAATCTTAGCCCTATATTTGTTGGAGTAAGTGAGTATGGTTTTATGGCGCTTTTAGAAATATTCCAGCAATATCACAACGGGGGACACCAGAAAATGGGCTTCACACATTGTACCCATGTTTGGAATTGAACCCTGGTCTTCGACGTGGCAAGCCAATGGTCTTTAACCACTGGGCTACCTCGCCGTTGCTATATATTGGTTGGAAGTACTGGAGTTTTGGTCACTTCAGAACTGAGAGGTGGGATGGCCTAATGTGTGTAATACCTCCAGTGATTGTTTAAGGGACATATCCTTTTCCAGTATATCACAGATGACTAGCTAACTTCTCCTCCAGATGTTGCAATATGCCCCTGTTTATCTTTAACAATCACTGGAGGTATTACACACATTAGGCCATGGTGCGAGGGCCCCTTACAACACAATCTCAGTTCTAAAGTGACCAAAACTCCAGTAATCATAGTTGTTCACTGATAACATTTATATGAGAAATATAATTAAACTACAGTGGAAACCTGATAAGTAAACTTTCAAGGGACTCGCCAAAATTGTTTACTTATCAGGTATTTTACTTATCCAAACTTATAAAACCTGCAACTTTTGGAATGATGTTACCAACTTATCAGGGTAACCAATTCAGTGTATTGTCAACTGCTTGAAGCCAGCAAGCTGTAAGTAGGATGTTTGTTTGATTCCTGCATGCTTGACACCCTGATTTAAGATACTGTTTTCTAACCGTGAGAGAAGTTTAGTTTAAAAGCGGTATTGTTTACTTATCGAGTTTAGTTAACCAGACTCTAATAGTGATAAACTATCATATGATCAGTTATATATTTACTCTGTTTGGAATATTAATATTTCCTATGCTTGACACCTGATTTAAGATCTTCTAAGCAAAAGAGTCATCATATGATGGCGTCACCCTTGAGGGGTCACAAATGCATTCAGTTGTTGCATAATTCAGTAGGTTTTTGTTTGTTTGTTGTTTAACGCCGCACTCAACAATTTTCCAGCTATATGGCGAACTAATTCTTTACCGGATCTTCAGTAGAAAATCAGTAGAAATAGTTGAGATCCCTGTTATTGATGTACATTGGTGCTGTCATGACACAACCAAACACAGGTTTACAAGCATTTGCATGTCATGCCTCTGTCCATGAAACGGATCTTATTGGCTTAACCTAGTCATTGTGCACCAGGATCTTTCAGTCTTAATTTATTAGACCATTTTTATGTCATCAAAACATGATCCTTAGCACACTATCCTTCCCTCAAGGATATGAGGTGAGGTGAAATTGGGTTTAACATCGTGCGTGAGAGTATTTCACTCATATGACGACGTGCGTGCGTGTGTATGTGTATGTGAGGCTGCTTGTACTAGCCCAGACTGGAGCTGGTTTTATAGTGTAAGCCCACTGAGATACCATGCCGCAGTGAAGCATGAATACCCCACTCAGACACATTAATGCCAAGCGCCAGGCAGGGACCAACAAGTACCATATTTTAACATCTTTTGGTATGACACGGTCTGGGATCAAACCCGCGACCTTCGGCTCTGTAGGAGCTTAACCCACTAACATGCTCAAGGATATGAACATCTGAATGACCAATTTTGAGCCAACTGGACTATTTGCCTGTTTGTCATGCATCATCAGAACCTCATAAATCACTGTGCCAATGGTGTGTTATTTGTAGTTAAACATGCCAAAAGTAGCCCATACTAAATATTTTTGGGTCATGATTGTGATGCTGAACACCCACAATCAGCAGATCAGTAAACTGACACTTTTTCAATTTTTCCAGATATGTATAGAAAATATATCCTCTCACAAATACTGCAAACTCGTGCTTATTTCTTGAAAGATTTTATTAGCATTATATGAAGTCCTCCCCATTAATCCAGTGACATTTGATAAAACAACACAATGCGTCACAAGACACAAACAATAACTGATAGGAGACATGGGTCGGGAGCAGCTCATTGTCTGCAGGTTAGCTGAGGCACCATGTTCCTGCCACTGACGATGACAACCAGTCTCATGGGATCTTCACATTTGATCCATGTTGATCAGGCACAAATTGACATCACAAGGCATACACCAAGACCTGTGTAACATGTCTTACTTTATAAATGGAAACTGAATTTATAAATGATGATGTACATTAACACCTGCATACACAATGAGTCTAATAATAACTAGTCCATAGCATATTTTGTACTTGCAGTGTATTCAACTGATTAGGGAGCAATTAGATACATATATATGTGTAATCCTTACAGACGTTTACTTCAATCAGGACAAGTGGCTGCTGAGCAGTTGCTTCAGTGTTTAGTTTCTGGTATATTGTGGGCAAAACTTTGCATTGTGATTTAATATTGTTTTCTCAGGTGATGTGGTTGAGGAATATCTGTGTGGCTGATGTGAGTGCATAACAGCAGGATTCAAGTCCTTCCTGAACAAAGTGTTCTAAAAAAAAAAATGCAACTGAGTGTATCAATTTTGATTCAAAATGGCAAGATATATATATATATGTGCATAAGTTATGGAAAAAGCAAGAAGGATTTTTCTGATGTGTGAAATATTGGCAAATGTATTTATCTTGACCGAATTATAATGTATACACATACAGGTATACAGACTTCCCATCTTACGACTAGTATGTAACCATCTCAACAGTTATTTTCCCAAGTCACACAGTATCAAATAATGCCAGTTCTTAAACTCAGGTAGTCCAAAAACACCTGTATCACCAAAAAGTTAAAGCCATAATTGGAAAGAAACCACTAATTGCACACTACAGGTAATAACAAAATATATATACCAACGACCAAGATCGATAATGAAATAGAATTCACAGAAGTGGAAGGTTTGGGGTTGTATAAGTCTTGCTTAGTGAAAGAGACAATACGATAAGCAGCTTAGACATTGATTGGGAGTTTATTCAGAAAACAAATCATTCTGAAAATATTCAAACTTTATCTTTAGTGCTGATGAGGAAACAAAGTACATCAAACCAAAGCAACCGTGGATATTTGATACCTGTTTTCTTGCTCAATAAATACCTCGCTCTTTGAATATATACAAATGAGTTGCTGGAAAATCAGTGTTTTCATCACTATATCCTAGCAAAGAACAACCTGGGAGAGTACACAGACAGAGATTGTTACCTTAAAGGCTCCAGCATCCATCTAGTGTCTCAACAAGGAAATTATGTGTTCATTATGTCCAAGATGGGGTCAATGAATTCAGTACTCAAACTACACTTGTATGGAGTGAAGTGAAACAAAAGAATATTGACAGAGACAGGAAAGATAGAATCACACATTTGAGTAGTTTCACAGAAACACACATTAGCAATCAGACAGTTGGTGTCACGGATCACATATTGGGGTAAGGATCACACAGTTAAGTGGCTTCAGGCTACAGTATGTACACCGGACTATTATGACCAAACCTTTTTAAGTATTCTGATTTGAGACCAGATGCCTTCAACAGTAACGTTCTCTGAATGTTTTACATGTGATGGCATATTTAAGTATATATATATTTAAACAGACATTATCTACATTAGTTTCTCAGACATATCATTTGATATTGACAGTACCTACATCGACTGTACTACTACTTTGGCCTTTCAACAATTGCTTGCATTGCCCCATTTAAATGTTATATGTACAAAACAAATGTTCAACAGTAATAGGTAGTTTATGACTGATTATGATAGGTAACTTGGCATTAAACAAAGCATGTGTAGGACTACATCACTTCACACCATAGTATGAAATCCTCCATTGTCCAGTGTTATACTGCCATTCTATTAGAAATACTGACATATTTTCTCACCAAAAGCTTCGTTTCAAAAGTGATGTCACAACTGCATTCATTGTTACAGACATGGTACAGAATTTCTCTCACTCATGAGATTGCAATCAACCATCTTTTGAAATGAATATCTAAACAGAAGTTCATGAATAGAACCTCATACAATTGAGCCCTGTGCACTTGTAATTGCATAAGATGAGTATGAGACAAAGTTCTTAGTACTAAGATAGGGTGAAGTCCCAGACTATCTAGCATCCCTAGTTTACTTGGAGGTGATGTACAACAGTGTTAGTAAATGCTTGTTTCAATAATGAAAGAGTCAGTGAGTGAGAGTTTAGTCTTACGCTGATTTTAGCAATATTCAAGCTATATCACAGCTAGGGAACACCAGAAATGGGTTTCGCATGACGAGCGAACGCTTTAACCACTAGGCTACCCTTCTGCCCCCAATAATGAAATAACAGTAGAACTGAACTAAAGAACAATAGCATTGTCGTATATATTTATGGAAATAAAATTGACACATCATGAACTGGACAACCGAGGATGTGCATAAATACACAGATAACATAATTACAAGAATACAATGCCATGTTGATGTTGCATTGAGCTGACACAAGGTATAACACCCACCAATATAACCTGGAGTCTCAATATGACGATAGACATTAATCTGTTCTTACTCAGCAATGACGTTCAAGAACACTGCATGATTTCTTCAGAAAGGATAAATGTGCTGCTGCAAACAAAGAAATGTTTCGTTCCTTGAAGCAGACATGCCTGATGTTTTGCTAATAAGAATAAAAGCAAGTTCAGTGCAAAAATCCATTACTGAAGCATCACTTTCTTTATAATCACCAATGAAATCGAAGGAAACAATGGCAAACTATCTCAATCTCATTGTATTTCTTGAACATACATAACTGATTACAAAAACATGTTTCAACTGCAATAGAACTGCTAACAAAGCAGCGACATTGTCTGACCTGAATAACAAACAGCGTAACAATATGATCCCATGTTCATTGTTCATGCAACAAAAGGTAAAACAATATACACTACTAATCCATATCATCACAACAAAAGGATCCCTTACAACGTCAGGTGAAAATCATTTTATAAAACAGGAAGAGCCATTTGAAGAACTCAGAATATATCCTTAAATAACAGACAATACAAGTCTGCTGGATTTCGGCAATTGTTTCCTCTTGATGCGCACTTATTCGTTTTATACTTTAATTTGACTTCGAAAAACGCATAAGATTTATGATGAAATAACAACATTGACGTAACCATGAACTGGGGTAATCAAACATCATGATTGACAGATTGAATTTCAAAACAATATAATAAATACCATATTTATTTCGCATACATTTCTAACGCTAATGGGACTGTGAAGTGTCAACCAGCTCTGAGAGAAGGGAACTAACCTTTGTGTAAAAAAAAGCAACTACAGCTGCTAACAATTTCTGGTTGGGTGTAACTTCTGTATTCTATCTGAACTGTAAAGTCAACTCCAGATAAGACAAACTTCAATAGTTGGGACAATTACTTGAATAAAACACAGTTTGTCAATGTGAAGGGTGACTTAGATAAACATGGGTACGTTTTTACACTATCTTCAATATTCCAGGCATGAGAAGAATTGGCTTCAACAAAGTTTCCATGTGGGGATTCAAACCTGGGTTTTCAGACTAGCAAACACTTTACCCTTCACAGTACCCTGCCACCCTTTACTGCACTTTACTGAGGTCCCTTCAAGTTCGTTACATCTGGAGTTGAAACAGCAGGATCTGGTTGTTTCGGATAGAATTACATCAACATGATAAACAGAAACACAGTGAACACTGTACAGAGGGACACATAAATCATTAAATATGAATCCCCAATTCGTACATACACATTCAGAAGAATATATACACCCAAACAGGTTCACTCCACTTTCATACAGACATATAAAATCAGCTTTTCATTTTGAATGAGATTTTTATGATCTATAGCTCATCTTTGAGTATAGTATATCTGTTGCTTGAGGGGGCAAGCTTTCTAAATGTTGATTCCGGAGGCGATGTTGGTTTTTTAAGAGGTGGTACTCCACCACTAACTGTATCCTTTGGTACATGTTTTGCATCTCCAGGCTGCTCCTGCAAACAAATCACACAAAAATTAGCCCAGGCAGCCATCGTATTGTGTAAATCGACAAAAAAGGGTAAAAATATGTAGTACCGGTATTTGTCATATAAATGACAAATGACAGATTCCTATAGCACAAGTATCTTTGTAGGATCATCTTCCATTGTTAAAGATGGCAAAGTGTAAGCTTCCCGTGTAAGCTTGCAGGGGAGACAACTCCTACATATACTCACATTAACAATCTGGGCTGGTGTAGCCTCTGTGGGGTCAGGCCCATGGTGAAACTCTCGGTGAAGTTTCCCAGAATGAAGATCTTCAATGAACTTTTTAAGAAGGCCTGGCTTACTATAAAACAAAACGTCACTTCAAGAATTAGTAAAATAACACAACCATCAGGGCAGATGATGGCATGATGCTGACAGGCAGCAGGCTAAGAGCTTGAGCCTCCCAATATCCATATTTTTTCCAATTTTATATTCAGTTTATACTAAAGAAAAGAAACACTGGCCCTGTTCTTGCCATGATACTTAGCACTGGAGCAAAAGACATGCTGTATTACATCACATGTAATGCCTTTATCTGCCTTTTCATTATCAACAAAGAAACACGACAATACCATTGAACAGTTCATTCAACAACAAAGTCACCTGTCTTTCATGAAAGAACGTTTTGAATTTTACATCAATTACAATTCAAATATAGGTAAGTATGTGTTTGAGATGCTGTACAGTGACTGATGTTAAATGACATAATTAGCAATATTCCATCTATAAGATGGCAGCCTGAAAAATAGTCATGTATGGACTGGACATTTCACTGATTGAAAGATCCCTTGCAAGATCTGATGTCATCAGGGTAAAAAGGCACATCAAGCCTCACCATCTGAACTGAACTATTAAGATGCCAAGTAAAGGAAACTGAGAGCCTATTCTATCCTGTAATCTCTGCTGAGGTGAAATAGAGTGAAATATTTGAGTCATACAAGGGATGAAGAATCTGAAATCTGTACATACTCTAAATCCTTAGTTACATCATGGGGGAAGATGTACATGTGCCTGAAACTGTCAATGGCGAGGACCGGCAGGTCACTCAGAGTCTTGCCAATATGGTGGAGAGGGTGGGTGAATTTACTCCCATCAGCCGTCAGGAAATTAACATTTGCTGAAAAACAAATCAATGTCATGTGATTGCCAAACACAAGCACAGAAACAAACATATGAAGTTATAAGAAATTAGAAAACATCATAAACACCAGTGTATGAAATAAGGACCCTTCGACCGCCCAAGACTGGCTAGATTTCTGCCGGACGGTCTAATTTTACAGCTAGCCAGCCCAATGAACGGGTGAAAAAATATATTCAGATAACGTGTCCACTGGCACTGTCTACTTAGTATTTAAGAAGGACTGGTTAAATATCTTCTGGGCTGGTAAGTTTTTGAAGTTACCAGTCCAGATATCTAGCTGAGTTTTTGGCTTATTTCATACACTGCAAACACCGAATATTTTTTACCACATTTACATGACATCATATGATTACTATCACTTGTGGCCATTTAAACCTCTGGACAACAGAAAATTTTAGAATATTATTTGAACTGTTATTTGAAACCAGATAAGTAACCATGTAGATAATAACCTTTCTCATGCAACAGCTGTGTAGAAACTTCATGAGTAAACTTTTCCACCACACCATGGTCATCAGGGTTATGGAACAGTATCAGGAATGGTAAACCCTCCTCTGTTAATTCCTGACAAAGCAGATCATACACATTCATAAAACAGAAACAATAATAACCAAAAATTGATAAAGGCAAGTTTATTAAAAGAATCGGTACCAGAAATAAACTGTTGTAATATATATACACATAACAAGAAAACAGCATCATAATCTCATAAGAGTACAAAATTCTTTTCAGCTATTTGTGTTGTTTATGTATTCAGCTACATTCCAGCTTTATGACAGCAGTCTGTTAATAATCAAGACTGGACCAGACAATGTAGTGAATAATATGAACACCTATCTACATATGATAGGCCATGAACCAAGTCAAACAGTTTGATCAAGTGATCCTCTCAGCTCTTACTACCAACATTGTTGCAGGCGATTTGTATTCTTCCCCAGAATCCCTAAAAGTAAACACTTTTTGAACAGTATTCCAACTCAATTTCCCCTCATCAAATGGATGACATTTATCTGACTAGGTCAGCAGCTATAAAATTACAAACCTCTGCATTTTCAAAAGTAATCTCCCTGACAAGGGGCACACACTTGTCCTGGATCCACACTTTGAGATTATCAAAATCGGTCAGGCTTCCCATGAACATCATGTCTTGTTTGCCAGTCTGAAGGGACAAGAAAACAGTTATAAAACATTGTTCCACAGTCTCAGCATTGTGGGTGTAAAGTGAAGAAAATGCCCTCACTAATTACTGCCTTTGCACACATGATGATAATAAAAGAAAGTCTTAAAATCTGTTCTCTTCAAAGTCAAACAGGTCCGATTTATAGAAAGAAAGAGTGACAGAGGCAGCCAGGAGAGACAATAGATTCAGGAGCTTGCTGATCAGCCAGGATACCAAAGGTCTCCATGGCGACAGCTGGGATGTGTTCCGGTGAGGGTTTTCTTTGAAGCTGGAAACAGGTCAGACAGAAACACATCTCCCAGGTGACAACAAAAGTGGGCTCAAACAATTTGCAATTACCACTCTGCCATGAAACATTCCTCACAGGATATAATGGGTTTCAAGCTTCATCATGACATTTGTGGGAGGGGAATTTGACTTGCTGGGCATTAAAACTTCACATAGGTGCACAGTAATTGGGTTACTTTTACCCTTGTTTGGGTTGGCAATTCACTGTTAAGGTATCTCAGAATACTCACACCAGGTGGTTTGAACACAACACGGTCTCCAGCAGTCCTCTCAGCCTCAGATGCTGGGCTGTAACAATCACATGAACCATGTCTAACTTGTCTACGCGATCAAGTTTAATGATAAAGCAATAAATGTTTTTGCACTTATAATGCCTGGAGTGGATAGTCGACCTATCCCCAGGTATTAGAGATATTCTTCATAGCCCAATTCATGGGGCCCAGTCCGGTATACAGGACCCCACAATTCTCCACACCACAGGACCTATCCTCCTCAAAAACAATGTGCCCCACCCTATTTCAGACCAAAGAAACTCACCCTTCTCCAGTCCATGGAGTCCCATCATTTCACAGCCCATTGAGCCCAGCCTTTCACACAGATGTAACTAACACCCATTCTGATACCACATCTATATTACATATATAGAATTTCAACATAACATGCATAGAGGCCTATAAATATTTCAGCACCTCTTTCTCCACTGACTTACCCAAACAGTGCATGAAATTTGCAGTCATCTCTGAAGGAACTTGCAACTCTGGCATATGTCTTGTATGTGTCAGAGTTCTTAGCTTCGAAATAACCCACCACATGCCTCTTTTTGTTCTGAAACAGATGATTTACATGATTAATAAACTGACAGTCGGTGGAAACATCAGTATTGATATATTAACTAAAACGTATCAATATATTGTTTAATAAAACATTTCATAAATCTATGCAAATTCAAATGCATGTATCACCGCTTTTTTGAATGCACAAAATATTCTGACTATTGAAAACATCTCTCAAAGAAGTTACATTCATATATATCCACTTTCACTAAAGGATACAAGGAATATTTTGGGTAATACAAGCAACTTCATACACTCCACATAAGCCAAATTACACTCCTTTCGAAGTTTACACTTGTGTTGTCATTTCCTGTGATGAGGTTACTCACATTTAGTTCCTCCAAGGATTCGATGTCTGTGTGCTCCTCTGCAGGGTCGGTCAACTGATCCTTGATGAACTGAGCAAGTGAGTCAGCTGACCTCTGACCCCTATATTCTTTCTTCACAACTTCACCATTACGGAAAAGTTTTAAAGTTGGATATTTGTTGATTCTATATGATTGAGCAATATTCGCTGAAAACAAAACAGAAAACAATACATTATTTGCCCGAAAAAAATAATCATGGTTTTGATGGAAAAAGTTTGAGTATTTGAACAGGATTTGAAAACACTTCCAAGAACATGCTCTGAAAAACCATATTGGAGGAGTCATAACATGCTTACATCATGCATCAACACATATCATGAGGGGTGGTGGGGTAGCCTAGTGGTTAAAGCGTTGGCTCATTATACCGAAGACACAGGTTCGATTCCCACATGGGTACAATGTGTGAAGCCTATTTCCGGGGTCCCCCACCATGATATTGCTGAAATATTGCTAAAAGTGGCTTAAAACTATACTTGCTCACATATCATGATACTTGCATCAGTCACAACAAAAAGAGGATGTTGCTTCCAGCCCATTTGTATTTTACTTGCACATCTGGTGAATTTAGGTTTGCCTTGACACTAACTCAGATCTAACAATTATCAGTTATCATAAAACATGGTAACAGGGGTGCAAATAACCCATTGCCTGACGTCCGAGTCCAGTGTTTTTTTCTGTTGGGCAAGCAAATTTGTATATCACACTGTACTGGTGTCCAGTTAACTTTCCAACGTTAATTATGTTGTTTATCTAAAAAATCAACAAGAAAACATCCGGTATAGTGGAAAAATTATCAGGGCAAGTGATTTTACATGTGCCACTGTACCGGAGTACACTAGCAATTTTAAAGTTATTTCCACCCCTGGGTAAACATTATTGTGAAAATCCATACAGAATTAAAATATGAATCATCATAAAGTCCTCATTTATTACTAAGCATGCTAACACAGTGTATAGTTCAGCCAGTAATATTCCACCTGATCACAACTGGTCTTGTCTGGTCAGTGTGAACTGTAATGCTGGGTATACACAATTTGCTAACAATTTGATCCATTCAACATGTCTGAGTAACAATGCTCGACTCACTTTCACGATCACAGTCTACTTTTCCAAAAACAACTCTGCCAGGCATCTGAAAAAGGAATCCCATACAAAGGTTATAGTTTGTTATTTCCTAAATCTCTCGGTTTACATCCTATTTACACCGGAGACTACACTGAGGCAGGAAAACCTTGATATATGAATGCTTAAAAAAAGGAGACAGTGTAAGTGTTGTGTTTTTATCTTGATGTCAAATTTTAAAATCTAAAATAGAGATACACACACTGATCATGTTAATAAGATGAAATTGTGAAAACTTATCAAAGTTGTACACATACTTCATCGTGCTGTACATAAGGAACTAAGAAGGAAGTTGGTGGATTATAACAACTTGATACAAGCAGGAAGGGATGGTTAACATGGTTCATCAGATAAGCAGTGTGTTCAGTTATTATTGTTGATTTATAAACTTACAGGAACTGCCTTTAACTTTTTGATGAAGCAATAAATAGTTGATACATTCTGGGCTTATTTTCAGGGACAAGGACTAGCAAACCAAACTGATACAGAAAGTTATTACAGTTCGAGTGAGGGGTCTAATGGGTATCCTCCCGGTTTACTCTCATTCTGCCTACAGACATAATAAAAATGAAGGCAGAATGAGAAAAATCAGGCCACCTCTAATTTAGAAATGGGCTTGGTATTTTGTTTCAATCCGTGAATTCATCAATTAGGGGTGACCAGCATGGCCCAATTAATTAGTGTGCTATTTTTATCTGCATTTGGGAGGTATGTGTTATGGGAGTAAACCGTTTAATGCCAACTTTACCATGTTCACTGTCAGATATACATGGTATAAACCTTGAAGGGCTACTTACAGGAAATGCCTCCCTCACTTTGTTAGAGGCTTCTTCAAACACAGGCGTCAACATCTGACTGAATCGGCACCTGCAATGTATTTGGTTCATCTAAAAGTCGTGTAATACTCTACAAATTTCATAGATAAGAACCGATGCAATATCAAATGTGGATGACATTCTGTTGAGATTTCTATAATCACTACATCTAGCAGACTTCAATCAAGTGACAGGCCGTGATTAATTGTAATGGATTGTACTATTCATTGATTCAAAGTCATTCTCCTCATAGTATTTCTGAAACTAACAAGAACTCATATCAGACAGTACTCATGTAACAAAACAACTGAACACATTCATGTATTTCACAAAGTGAATTTATACAAATACAAAAGGCTGGAGCGAAGCAAGTATCAGTTTACGAGCTAATAATCTCCAGCCTCTTCAAAGAGTCATATTATATTGATGTCGAGATGTATCAGATAGGTATTGATAGTTTTACACACGAGAGACAGTTTATTGTAATCTCACCTCATTGCAATTGATATGAACACTACACAAATGGATACACAACATCTAGAACTGTGATGAGCTATTCTTGAGTATTGAGAGACTTTCATTAAAATAACGGACATAAACATAGCTATATTTTAATGTTTCATGTACCTGATAATAATACAAAGTATGTTTGAAACCAGGGATCTAACAGGTGGCGTACAAGAAAGATTGTCCTCTATTCAGAACTATTCAGAATAAAGTAGCAGGTTTTGTCAAAAAGGCAGGTCAACATGGTCTAGAAACATCTGATTTCATCCATTTTCCCTGTGTCAGCAAAATAATCAAACCAGATGACTAATTTTTCATTGTATACCAATAACTGAACTCTGTCCATAAAAAAACAGTGTTCCCTATACAATTCACAGCTGTATGTGAACAGACTGTTGCATCAGCTGAGGTGTTATTCAGCATCAAAACAAGTCAATGCTTTTAACACACCATGATTCATTGTCAATGACAGACTGTTTCAATATATAATGAAACAGCAGAATATTTGGAACCATTGTTATTAACCATGATGGTAAATTTAGTGCATATGTAAGTATGCATACTGAAAGGAGCACATCTGGTCATAAGACACAGTGCCACTTACATTAAAAGGTTTTGAATAAATCCTAAGTTGTATCAAAATCCTCTACTGCAGTACCTTTATATAAATCTGTAATGAAAACATGACACCTGAAACTCTGACTATCTCCAGACTGGAGGACCAAGAACAAGATGGAATTGGAAATACATCCAATAATGTAACGTTTTGTCTCCATGACACGAGTTGCATGTAATTGATAAGATTTTCATTGCTACTACTCTCCAAAGTCTCATCTCAGTTCAAACACCTGTTATTGTCAACACCTGCTGCATTAATATTCCACAATGAATTCATTGACAGCCTTATCAGCTATATCAGGATACAATGTCAGGTTTGTAGACAATGGATTCCACACAAATGAGCCAGTATCTTCTTAAAACATCTTTTAGATTTTCATAACTGAGAGGACAACATGGCATTTTATTAAATTGCATTTTGCTGGTATGTGAAGCAAATCTAAAACTATGGACTACCAATCTAACTGGAGAGTGGGTGACAGTTTGAAGGATATGGAGATTGTGCCCACACATATTAATACAGGATTCCAAACAAATGCCCAAGGCAGGCAGACTTTGGAAAAGGTCATAGTCATGTTCATACATTCAGGGTTACTTTAACTTTGTCCTTTACCACTTCCTTCAATGCAACACTGTATTTTCTCTTTGGTGGTCATGTTATCATTGAAACACTAGTCACCTAACAACATTTACAACTGGGAACATTTTAATTCCAACAGGCAGAACCCAGCTAATAGCATATGCTGGAAGCTGTACTTGAGAAAATATGATGACACAAAAAGCTAGAGTTAAACAGTTCCTAAGTGAGCAAATAAATTACAACTGACTAATGTGAGGTATACTTTACATCATGGGACATAATATCTTCCTGGAGTGATATATTTTGAGATGATGTCACTGAAAGGCTGTAACTACTTCCTAATACTTACCAGTCAGCATAGAAATTCACGAACACTATTTCATGTGTGCCTGAAAAACAATAAATAGATTGACCTTTATACTAAGAATATCATACAATATCACAAACAGTAATGTATCTGAATATATGTACTTCACTAATGATACACCATTGCTCAACTTTGATGGTAAACCCCACTACTTTCATTTCCATGAGGCAGGTTTTATTAATCATACTGTATACAGATCTCACTACCCCAACTATTTCACACATGTTGAATAAACCTAAATTTAGAGGAGTCATTTGATTTCTATTAAAAAATAATGTTATTTCCTTAAGTGTCACAAATACATGTTCTTGACACGTTACTTTATTACAACTGAGAAAACTAGCAATCTAGGACTTTTTTAAAAGAAAGTCTATGAACATGATGAACAAATTAAACATGTTCCTAGTTGTAAAAGAACCAACCAACCAACCAACCATCAGACTAATTAAAAAGAATTAATTATATAAATGTATTCTGCTCTTCAGTACAATTACATTTTGCATACAAATGTGCATCAGTAGTGGCAAGAATATAGAATGAACCATGCAAAGTGCAACACAACTTCAGGACCCTGCTGAGGAAGGTTGCCACTTGACATGATGTAACCTTGGTTACTCACCTAAAATGCTGTTGACATTGCCGTCATTGAGGGGCTGGACCTCTGTCTTGACAACACTCACCAGCTGGAAAATACACATGCTAACATTAACACATACACAAAGGTTGGAATTTGGACGGAAACTGCAGGGGAAAATGTATCCCAGCTATTATTGTATCCAACAAGAAGGCAGTTTGAAAATGTTACTTATAACAAAAAATGGGGATTTTTTTTTCAAAGTTAGTGATTAACTTGACTGATGATGGTCTTCTCATTGGTCAATATTTGGACCCAAGACATTGAAGGTTGGTAAAATTTCATCAGTTGGAAATGAAAAATCCAAGCTAATCATTTAGATATAGTGAGTGAGTGAGTTTAGCTTTACGCCGCACTCAGCAATATTCCAGCTATAAAGCGGCAGTCTGTAAATAATCGAGTCTGGACCAGACAATCCAGTGATCAGCAGCACGAGCATCGATCTGCGCAATTGGGAACCGATGACGTGTCAAGCAAGCCAGCGAGCCTCACCACCCGATCCCGTTAGTCGCCTCTTATGACAAGCATGGGTTACTGAAGGTTCATTCTAACCTAGACTTTCACGGGTCATTTAGATATAGTAATGCCTAAATTTTGCAAATGTGACTTATAACTTACAGCCAGAATAACCAACAATGAGATGAGGTTTTTGAACATGTTACTTTATTGCAGGTATGTAATCATGGTGACGACTTTACTGGTGTGACTTATGGAATACATGTGATTTGTTGCGTAGTAATATGTACATGAAACACTGAAAGTGAAACCATAACTGCATACATGACACAATCAATATTTAGTATGTCAAATACAAACTTTTAGTAAATAAAATGCCAAAATTTCTCTAAAAGAAAAAGAAATTTGGGCAGGAATCATGCAAAAGACAAACTGCATTGGACAGTTCCATTTAGCAAACTTTAGGAATATTTTCGCTATGTTTAAGAAATTCTTTTCGATCATCATCATAGTGTAAAAAGAACGACATTTTGAAGGAGAGTGAATATCTTACGTAACAGTCTTTTCACTGGGACTGGGACAAATGCACTGAGGTGAGTTTGATGGGTAATGAATATGAATATTTATTTATGGACACTTTCTGTTTAATATCAAGGAATTGAAATAACAAACGTAATGTAATCACTTATGCAGAAACATTTCAATGATGTGTTTTGAAAAGCAAAAACACAACAAAGCTACTTCTAACCCAATGACAGAAGGGGCCTTGGCAAAAAGAGTGAGTGAGTGAGTTTAATTTTACGCCGCACTCAGCATAGCATCAATCTGCGTAATTGGGAACCGATGATATGTGTCAACCAAGTCAGCGAGCCTGACCATCTGATCCCATTAGTCGCCTCTTACGACAAGCATGGCTTACTGAAGATCAATTCTAACCCGGACTTTCATGGGTCCTTGGCAAAATGACACTGCATCACTTGTATGTATTCCATTCTGTATATCTCACTTTGATAAATAACAGATGTCTTCCAAGTACAAAACACTCTTTTATTCAAGACCACAAATAACATACTGATTTCATGATCATGATGAAATAATGTGGTTCAAGACCATATTACTGACTGAAAAACTTTGGCATTCTTACATTCAAACTGTCATCGTGTTTTTAATGGCAGACATGTATCAATACTTTATAACATGATTAATAACAATAGGTCACAGCAGTCACGGTAGTTTAAAGTCAATTATCATTCATAACTGAGACTACCCACTGAGTATCAGTTGATTACAAGTGCTGATAACTGGCATTCCACACTCCCACCTGAACATTACAGCCTGCACTACTTGATGCCAATAACCAGCTGGTAATGTTCAGTTATGGGATTTTGTTTATATATCTTGATGTCAAACCTAGATATAGGATAATCTCATCAATACTTAGCACAGACTTCACAAGTACCAATACTTATACTTAATATGTTATATGGTACCACTGTAAAAGCCTCATAACCATCATTTCCATTACAACTGTCTGTTAAAGCTTTATAAAGAACCAAATATATCTCAGAAACCCTAAACTGGACAGAATGCATGTAATATCTACTTTTTTAACGATGAAACACAATCTCAGGATTACAAAATTAACACACTCCTCCTTGTCCAATAGTAGGACAGGTGTTCGTCCACATTTCCTTGTGGCTTAACACTTTCACCATACCAGTTCATTTGTTGTCAGATATTGAAAACTAATTATGGATCATATTGGTTGTATAGATAAACGACAAATGTCGATGTCATGTGTACGAGTATGACACTAGCATAAATTAACTGAGCATGAAACTTGGTCCAGAATACATATACAATAGAGACTACTTTCATTGCCACTCTGGCTAGTGACATTCAGCTTAATGCCAGAGGCACTAATAAACCTAAACGGACAGTTCAATATATACTTAACATAATGTCCTTGAGGCTAATCTACACTCTGTTTGAACTTCCTGAGATTCGACAGAGAGTGATAGCTTTTTCTCAGGAACTTGGCACATAGAGAGATGACAGTGAGTGCTTATCAATATTACAAAGACATATTTCATCATCTGGCCAAACCCAGCCTTCATCCAAAGGGTCAGACAGAATTTAACATTTTAACCAAGTCTCTTGAAAATCATTAATACTTCAGAATAGTAACTAAAATAAACACCACAAACATTTGACTTTAATGTTTACAAATACATTTTAGCAGTTTCCTTGATCATGCCTGCATTGATTCTACAATAAAAGAAATAAGGAAAACTGTATGAGCCCAGGTCAGCCATATCCATGCATCAACGAAAAGGACCAGCATTAATTCTAAACTGTCCAAATGTGGGCCAATGAACTGCAGAAATATGGACCAAACAAGGTGTGATAGACTGCTGATAATATACAGACCAATCCACAGCAATACATTCCATATTTGAAGACTTCCAATTTCACTAATAATTTAAAAGAAAAGCACATGTTTTTGTCCTAATACTACCATGGTCATTAATATATTTACAAGTATCATGTTAAAACTGTCAATGACACATGCACTATTATGGTCCATTTTAGAGGAAATCTCCATCATATCAGATCATATCGTTAACTGCCCCTGCACCAATGATCTGAGGACATACCAAAGAAAAAGCACCATTTGGAAACATAATAAGCAAGATTGGCCGAATGGTGCCTACTGAACCTTTCAAACCTAAGCAGGTTCCTGGAGGTTTGTTTTGGTTGCATTTGAATCAAAATTGGTCAAAAGTCTTTAACTTTTAACATTAGGGTTATGACAAAGACACCCTGATTTTCATACATAATTTTGTACACAGCCTAAATTTCATGGATGCTTATTTCACTGTCATCTACTGGTCATAACAACTCTTATTTATTGGATATTAGTGGATTTTTCATTATTGATCAACCTCACCAGTGGGATGTCGGATGTGTCGTATTCATGGTGTTTATAAAAATCACTATAATGTTCATCCTGTTTCTTTTGTTATGTATAGACCAACAATCAACACATGAAGTAACTTAATCCATAAATCCAATTCATCACAGATGAAACTATATATTACCACTGAACCAGAACCCATGAACTTTGTAACAGTGATACTAAATCAATATTCATCTCCATGAAGGCAACATGTGGCCTACACTTGCTGACAGAAAATGTTCAAGCCAGTAAAGTGAGACCCACAGCGAAGTATTATACATTCTATTGACACATAAAGAAAGAGTTGTTGTTCCACTTACATGTATACCCTTGGTTAATTATTGTAAATCATTGTTTGTGACAAAAACAGTCCTGACAGAAAAATATTCACCAAAGTTCCAAACACAACAAAACTTCACAGGAATTCTCCATGACAGTTGCAGGATTTTGAAAGAGACGGTCTATGGTACCCTGTTTTGAAACAAAATGTTATTGGAACCACAACATATATTTTGAGCTTAGATTTGTTTGAAACTAATAAAATTGAATTTTAAATGGGCCTGAACATAATAACAGTGAGTGTAAATTGAGTGAAATAGAAATGGTCACACAAAGCCAAATTTTGCCTAATACACATGATTACAACACATAATGTATTTCATATCCAAGACAAGTGCCTCCTACTTTGCCTAAAGGCAAGTATGGCAGCTTAATTAACTGCCTCTAGCAACTTAGTCATGGATGAGACCACAAATCTGATAACCAAGATCAAAATCATCTCCCTGATACACTTATCTTACACTTGATACCCTCTCTTATTGTTATTTATGTGGAAGGTGATGCCAAATCTTTCAAACACTTCATAAATAACTGAATCAGTAGCTATGACCACAGTTCTGACTAGAAGGCTTTTAACATCAAAGGGTAAACAGATTTTAACCTGAGTGAGGCAGCAGTTGGTTACATACACAATCTTACAATCTAGTACCCATCTTTCAGCCAAGATTTCTCAAATTATAACTTTCCATATGGTATTAATGGTATGAATATACTTTTCTGAATGTGACACTATAATTTTGAACAAGTAGACCAGTATCATTTCCTGTTCTCATGTCCTATCTTTGCCCAGATCTTGCAATGTTCAAATAATCCCAGTAAAATGTATTTCCCAAGTATGCAGTATGGACATGATGGAGTACCCAACTGGTATCAGTGCAACAACAAGATTAAGTTTCATGTTATCAATGGGACCCTGTATTATCGCGGTAGTTAATGTTTTCGCCATCGGGATTATGAACGGCTACTGACATTTAGCATTTTATATATATTTTCAGTTGACTGATGTTTAATCTTCATTTCTGTCACAAATTATGTGACACATCGTCGCAACTCATTTAATATCAATTTATCATTGCGGCAATTCAGATTGTCTCGTTTCTACCGGAAATTGAAGCAACTCTCTATTATCGTGGTATTGCTATTTTCTTACTATGGCACGCGGTACAAGCAGATGACACCGTGAAACGTTTACTAAGACAAGTAACGAATCTAAATAGTTTGATCATTAAAAAATATTTAGGAATTTCATTCACATTAGTAATATCATCATGTTTTTTACCCAAACATCTGAAACTTCTATTCATTTGGATACAAGGTAACAATACATTACAAACTATTGGTTTTCCACCTTAAAATGTACCATACAAGTTGCTGCCATGTGTAGAGTAAAGATGCATAACATGTCACTTCCTGTTATATTATTAGCACGGAAAATATGCAAATGACCTTATAGTTGTCGCAGGATTACTCTTGATGAAGTAAGTTTTGATTCATGCTAGATGTAATGGCAGTAGGGATCATACTAGTTTCAAAATGTTCTAGAACTTACTGAAAAGATGAATGCTTTAATACTTCTACAATTAGACATGACATTCCAATGAAATAAATAACTTTTTCAATAGCGATGAATTTATTTTACATAAGTTGCATATGTAAACAGCCGATGCGGGGCGTGGTGTTTCTGTTTTCTCGATGTTTTCGCGTCTGCGATAATAGAGAGCCCGCAATAATAGAGAGTCCCAGTATATACCTTCCACTCCGTTTCAACAGGTGTTTTCAAACACACCCAAGCATGAAGGGCAAATAGTGTCACATGCTCTTGATACAAGTACAAATGATAATGAAACATAAGAACATAAGTGCATAGTCATATTTGCACAAGCACATATGTGACATTCTGGATATACATGATAAATTATTGATGCTATGGCTTGCTGTAGACATCAAGGCGTTTGATAACTTGTCACACTAAACGGGAATATAGGCATGTTGAAATTAAGAATGACCTCCATTTTTAGCAATGTCGGATGAAATGATAATTTAAAGAAACTATCACAACTGTGAAGTATATATTTAAGATACTAAATATAGAACCATGAACTTCAAAGTGCAAATATTCATTATTTATTTTGTGATAAATTCAAAGAGGAAATTATCACCGATCAACGCATGCTTCTGATAAGAGAGCCAAGTCATCCAATTCACAAAATTAAACTTTATAAAGTTATAAAAAAGTATTTGCAACATGGTAAACCAGTCATTAAAATAGGACATGCCTAGGAAACAGAGAATGTCACGTTTTAGTCAGTTTGTTGACAGAGCGACAGGAGCAGATTTCGCGCGTGCAATCAATCAAATGCAATATTTACTTACCCATGCAAATAGGATGCACAAGAGGTTCGTTGATTGTCTTCGTATCAACGATTTCATCGTTGCAATTATCGGCTGCAGACGTAAATACCCACACACCGGTAACCAGATGCTTTCCACACCTGAGTCCAAACAAATATGGCTGAGTGTGTGCGTGTAATCTCGCGCAGATACTATATTCTACATGACAGATTCCGTTAAACGAGAACCTTCTCAAAGCGCGAAATTTGAAAGTATGAAGTTTTGCGTTGACAAGCTGCTGTCCTCGCATACTGTTGCCGAAATTGAAGATTTGGGGCATCCTCACCTTTACAATGCATTTCTTATGCTTGGTTCGAAACAAATTTACGTTTTCGTTTATCTATCTTTACACGCTGCGTTTAACGAGTGGGCGTGACTGAATTTTAACAAAGACGGAGCATCCAGGTAAAGTGCACCAAACAGAACTTTATGTATGAAACACAGAAATATTTTGTGGATGAATACCCTCTATACAGATGTTGAAAACAGTGTTCGAAATTATGTTTATTACTTGCATTTTGCTGAGTGATTGTCTGAAATAATGCGCGACAATGATTTAAACAAAATAGAGACTACTTAAGTCTTAGATGTTTGATTGGCATTTTAGAAGATGCTATTTGATGAACATAGAGGCTTTTCTGGGTTTCATCTTCTTTTTATTGTTTGGTACTACGTTTCAGGGCTTGTTCTGGCCCCATCATCAGGTAGAACTAAAGAACAGTCGTCACTGTTCTTTAGTTCTACCTGATGATGGGGCCAGGGCACTTCTGTTTATTGTCTCCCCTAGGTACTATTACTTGTATCCATCGCGAACAAAATTTAATTAATTGTGAGCAACAAAAAATTATTACTCATCCAATCACTAAACATCCTGCGATATATTTGTAAAAAGAAACCCGCCCGTTTAATGTATCATATAAGCATTAAAATGGCATAACATTTGCCCCACCTGTCCTCCGCTAAAAGGGGCGGTGGTGTAGTCTAGTGGTTAAAGCGCTAGCGTTCGCTCGTCACGCCAAAGACCCTCGTTCGATTCCCCACATGGGTGCAAAGTTTGAAGCCCATTTCTGGTGTCCCACGCCGTGATATTGCTGAAATATTGCTAAAAGCGGCTTAAAACTATACTTGCTCACATATAATGATACTTGCATCAGTCAGGATATGATATGTATCATGTTTCTCAGTTCTGCACTCTTGCTTGTCAACGGTACCAGAATCTGTATCGAAACGTCAGAATCACGAAATAAAGTAGTTGTTATCAATAAAAAAATGTTCTATATTGTACGTCCCAACTTCTAAAATGCCACTCAAACAAGTCGCCGTGATATTGTTGGAATATTGCTAAAGGCAGCGTAAAACTAAATTCACTCGCTCGTTCTATTTCGTGTCATCTCCTGTATTGTTCTCTTGACTATGTTGCATCTGAGTAAAATTCTCGTCCTTGTTATGTGAGGCTTAGTAAAGTAATTTACCTTGTAAGTATGTATCTGTTTTACTCACAGCCCCGTACTGCCCCGATCAACCTGGCGGATACCATAACGACCCGGGGAACCACGGAGTACATCTCCAACGAAAATGGGTAAACACTACCTGAGCATTTCTACTGTATTTGACTGACCCGTACCCAAAGTCGGACAATCCGTACCCAGATCTGAATTATCTGTACCCAAAAATATCTTTAAAGTGAAATGTCCGAAATCAATCTGCTATGACCGTTATAGCCCGTAAAACGACAGAATATACATTGTATGTTTCAAATTATTTATTCAGCACTAAAGTCTCATGAATTCTAATCTGCATTTTCAAAGCAATATATTCAGAACACTGTTCAGTATAGATTACAAACATTCATCTATTTTACATTCATTAGCTTCCTTCATTGTGATGATTTATGTAGGTGAACTTATCTTTTGCCTTTATGAATGCATTATGTATTTTACATTTTAAAATGTTTTACTAAGCCTTTTGATGTCTCATAGGCCTTTAGGCTGAGTGCTGCACCGTTATCACCCTGTAGTGTTTGTGTGGACTACAGTGGGACCTGTTAGGTGCTAGACCCGTGAAGATCCGGGGTAGAATAGGTCTTCAGCAACCCATGCTTGCCAGAAAAGGCGACTATGCTTGTCGTAAGAGGCGACTAACGGGATCGGGTGGTCGGGCTCGCTGTCTTGGTTGACACATGTCATTGGTTCCCAATTGCGCAGATCGATGCTCATGCTGTTGATCACTGGATTGTCTGGTCCAGACTCGATTATTTACAGACCGCCGCCATATAGCTGGAATATTGCTGAGTGCGGCGTACAGCTAAACTCACTCACTCATTAGGCTGAGTGCCTGTATAATATATACGCCAGTTAGCTTTTCAAGACCTGTTGGACTCAGACTGTATATACAGCGCATGTGACATCTAAATAAAATCTTCTTCTTCTGAAAACCAACTATATCCAATAGCTATATATGGTTATGAATGGGGTCCTATTCAAAATGGCCACACGTCAAAATGGCCACTAAAAAAGGTCAAAATGGCCACAAACCCCTAGTCAAAATGGCCACCCCAAAAAGTCAAAATGGCCATACAAAAAGTCAAAATGGCCACAGATTATTTTTTATATTTTTTTAATACTCATAACATTTTCGCTTGTTGTATTATGTGATATCAAGGTGTAAAAATGACAAAAGAAGTTATATCAGACAAAACTTGATGTTTATTACACATCAACAAATAACAAGACAGATAAATGTAGTTTCTTTCTTCATGTACATGCACTTTTGTATTGTTATATTTATATTTCCGGTTATAAGTTTAGCCCCCAAACATACCATTCTGCTTTTAATAACATTTACAAGTGGGAATCTACCAAACTGGCCATATACCTTAAAGGTCACATGCAACGTAAAATACCACTTTGCAGATTCTGATACCAATCGGTATGGACTTACCGAGACAAATCATCAAAAATGCAAATTCAACTAATAAAGTTGAAAAATAACGCGATGAAAAAACCTCGCGAAATCGAAGTTCAAACGATTCACTAATTTTCCCCCAGCGCTGTATATTCAGGTAATATGGGTGGTGATGGGTGGGGATTGGGCGGAAGTCTTTCCAAATGATTGGCAACGGGTCCACTTAAAAAATGTCAAAGAGCAAAGTATGGACGTTTCGAGGAAATCATTAAAATTGAATAAAATAATGAATAAAATCAACAGTTTTCAATAAAGTTGTCAAACGTACATCTAAGTTACTATTTCCATTTTTTTCGTGCGATCATGTTATGTAAGTCAAGTGACATCTCGGCTTTCGTCACCTCGATCTTTATGCTCGGACACGATGTTTAATGAGAAAACATTTGCATAAAGAATATTTGTCACAGGTCACCACCTAGCACGATACGTCCAGTAAGTTCCATAAGTTACGTATATATGACGATTTGATGCTTAACACGTTCAGAAAAGCATTATTGTACCCAAATATAAACAGAAGAATGTTCTGTTTCCTTTTTTCACTTTGAAAGAAGCTATACAATGCACAATGGTTACTCACATATACTGTGATTCAATTTGAAGGTAAAAGAATATTACCAAGTGGACAGATCTCAATAACTGTTCTTTCACAATATATCTCAATACGTATCGCAATACAGAAGAGTGTATCGCAATATATCGCAATACGAAATTTGGGGCAATACACAGCCCTAGCATCTTGCCCTCATCTTCACTTGTGACTCCTGAAGTTTACCAGACTCTATGGGATGGGAGGTTAGGTCCATTCTCCCCTTTTCTGCTTGTTCACAATAAACATATAACCATTTACATGTATGTATCTTCCACCACGAGAAGTAGGAAGAAATTTATTGTGCATTTGCCATAACTGAAGTTGTGGAAATGATGATGAAAACTGTCAGTTCCAACATTATTATAGCATGCAAGTTTATGTAAGAAATTGAATAGCTCACTACTAATGAATTGAGTGAACTAAACTCACTCACTAACCCGCTGGTTCACATGTCAACCCGCTTGTACAAATGTCATATTTCGTTGCCTGGGTGGACACATTTTACATTTTGTAGAAAACCAGTGTCTTAATCCCTTAAAACCGTTTTCACAACATCAAATACCAAAGGGTTTTTACTTCGACCCTAAAGGTCGAACTTACGGGACTACCCCGGATGGGAGTGTGGGGAAGACCCCTTAGTAAAGGTGTCCTGGTCAATTATTGTCATGTTATCAAAACACTGCCCAATGATCAAAGGGTTTTTAAATAACCATGCATGGCCATTTTGACTTTTTCTTTGGCCATTTTGACTTTTTGGTATGGCCATTTTGACTAGGGGTTGTGGCCATTTTGACTTTTTTGTGTGGCCAGTTTGACTAGGGTCAGTGTGGCCATTTTGTCGTGTGGCCATTTTGACCTGTTCCCTATGAATGAACCCAATTTGCATGATGCTGTTCTCACTTGCTGCTATGTTGACACGGTGAAATTGCACTGATGGCATTTTTCAAACATTATCATTTATAAATCATCTAAACATAATTTGAACGATATTTCATTCATTTGAATATACCTTCACTAACAATTCAGTGTAAAATGAGGTCGCACAGTTTCTTCGGAGGCATTTCAAGAAGGTGTTATATAATGATTAGTTGTACAACAAATATTATTATTCTGATCTCGTAAAAGAGAGAAAAATAATCACGTTAACGCTACAAGGAAGTAATTTCGAAGTTTTACTAAGAATCTTACAACCTCCATTAGGAATTATGCCCATGATACATAGACAATACGAAGAAAAATATATTTTGGTAACTCTCGCGGTGTGTACTTCCGCTCATACATGCGCACTTCGTCGCATAGCTGGTAGCAGAAATGTTTTGATGGAAACCAATTTGACATCTGCGGAAACAAAATTTTATCATGTGACAGCTAAATACCTAATGTGCCTTCATGCAGACTGGATTTTCTGTACCATCCACAGATTAACATATCCACAAGTTTCAGAAACCTGTTATAAAGAAAAGGTAACAACAAATGCTATATTTTGGGGCACGTGTTATAAATAATTGAATGCAAGTAGACAGGTCGCAGACCGCATTGAATGAAAACATTGGGGCTGTGAATAAAAGTGTTGCTTATGAAAGCGTAGCTGAATAGCCTCGCTTCTATATTAGGCATAAAGAGGGACGTGCCTCTGAACACTTTTATTAGTGTCATTACTCTAATGTGTCAAATATTTTTGTGACTGATATACCTATACAGTGAATTGTGAACGTGACTGACGAAGACTTCTGGTATCCTAAGTATTATCAGTGTATGACATAAGCCATAAACCCAGCCAGACAGTATCAACCTAGGTGTCAACAACGCAACATAATTTCTGCTCTTGATGTTGGGGAAAGAGTTCCTTACGTACCTAACACACACACCCCCCCCCCGCCTATTTTATAAGGTACTTTTCATTACGAAGGAATTCTTACCCAGGGTGGGTTGCATCACACAAACATTGTAGATACTCAGATAATGCCTAAGTGTTTACAATGTAGTTGTCTTCAATAAGTCAGTGACATATTTTGCAATTGTTCATGTGATAATCAAGACAACCATGGATGTTCTTGAGCATAAAAATTACATAACACATTGGTAATTATCAGGTTTGTCAGTTAAACATGTTTTTCATGAGTGTTTACTGTTATAGCACTGGATGTTGAAAAAGCAAAGTGGAATAACTGGTAGTCTGAAACCAGATGAACACACAAGTAATCTAACTATAAATGAATTCTGAAGCATCAAAATGTGTATTGAATCTTTCAGAGTGAGTTGTGATGTCGTTGTTCAAGATCCGGGACTGGTGGTCCACTACAGTGGGAGAAGATGAAGAGTTTGACCAGGGATGTCTGTGTGTGGCAAACATTGACAACAGCAGTGATGGCATAGGTCAGTAGTTACAGTGGTAGATTTTAAAGAGGTACTGGGGTTCTTTTAAGCTGCTGATATGACATGTTAGACCTCCTAACATGCCCTTGTCTAAGCATGAGGTTATGCCTGTGAGGCGCCAGACAGATAACAGTCATATGGCCATCTTATCCTACCGGGTACCCAGTCGCTGCTAGGTGAACAGAGGCAATTTTGAATAAACTCATTTGTCTGAGGTGAGACCACATGCGTCACATCTACTTCGTTGTGGATGCATAATACAGAGCTGCAGCCCTAGTAGTAGTATGGTGATCTACCTTCAGTTGTTGGCAATATATAGCCAGTTTTTATATTGTATTGTCTTCTGTAAGGCCTAAAAAATAAAGGCCTGATAAAGTCGACATGATGGCTGCAAGCTTGTTTCAATGAACAATTACACATTGATAAATGTGTTATTAGTTTGTACTTTACTTCTAAAAAAAAATATTTTTTAAATAAATCCTACCTACCTACCCTACATTTTAAAGAGGTGTATTTGGAACCACAACATTTTTTATTTGGCCTAATTAAAATGTTTTAGATTTGCATACTAGTTTTATATTCATATCTGTGATATTTGGGTTGTTTTTACTGTCCTTCGCTGACAGGTTTTTATAATTTACCTTTAATTGTTATGAAATTAATACTTGTTTTTAGTCATGATATGGCTGAAATATTGCCGATGTGACTTAGTTAAGTTAAAATCTCAACTCACTCACGTACTCTGAGCTGCAGCCAAACTGATATGTGTTGATTAGTGTATACATGACTTGAATGTGTAATGTGCGAACATCCCTTCAGTGAATTCAAGTAAATGAACTTATGATAGCAAAGTTTGTCAGTGAAATGTTGATCTGGCAATCCATTATCACTTGACATGATGATTTACCATTTAGTTTAAATTGTATATTCTGTTCTGTTATTAATTGTTGTGTATGCTGAAATTTTGTTTACTCTGTATTTTCTCTTACACAAAGCTGGAAGTAGAATTCAGTTTCATCCATTTGTTTTACCAATTTATCTATAATTCAAAATTTTATAATGGTAAGAAATACCCAAGAATATATCCTGAAAGAATTTTGATGAACTGATCGGATGAACCTTTCCAGAAATAATCTATTTAATATCAAGTTATGAATGTAAAAAAATATTTTTGAAAGCAATTATAACCGTAAGTATAGCACATGGGGAAATTGTTCAATATATTTTAGCTCGAGGAAGTAAATGATAAAAAATGCATATATAGTAATGCATATAAATTTCCTGGAGTATTTAAGATAAATTCAGTCATTACTTGGAACGAACTTGTAGTGCTTATGAAATGTAAATTTAATGACACAGACAAAACCAACCTTTTGCAAAATATTGTTAATGCAAACAAGTGTTCCAAAATTGTTTGTGATCGATTGTGAGAAAACACGATTGATTGCTTGGTCGTTTAGTCACTGCGACCAATCTTCGATTATTTCAATTAATCGGACCACCGCTAGTTGCCAGGATCAGTTTGTCAAGAGTTCAGACCCCCAAATTTCCCCTGAGTTGGGGGGTGGTAGGGTACCCTAATGTTTAAAGTGTCCGCTCATTATGCCGAAAACCCGGGTTCGATTCCCTACATAGGTACAATGTGTGAAGCCCATTTCTGCTGTGATATTGCTGGAATATTGCTAAAAGCGGCCTATAACCATACTCACTCCCCTGATTGATGACAGCAAAGTCCTTATTTGTCATTTTAGTGGTGCTACACATGTACCACAGAAACATAAACAATCCTGAAAAGCTGACTTGTAGGACCAGGGTGGGTTTTCAAGCTCATGTTTATCACCCAACCTGTGCCATGTTTGGCTTGTGTGTTGCCAGTCAGATTGAAGCCTCCAACCTTTTTATTTCAAACCTTATGGTTGAATGTAAACAAATAAATACAAGAGATTTAGCATGTTAAGTTGTTGACTGGTCGTAGACATTTATAAACATTTCACATATGCAACATAGGATTATTCTTTCTTTAACTGAGTACAAATATGTATTTTGTGTGGTCATGTGTTGTCATACATATCATTACATATCATATTGAAGACCATGTTATATGGTGCATCAGTGTTTTGGTAAGTCGTATCACCTGCATGTGACCCAAACAGTGATAACTCTTCAGACTAGTCACATCAGGCTGTAATGCAATGATATGATGCTGATACTGTAGTAATGCACATGTATAATTATACATGCTTTCCTTCAGCAAGCTCTTGGTCTGTAACAATACACATTGTTAACTAGTGCACAATCTAGTTAGTGGCGTTGCACACAGTGTGCCATTAGCAAAATAAGAAAACAAAATTTGTGTCATGCAGCATGTCATTTGCTATCGTGAAAATAACCATCAAGCAATTGAACTGAATTTAATATATTAGCAAACACTGGTTTGATAACATGTGAGTGAATGAGTATGGTTTTATGCCACTTTTAGCAATATTCCAATAATATCAAAGGTGGGGAACAAAAGACCAGAAATGGGCGTTAGACGAATTCCTGCGTCCTGTATGCATAAAAATTGACAATGGACGCAACAAAATTTATAAGGCGTCCACAGGGACACAGAAAAAGCCTAAATATTTTTTGTAAAAAATTTGTTCAAGTAACAATAAGTTATCACTGAGTCTGCTACTAGCCAGGTTATGGTATTTGCAGTTTAATTACTGTAACAATGTGATGATCATGATACTTGATACAATAACAGAAGCTGGATTACAACAATACATCACTGTTCATTAGAGATGCTTAGTAATGATTATATATTTGCAGATAAGATCATTTTGGGCAGTTACAATGGCATTCTACGGATCTTCAATCCAAGTCCAACAAAAGGCGAGTCAGGATGGAGCGGGTATAAGGCCGAGGATGTTATGCTGGAACATGCGTTCCCCAACCCAATACTCCAGGTGGAGGCGGGCAAGTTCTCATCGTGAGTACTGGGAATGTCTTATGTTTGCTAGTAGTACTTGTATGCTTTTCTGTAAACTGCAAGACCTGGGTGTATCAAACTAAGCGAGCATAGCGTTGAGGTGATTGTAACTCCCATACCTTAACATAGACTTACAACAGTCATTGTGCTATGGTTATTTTGTACAATGGGACCCAGTTGTGAAAGAGTGGGGACGGGGTGCAGATGGCCAAGTCAACGAGGGCAGCGCAATTTGCTCTGCAGAGTTGCTTCCCTTGGGCACACTGTATAGCTGTGATAATGGATTTGGACCGTGGTTCACCCATCTGTGTTTTCACGTTTGTCTGCACCAAACCTGTGCTCATGAGTTTCACCAAAATGTTAAACATCAGAGACCTGCATCACTTTGGTTTTTTCTACCTCATTAAGTTGACATGCTGTGATACAAGTCTCATAAATGGTTGTAAGCGTGACCTATTAAGTACCTGTTAACCTTGATACAACAGGTATTTTTGTTGAAGATTAATATTATTAACACAGATTTAGGTACTGTGAAGTGTTGTTTTACATTATTTGTGTGTTAAACTGATGCAGTGTAAATTCCCTTATTACATTTGTTTTAACAGCTTGAGCTATGACATAATGTAAGGTGAATAGTGTGTTGAAAGAAATTAAACTAAACTCTTATTTATATATAATTTTGATTTATGAATAAGCTGTCATAGATAAGTACATGTACTCTTGAAACAGGTGAGCAAAAACTTTTATGATCTGTCTTCATGACAAGTCTAATTCTCGGAACCTCTTTACAATTACCGGTTATAGCTGCTTACAGATTCATTTTGTCGTGGCATGTTTATTTTATTTTAGAGAGTGAAGTAAATATAATGTAACAAATGCAGTTGTTTCATTCATTTTGCAGTGGATCTGAAAATCTGACATTAGCCATTCTCCATCCAAGAAAGATATCAGTGCTTGGTGTGTCAGGTGAGAAATATTACAAAAGTTCTTTTCTAACCCTGCCAACTCCTAGCAGTCGCTCCTGTGAAGATCCGGCTTAGACCTGGTCTTCAGTAGTCCATGCTTGTCTTAAGAGGCGACTAACAGGTTCAGGTGGTCAGGCTCGCTGACTTAGTTGACACGTGTCATGGTATCCCATCGATGCTCGTGCTGTTCATCACTGGAGTGTCTGGCCCAGACTTGATTATTTATAGACCACTGCCATATAGCTGGAATTTTGCTGAGTGCGACGTTAAACAACAAACCAACCAACCAATTTAGCAGTTGGTATCTATATCAATTATCATTTATGCATTAATTATGGGTGAGAATGGTACCAGTGTTTGTTATATGAAGTGACCGACATGGAGTGGGTGGTGATGATGGGTGACAACTGCCTGGTGACTGGTCATGCTGTCCAACACTGGTATACAAGCCATCATGATGTTTTGGAATATTGTTGACGATGGGATAAACATTATTCCCTCCAGAGCAATATTCAATCTAATAAGCATTGCATTCTTTTCCATTGACAGCAATCTCTGGCAGTGTTGGACACGGGAGCCATTATCAGATACAGCTACTGTATGAACACAGTCTACAGAGGACGGCTTTCAACTTCTGTTTTGGGCCGTTTGGTGGAGTAAAGGGTGAGCAGTACATTCATCTAGTCTGTTGGAGAAAATGTTCTATACACTATTATTACTATCAGTTATTGCAAATACCCGTGAAGGTCCGGGCTAGAATATTGATCTTCAGTAACCCATGCTTGTCGTAAGAGGCGACTAATGGGATCGGGTGGTGAAGCTCGCTGACTTGGTTGACACATGTCATCGGTTCCCAATTGCGCAGATTGATGCTCATGCTGTTGATCACTGGATTGTCTGGTCCAGACTCGATTATTTACAGACCGCCGCCATATAGCTGGAATATTGCTGACTCACTCACAACTCACATAGAGTTGATGGTCAGTGTGTTGACCCCTGTGTCAAACCAATTGTTACCCTGCCTTGACTTCAGCATTAAGGGGATACATCAAGGACCGGTCAGCTCTGAGTTAGTATTATGTGTCTGAGTTGGGTATCCTTGTAAAGCTATGACATCTTAGTGGGCTAACATCATCAAACAGGTGGAAGTCTGGACTCAAACAAAAAGCCCTCCACACATGTATGCCTCATCTCTATGTAGGTCAAGTTAAACATTAGTCAAACCCTAGTTTAATCCTATTTTACCTCACAGACTAATATCAAGGATATAAAATCTGTCATTCTTTTTCATTGAGATCTTCCTTGGGGTACATATATGCATTTTCTGTACAATAAATAAAAACCTTTTTATTTACTATACGGCCCCACCAACACGTGAGGTTACCTCCCCTACCACGAATGCGTGGCCAACCAGGTAAGCCCCCTAGACCGAATCATCATTCCTTCTGCTGTCACGCAACGTGTAACACGTGCTGTGCCTTGACTGAGTTGAATATGTCTGAGACATTGAATTCTGTATGTATTGTGTCTTTATTTTGTTCCAAAGGGAACGCCTTTCTTATTGACTATGCAGTTGTTCAGGTCTTATTTATTGTGACTTGTAATTGTAATTGCGCTATTTTCCTCATGGTTTACGTTAAATTGCTATTCCATGGCGGGAGTTTTAGCGTTGGTAAACTTGCTTATTAAAACATTGTTTCATTTAGCATTCTTCTTTTCACATATTTTCAATGTTTTTACGTGTTGTGGTGTACTTATTTATACCTAAAGCTCGTAAGAGAAGGGTGGCTGACTTCCTCATTTTCAAGGAGCTTAGAGAGGCGGGTGGTGACCCCACTGCAGAGGTTCCTCCCTCCAAGGCAAATCGGGCTAAGCATACGTCTAAACATACACAGGAAAAGTCTGTGTCTAATCAGCCTTCTTTTGATATGTCGATTATCAATCAATTGTTTCAGCAACACATAGATTCTATGAAATCCCTCCTTCATGAGTCGGTGGATGGGCTTCGCTAGGAGTTTCTCGCTGGCCCTGGAGGTGGGGCAGCGGGTCCGGGTGTGGGATCGCCGGGCTTGGCTCGATCTTTTAGCATTGAGACCGCCGTTGATCCTTTGCCTTTGGCTTCGTGTCTGGCCGTCTCAGCTCCGGAATAAGGAGGGTTCGTGCCCAGTCAATCTGTCTGTCTTGGCTAGTGGTCCGTTGAGCAACCACAGGGTTCTGCGAGCTCCAACCACTCAAGCGCCCTTGTGCTCGGAGGCCACTATTCCGCTAGTGAGCCTCCCAGAGTCTTGGGACCGGGGCCCTGTTCAGTGAGTGGCGTCCGGAAGGGAGAGTCTGCTGGGTTCCATCTTTCCTCTGGCGTCCTCGGGGCGGTCTTCGACCAGGTCGGTTGTAGGGTCCTCTCTTCGGGGGGATCCCGACTCTGGCTCGGGTTCAGAGGCCAAAACCAAGGAGGTTCAGAGGCAGAAGAACCAAGGAGGTCAGCCTTACGGGAGGTCCGCCAATGCATTGCAGAATCAGGCCGGTGCTGCAGGAGGAGGGCTCGACAGAGTTCCACCTACGCAGGTTATCGCCCCTCGGTAGACTACTCAGACTATTCTCCACGTTCTGCCAACGCTGGTACAGGATTATTATTATTATTATTATGCGATATCTATATAGCGCACATATCCAGGCAACTAATGCTTGCTCAAGGCGCTGGTATCTTTTCCCTCGATCATTGGAGTCAATCTCAACGGCACATCGTGTTATCAATCTCAACTCCCTTGCTCACTGGTTCACATCTCCGTTTTGACTTACCTGAATTAGTTAAATGGTACCAGTTGGGGGATGACTCGCTTTTCCAGGAACCGGTGGTGGACAAGTGCATCTATACTTCAGTTACCCTGGGGGGAGGCTCGGCTTCCTTGTTGGCAGCTCCGGCAGCCAAGCAGGGTTGGTTCCACCATTTCCCCACTCGAGGGCCCCTCTGCGGGCTGCAT
The DNA here is from genome assembly GCF_003918875.1 of Haliotis rubra. Classification (NCBI taxonomy): domain Eukaryota; kingdom Metazoa; phylum Mollusca; class Gastropoda; order Lepetellida; family Haliotidae; genus Haliotis; species Haliotis rubra. The sequence continues at coordinate 302,138 of NW_025767683.1, forward strand.
ACCGGAGCTATGAGGAGGTATTCCAAAATGCTAGCCAACAGATTCGGGTAGCGGTTCATGGCGCATATCTTTCCTCACTACAAAGATCCGTCATGGAAACGATTGCGATTGGCGGCGTCTGAGGTCATGTGCACAGCTGTGGCAATTGCACCGAAGGTGGCTTTCTACCTCTAGGTATTCGGTGGCTACACAGCAGACCTTTCTGACCCTTCCGTTTAGCCTGGGCGCGACTCTGTTTACGGGGATGCAGCAGGTCATACGGGAGGCTACAACTGCAGCTACCTCCTTCAAAAATTCGGTGGTGGGATGTCTGCCCCAACCTCCCATTAGACGTGCCAGTTCCTCAGTTGGGTCTGTCCCTGCCGGTTTTGCAGGGGACCACTCACGCACTTCTGCGCCCGACATTCCAGTGGGTGGCCGCCTCTCTCTCTTCCAGCCCGAATGGGAGACGGCTGCAAACAATCCTTGGGTGCTGTCCACCATTGCTGTCTGACACTTACCACTTTGAAACGAGGTTTGCAGGGTTTACCGGCATAAGGCGCACTCCGGTGCCGTCCTGTCAGGTCAAGGCGGGGATTCTGTGCGACGAAGTCTAGGCTTTGCTGGACAAGTCCGCCATAGAGCGTGTTCCACCAGGAGAGGAAATGTCGGGTCTGTACTCCACATACTTCCTCGTCCCGAAGAAAGACGGAGGCTTCTGTCCCATATTCAACCTCAAGGGGTTAAATCACATCATAGAGGTTCCATCCTTCAAGATGGAGCAACTTCGCTTAGTGATCTCCTCTGTTCAGAGGGGCGGTCGGGTAGCCTAGTGATTAAAGCGTTGGCTTGTCACGCCGAATCCCCACATGGGTACAATGTGTGAAGCCCATTTCTGGTGTCCCCCGCCGTGATGTTGCTGGAATATTGCTAAAAGCGGCGTAAAACCAAACTCAGTCACTCAGTCCTCTGTTCAGCCCGGTGATTGGCTAACGTCAATCGACCTAAAGGATGCGTATCTTCATGTATCAATACACCCCTCGTTCAAGAGTTACCTTCGGTTCTCTTACAACGGGGTTTGTTATCAGTTCCGGGTGCTCCCCTTTGGCATATCTACTGCTCCCAGGGTGTTCACCGAACTCTTGTTAGTGCCAGCCACATTAGCAAGGTCGCAGGGACGGCATTGTCATCCTTACCTCAATGACTGGTTGCTGCGGGCACTAACTCAACCAGCTAGTCAGGATTCTACACACACAGTGCTAGATATTCTTGTTGGACTAGGGTGAACTTCCTCCTCTCACCCATCCTTCAACATCGGGGATCACTACCACGTGTGCTCACCTTCAAGGTTTATATCAAACGAATGCTGGGTACCCAGCTGTACTGCTGTTAAGGTGGCGGGAAGGCTGGGCTTCCTGCCAGTAAACAATCTATCTCTCGCAGGCTTGTTTCCGTTATTTGTGCAGCTTATCAGGAAAGGGTAAGGTTCCCCCCTGTGAGGGCAGTCGCTACGTCGAAGAGATTTGCTGCGCCGCTATTTGGAGTCTGCCAAATACTTTTATCCAACACTACCAACTTGACATGCATTTTAGAGAACGTGCTCGGTTTGGTCGGTCTGTTCTGTCCAGTGGGCAGTGTCCTGCCACCCTGACTGAGTGAGTCTCGTTTCATTGGTCTGGTTCTGCGTTTGATTGCAATTATCGATTATCCACTGAAGGCTTCTATCACTCATCACAAAATTTATCTCCTGTCAGAATTGACTGTGTTTGTTATGTGTTGGCCCTTTCGGTGCTCCTACGCTATTTATCATTATGTGGGTGGGGCGTTTACACATTATTACTTGTGTTCTCAAGTATTAACACGATTTATCGGATCTCAGTACATTCCTCCCTTACGGGTCACCTCCCAGCATGCCTCATTTCGAGTTGCGGTCATGTGACCAGGTGAGTGTTATGGCGTTAGTAACGATTTGTTTACGATATCGCTATTGTTTGTACCGTAACAGAATTCCCATCTGCCTAGTCTTCAGTCTTTGGGAGTATGTACCCCAAGGAAGATCTCTATGAAAAAGAATTAGCTTAACCTGTAGAGGTTTCCAATTCTTTGAAGAGAATCTTCCTTGGGGTAGGGCCTCCCACCTCCCCGCAATTCTGTTCACTGACTTTTTCCCGTCAGCAGAAGGAATGATGATTCGGGCTAGGGTGCTTACCTGGTTGGCCACGCATGCGTCATAGGGGAGGTAACCCCATGTGGTGGGGGGACCGTATAGAAACTACAAAAAGCCTTTTTATTTATTGAACAATCTTTTATTAAAACATTGATACAACTGTCACATGACATTTTCAGTCTCAGAAAATGAATATATGTACCCCAAGGAAGATACTCTTCAAAGAATTGGAAACCTCTACAGGTTTAGCGAAATTTGCACTAGGTTCTTCAGTGCTCTAATCTCTTTCAGGACGTGTGGGGCGGTGGGGTAGCCTAGTGGTTAAAGCGTTCGCTTGTCATGCCAAAGAGCTGTGTTCAATTCCCCACATGGGTATACTGTGTGAAGCCCATTTCTGGTGTCCCTGGCCGTGATATTGCTGGAATATTGCTAAAAGCGGCCTAAAACTAAACTCACTTACTCGCTCACTTTCAGGACGTGATTTTCTGTGTGTGCAATCAATGGATGGAACGGTATCAATCTTTGAGCAAGAGAGTTTTGCATTCAGCCGCTTCCTCCCCTGGCGCCTTGTTGCCAGGACCTATCAAGTACATCTCTCGCACAGACAGCTTCATCACTGTGTCCTCCATGAGACAGGTGGAGAGCTACAAGTGAGTCAGAGATGTACTGGAGTTGTGATATATTGATTTGCCTTGAGTAAAAACTAAAATAGATTACAGAAGCATGGGTTTCATGTATCAACAGCTGTTGGCATCAAGGTTTTTTTCGCTTTATATTTTGACTTAGCTAATTTTAAGAGAAGTTGCTGTTGAATTTTATCATGTTTATAGTTAATTATCCATATGAGTTCATAAATCAATTCACTGGATGTTGTGTTATTCCTCTTTTCTTTCTAACTGTGTACTGAAAGAAATGTATGTATTTGTATTTTACATTATACAAATGTTTGTGGGCATTAGAGTGTTTCAAGTTTGTTGAAATGTTAACAAAACCACAATCCCAAAATCTGTTGCCCAGGTACCAGGTGCTGGCTGTGGCAAGTGACTCCAGCAGCAAGGAGGAGTCTCAGAACCTCAAGTCTGGCAAGAAAGTTGCAGTAAGTAACCTTGGTAACACTCATCTCTTCACCTGGACTAAGGCCAGTGGTTATCTGTGCAGATTACATGTTCAGTGTACTGAAGACCCAGGATTGATTCAAGACTAACATGAACTCAGTATCTGGACAGTGTTTGGTATCCTAGCTTTGATTTTACTACAACAGCTGCAATTTACTCAGTGTTTGGCTTCCTGTGGTTTCATTTTGCACCCAGTCAAAAGCCAGTCTACAGTGGCAGTAGTCAACTTTTACAGTGTTGATGGCATTAATATACAAAATATTAAATCAAAATTTTGATGCTGGGTTTTCCATTCTATTTGACTGAAGACCAGCTTAAGGTCATAACAGGTGTAAAGAAATATGGAGAGTGGCTCTGATGTCCCTAGCTGGATAGTGTGTCCTGTATCACATGGTTAGCAACTGCTATAATCTCTAAAGCCAATAATATCAACAAGTTATGGCATTGTAGTGTACCTTTCATACAGAACATGCATATGGGTAAATGGTAAAGTCAGAAACTTTGGTGGTGTTGGCCTGTTTGCCATTTTGTGTACTGCTGTGTTGCCATGTTGCTTAGGTACATTTTGTGTGTTTCAGATGGACTGGGCTTTCAACATTGGAGAGCAGGCTATTGACATATCTGTGATATCATTCCAGCAAGCTCCACCATGTGTGATGGTGCTAGGTATGTGTGGTGATGTTCAGAATCTGAGGTTCTTGAGCTGAAGACATACAAATATTTGTTAAAAAACAATTTGGGTTTGGTACTTGTTGAAAGTTAGATTTTCAGTGGAAGTTTGAAATGTTAAGTGGTGCAAGATGTCAGTCATCTGAACATTTCCAAATACTTTGATAGCAATATTCCATAATCTGCAGTGGACCCAAGTGTCCCAGAAATCTAAGGCACTGCTATTCCCTGTGTAGAATCGCATTCCTCAGTTGGGTCAAGAATCCTACAAGCATCAGTTTCGAATCCCATATTCATCCTTATTATGATTCTTGAATTTTCATCACCATACCCTCTCATGGGTTTCACCAAAGCTTTAAACATTCAAGACCTGCATCAGTTCTGGCTTTCAAGCCACAATATGCAGGCATGTTGTGATGTACCTGGAATACAGCAAGATTGTGTTAATCCCAAGTCACTGACACTTGGTGGACACATGTCATCATATCCCAGTTGTGTAGAACGATGCTCATGCTGTTAATCCCTGGATTGTCTGGTCCAGACTCGATTATTTACAGACTGCTGGAATATTGCTGAGTGCAGCGTAAAACTAAACTCACTCACTCACTCACTCACTCACTCACTCACTCACTCACTCGTTCACTTGATGCTATTCTAAACTGTATGGGCATTTGTGTTTTTCAGGGGAAAGGAATTTGTTCTGTCTGACAGACAATGGAAAGTTGCGCTACATGAAGAAGTTTGAATTTGATCCAGCTTGTTTTGTGCCTTACACCTCAAGTAAGTAAACAGTGAATGTTGTTAGACATTTTCATTGAAGATAATGATGATGAATGCTGCATAACTATCTGACTTATCAATTCTGAGATCAAGTACATTATTTGGGTTACTTGTTTCTCGCAGTTCTATAGAACTGTACTTTAATTTCATAAGTCACATAATTTTGTCATGGTTAAGGCTAAAAGAATACCTGACATGTTTCTGGGTTTTTTTGTTTTTTATGCGGGACATTTATAGAATTAATCTGTTTGTAATCTTGATCTCCTTTCCCAAAGGGTTGTTAGGGTAGTCTAGTGGTTAATGCGTCTGCTTGTCATGCTGAAGACCTGGGTTTGATTCTCCACATGGGTACAATGTGTGAAGCCCATTTCTGGTGTCCCTGCTGTGATATTGCTGGAATATTGCTAAAAGCAGCGTAAAACCCAACTCACTCACTAACTCATCATGCTCAATGGCAAGGTACCCACTTACCGAGGAGTCATCTAAGGCTGGATGCTTATAGTGAGGTCATCATCTGTCTTCGGGTTTGGCATTATACCCACTCTCCTTGCCCACAGATGAACTAAGACATTCAGAAATTTTAGGTTGTGGTCAACAGATGGATAACTCAAGAATACAGAGAAACATAGAGTTGAGTTTTAGAGAAATTGGGCGTTTTTTATTCAGTAACAGAAGGGACCATCAGCTACATTGTGGGAACACATACCTCGTCTCTGATGATCTACCAAGATGTCACCCTCAAGTGGGCAGCCAAGATGGAGCACATGCCTGTTCATGTATGTACAGGAAACATGAAGTAAGTAGGAAAATGCAATCAGTACATCACAAAGTAGAGAGGGAGGATGGTCTTCATATGTGCAGTAAGGCATTCAGAGCATGAATTATTTGACAGTGATTTCAAACACAAGAAATGAAGGATTATTTCTCTCTAGTGAATTAATGCTGTAAATGTGTCTCGTTGAGCATGGACAGAGAGACATAATCCATAATGGCTGGTGTCGATTACTGATATTACCTGACTGGGTGAAATTTATGAATCTACGGTAAACACAAATAAGTTAAGGTTAAAATAGTTAAGACAAATACACCATATATATATACTGCATCACTGATATAACAATGATTAACAAATAGATTCACTGTGGCGATGACAAAACTTTATGGATGATCAACTTCTTTATTTTCACAATAGCGGCGTTGTGGTATTGCTCCTTATACCGTTGGGTTGAAAATCTTATAAGAAGCTATACCAAAACATTGCTATTGTGAAAATAAAGAAGTTGATCATCCATAAAGTTTTGTCATCTCTATACCACCAACTTCTAGAATGCCACTCAAACAAATTACACTGTGGCTTCCAGTTGAATCAATCTAAATTAGGTATTAGTTTAGCATTTCAAGTGTTAAGCTGGGTTCCCATTTTCGGATGACACTGTTTTATTGTTTGTAAAGGTTCATCAATGAGCTGTTTGTATTTGTTTCAATGTACATGTGTCAGTTCATAGTCTTTGCTGAAAGGATAACTGTTGTGGGGATGACCTACAAAGTTTCACACAAGACAAAAAGTGATTAACCCACCATTTGTTGTTACTCATGGTGAGAACTCCCGGCGTACCCCATCCTGTTGTAAGAGCTGACAGTCATGTCAAATGAGGTTAAGCTGGTTACATTGTGTGACCAAGCTGATGGTATATGATCTTGTGCCGACACATTGGATCATTGCTCGTTGTGTTGGTTGCCTTTGGTTTGTCTGGTCCAGACTCGATAAATTATAGATTCCATAGATACATTCTTCTTCATAGAGATCGTCCTTGGGGTACATATTATGCATTTTCCACGCTGAAAATGTCCTGTGACAGTTGTATCAATGTTTTTTTAATAAAAGATTGTACAATAAATAAACTTTTTTATTTATTATACGGCCCCCACCTCGTGGAGTTACCTCCCGTTGAGCATGCGCACCCACTGGGTAATCACCTAGGCCCGTATCATCATTCCTTCTGCTGTCACTCACATGTGTAGACGTGTTAGATGTGTTGAGCAGCGCTGTACTCTCCAAGAGAACTTGAAAGAGCTATGTCTGAGACAACACCACCTGTATGTATGGTCTTTATTTTACATACATACATACATACACATACATACATACAAATATTTGTAAAGCGCTTTTTATCAATCTAATTGCTCAAAAGAGCTATCTGAGTCCACTTTATCCATGTGCAGAGGTGAATAGGTGCGTCTTGAGTCCACTTTTAAAATTTGACAGTTCTGTTTCGGAACGAAGGATGGATGGTAAATTGTTCCAGAGGAAGGGTCCTGCTCTAGAAAAAGACCTGTCCCCATATGACTTAGTTCTAGTTTGTGGTATTTCAAGGAGAGACTGGTCCCTTGAGCGGAGTGATCTAGTTGGGTGATATGGTGTAAGGAGATCCGAGAGGTATTTTGGAGCTAGACCGTTTAGACACTTGAAAACAAGGAGCAGGATTTTGTAGTCAATTCTGAAGCGAATTGGAAGCCAATGTAGGGTTTTGAGGGCAGGAGAGATGTGTTCAGTCCTTTTAATTTGACAGATCAATCGTGCGGCTGAATTTTGTGCCTTCTGTAGCCTGTAGAGGACTTGTTTTGGCACACCAGACAGCAAAGAGTTACAATAATCCAAGCGGGATGTTACATATGCTTGAACTAGAGCTTGTGCAGATTTCACATCCAAGTATCGACGGATCAAACCAATGTTGCGCAGATGGAAATAACATTGGCGACAGATATTGCGAACATGGGGTTCCTTGAAAGGAACAGTAAAGCTTCGCGGTCGGTTGTTTCATAATTGTGACTTTGTATTAATTATTTTACGCTCACTTTCCCATGGTTTACGCACATGTTGCTCTGCCATGGCGGGAAGTTTAGCGTGCCACGTGGTTGTAATATTGCGTATTGAACCAATTATTGCTTCCCGTGGTAGCCTTCACGTATTTTTCAATGTTTTCTACGTGTATCTTTGCTGCTGGTCCGCTGTTAGCTCCATTCAGGCATTTTCCTCCTGTTCGGTCTGTGGGCAAAGCATACACAGGGCCGACCGCCATGATAAATGCATCGTGTGTTTGGAGAAAACGGATCATATCTCGGAAACCTGTGAGATTTGCATGGGCTTTTCCCCCCGGGCCCAGAAGAGAAGGGCGGTGGATTTTCTCTTTTACAGAGAAATGCGTGAGGCGGGAGGGGAACTGACCCAGGTCCCCCCGTCCAAAGCGAAAAAGCCTCGCAGTAAGGGCCGAAAGTCGCGTAGCCAGTCGCCTTCTCCCGCTCCTAGTAGCGGTTTTGATATGTCGTTAATAACTCAGTTGTTCCAGCAGCACGTGGACTCGATGAAGTCCCTCGTTCATGAGTCGGTTGGAGGGCTCCGGCAGGAGTTCCTCGCCCACTCTGCGCGGGGGACGGAGAGTCTGGGGATGGGATCGCCGAGCCCGGCTCGATCCCTCGGCCTTGAGGCGTCTGTAGATCCGTTGCCTCTGGCTTCGGATCCGGACGCCTCGGCTGCCCCGGAGGGGGAGGGTTCGCTCCCAGTCCCCCTCTCGGAGTTGGCGCAGGGTCCGTTGAGGATTCCTGAGGTTCCGGTCCCTGCGCCGTCCCGCCCCATGAGAGCGGAGGCAACAGTTCTGCCTGGTCTGCCTCCAGCGTCTCGGGACCGGGGTCTGTGCGAGTTGGCAGGTGCTGATGCGGGGCGCTCTGTCTGCTCCTCCCTCTCTTCTGTGCCTGGTGCTAGGCCGCCCACCGGGTTGGGGTTCGGGTCCTCGCGAGGAGACCCAGCCTCGGACTCGGGCTCAGGCGCCGAGTCCATGGATACTGGGGAGGTTGAGGAGCAGGAGGGTGCCTTCCGTTTTTCGTCGGCTTTGCGGGAGGTCCTACAACGCATTGCCAAGTTCCTACCCCAGGCCGCGGTGCCTGCCAGCCGCTCGGACTCGTCTGAGTTCTGCCTGCCAGGCGAGGCGTTTGCCCCTTGGCAGCCTACGCAGACGCTGCTCCGTATTCTTCCATCGTTGGTCCAGGACGTGGTCGATCCCCTCCTGTCTGGGTCTCGCCTCCGTTTCGACTTGCCTGAGCTTGTCCGGAGGTACCAGCTGGGGGAGGATTCCCTGTTAAGCTGTTCCAATGGTGGATGAGTGCGTGTTTACTTCGGTCGCCTTGTGGGGAGGCTCGGCTTCCTCCGGAGCAGCTCCGGCTGCTCGGCAAGGGCGGTTAACACCACCGTTTGCCCTCGCGGGCGCCCCCCTACAGTATGCGTATCGGACCTACGAGGAGGTCTACCGGAACGCTATGCAGCAGGTGCGGGCGTGGTCCATGAGGCCTACCTCTCCTCAATCCAGAGGTCGGCCCTGGAGGCGGAGGGCATGCTGGAGACGCCCTCCGCATGTCGTGCTACTCCGTCAGTTATCGGAAGTTCAGGCACACCTGCGCGACGCCACTCCTTGCGCGTCAGCTGCATCGACGGTGATGTGCGCAGTCATGGGGATCGCCAAGCTGTGGCTGTCGACGCCTCGGTACTTTCGGCAGCTACACAGCAGACCTTGTTGGCCCTTCCCTACCGTCTGGGGCGGCAGCTGTTTCCTGGGGCCCAGCAGGTCATACGGGAGGCTGCCGCTGCAGCTACCTCCTTCAAGGACTCTAAGGCCTTGTTGGAGCACCCAGCGGGCTTCGCCCGGGCTCCGTTCCACCTTCCTCCGCCGGGTGCAGCCTACACCCGAAGTCCGGCTGGCTGGCCCGGCCGCTTGGCAGAGGTAGGCGGGAGAACCGGTCCGCCAAAGGGTAAGGGCAAAGAGCAGTCCTCTTCGACTAGCTCCTAGCCTTTTTCGTGGCTGCAGGACTGCCCGACCTCCTGTTAACCCATCAGGCTGTAGACCCAGCCGTGTGTCACTCCCAGTCAGCTCCTGCTGCTTCGGGACCACGCCGACGCCGCTCTTACCCAACGTCCCAGTGGGAGGCCGCCTCTCTCTATTCCTGCCGGAGTGGGAGAAGGCTACAAACAACACTTGGGTGCTGTCCACCGTCAGTGTCGGCCATTTACCACTGGCGAAGGTCCGTCCTGACTTCACCGGCATACGCCGCGACTCCGGTGCCGTCATGTCAGGCAAGAGCGGACATATTGCGCAGCGACGAAGTCCAGGCTTTGCTGGACAAGTCCGCAATCGAAAGCGATACCACCGGAGAGGAACAGGGCGGATTTTACTCCACGTACTTCCTCTCCCGAAGAAAGAGGCGGGTTCCGTCCGATTCTCAACCTCAAGGGGTTGAATTGCATGCTCGAAATTACCATCCTTCAAGATGGAGACACTGCGCCGGTGATCTCCTCTGTTCAGCCCGGGCGATTGGCTCACGTCAATCGACCTCAAGGATCGTGATTATCTGCATGTGCCCATACATCCATCGCTCAAGCAGTACCTTCGGTTCTCTTTACGACGGGATGTGTTACCAATTCACGGTGCTCCCCTTCAGCATATCCACTGCCCCAAGGGTGTTCACCAAGCTCATGTTAGTCCCGCTACCCTCGGCCGCGCCAAAGGAAGGCGTTGTTACCCTTACCTCGACGACTGGTTGCTCGGTGCACTGACACAGCCAGCGAGCCTAGATTCTACTCACAAGGTGAACAAACGTTCAGTACGAGGATAGGCTCGCTGGTGTTCAGATAGGGGATTGCAGATCCCTTTTCTGCGGATTTAGTCCGAAGTTTTGGAGTTTTGCAAGCCCGCTTTGGAAGAAGGCCTGGCAACACGACCATTGCGTGGCTACTCCACCGCTATTTCCACTTTTCACACACCCCTGTCGATGGTGCTCTTCTGGGGCAGCACCCTCTCATTACCAGTGCTTATTAGCTGCGTGACCCGACCTGCTGTCAGGCTTAAACCAGCCCACCTTGGTTTGTCAATTGTGCTCCGATTGGTTGTCGGTCCCACTTTCTCACACCTATCGGGCTATTTCCATTCAGTTGGAAGGCTGTTTTTCTGGTGGCGGTAGCATCTTGATTTACATCTATGTCGTCCGACCCGGCTGACTGGTTTCACACTGATCGTGTCAGTATTCCTCGGATATGTACCCAGCCGATCCAGGCTTCCATGTGACAGCTCCTATCGAACTTCCCACTCTTACCCAGCCTTCCACATCGGGGACCTCTGCAACGAAAGCACTCACCCGTTGGATGTCCGTGAAGACTCTCAAGGTCTATATCAAACTTAACGCAGAGGGGATCCGTAGACAGGTACCAAGCTGTTCTGTTGGTACGGTGGCGGGAAGGCTGGTGTGCCGGGCGAGCAAGCAGACTTTGTCTCGCTGGCTAGTTTCGCGGGTATCTGTGCTGCTTTATCGGGCTAAGGGCAAGCCTCCCCCTGAGGGGTTTAAGGCTCACTTTCGGTCAGGGCAGTAGCCGCGATCGCTTTTGCATCGGCACTCCCCCATTGAAGAGATCTGCTCTGCCGCTATTTGGAGCCGGCTAACACGTTTATACGGCATTATCGGCTCGATATGCATTCCCGTAATCGCGGCGAGCTTTGGCCGTTCGGTTCTCTCCAGTGGACAGTGTCCTGCCACCCTGACCAGAGGAGGGCGGCGATTTTCTCTTTACAGAGAAATGCGTGAGGCGGGAGGGAACTGACCCGGGTCCCCCGCCCAAAGCGAAAAAGCCTCGCAGTAAGGGGCGAAAAGTCGTAGCCAGTCGCCTTCTCCCAGCCCTAGTAGCCGGTTTTGATATGTCGCTAATAACTCAGTTGTTCCAGCAGCACGTGGACTCAGTCCCTCGTTCATGAGTCAGCTGGAGGGCTCCGGCAGGGAGCTTCTGCGCCCACTCTGGCGCCGGGGGCGGAGAGTCTGGGGTGGGATCGCTGAGCCCGGCTCGATCCCTCGCCTTGAGGCGTCTGTAGATCCGCTTTGCCTCTGGTGGATCCAGACGCATTCGCTGCCCCGAGGAGGGGAGGGTTCAAGCCCCAGTCCCTCTTCGAGTTGGGCCAGGGTCCGTTGAGGATTCCTGGGTTCCGTCCCCGCGCCTCGCCCCGCCCCATGAGAGCGGAGGCACCAGTTCTGCCTGGGTCTGCCTCCAGCGCCTCGGGACCGGGTCTGTGCGAAGTTGGCGAGGTGCTGACGCTGGGGCTGCTCTGTCTGCTCCTCCTCTTCTGTGCCTGGTCAGGGACCGGGTTGGGGTTCGGGTCCTCGCGAGGAGACCCTTTGCTCGACTCGGGCTCGGAAGCCGAGTCCATGGATACTGGGAGGTTGAGGAGGGTGTCTTCCGCTTTTCGCCGGCTTTGCGGGAGGTCTGCAACGCATTGCCGCAGTTCCTACCCCAGTCAGCGGTTGCCAGCGGCGCCGGACTCTCTGAGTTCCGCACTTCGCCAGGCGAAGGCGTTTTGCCCCTGGCACCTTCACGACGCTGCTCCGCATTCTTCGATGTTGGTCCAGGGCGTGGTCGATCCCCGTCTGGGTCTCGCCTCCGTTTCGGTTTGCCTGAGCTTGTCCGGAGGGTGCCAGCTGGGAGGATTCCCCTGTTCAGTTCGGATGGTGGATGAGTGCTGTGTTTCACTCTGGTCGCCTTTGGGGGAGGCTCGGCTTCTTTCCGGAGAAAGCTCGCTGCTCGGCAAGGGTTGTTAACACCACCGCTTTGCGCGTTGGCCCCTGGCGCAAGCGCCTCCGGACCTACGAGGAGGTCTAGGAACGGTTATGCAGCAGTGTGACGTGGTCAATGAGGCCTACCTCTCCTCGATCCAGAGATCGGCCCTGGAGGCGGAGGGGCATGCTGGAGGCGCTTCTCCGCGAAGCAAGCTACTCCGTCAGATCGGAAGTTCAGGCACTTTCTCCTCTGGTCAGCTGCGCCGACGGTGATTGTCAGGATGCTGAAGCTGTTTATCGCCCGGGCTCGGGAGCTACACAGCAGACCTTGTTGCGCCTTCCTCCGCCTGGGAGCTGGCGCCCGCACTGGGGCCCAGGGATGGTCATCAGCAGGCTGCCGCTGCAGTTACCTCCTTCCTGGACTCTAAGGTTGTTGGAGCACCAGGTGGCTTCAGCCTCAGCTGTTCCACCTTCCTCCGACCCGGGTGCAGCCTACACCCGAAGTCCGCTGGCTGGCTTCGCCGAGAGGTAGGCGGAGGAACCGGGTCCGGCCAAGGGTAAGGGCAAAGAGCAGTCCTCTTCGCTAGCTCCTAGCCTTCGGCAGGTCTGCCCCGACCTCCCGTTAACCCATCAGGCTGTGACCCAGCCATGTGTCACTCCCAGTCAGCTTCTGCTACTCGGGCACCGCTCTTACCCAATGTGGGGCGAGGCTGCCTCTCTATTCCTATTGAGGAGAAGGCTGACAAACAACACTTGGGTGCTGTCCACCGCCAGTGTCGGCCATTTACCACTGTGGAAGCGAGGTCCGCCCTCTTCACCGGGCATAACCGCGCTCCAGTGCCGCATGTCAGGCAAGCGGACATATTGGCACGAAGTTCAGGCTTTGCTGGACAAGGCAATCCGATACCACCGGGAGAGGAACAGGCGGGATTTTTACTCCACGCACTTCCTCGCCCCGAAGAAAGACGGGTTTCCGTCCCCATTCTCTCAGGTTGAATTCATGCTCGGTACCATCCTTCAAGATGGAGACACCGCGCCGGTGATCTCCTTCTGTTCAGCCTCGGCATTCTCACGCCAATCGAATACTCAGGAACGGAGCATGTCCACATCCATCGCTCAAGGTACCCGGCCCTCATTTATGACGGGTGGTTACCAATTCACGGGTGCCCCCCTTCATACATCCACTGCCCCAAAGGGTGTTCACCAAGCTCATGTTAGTCAGCCTCACAAGGAAGGCGTTGTTACCGACGCGACTGGTTGCTCGCAGGCCAGCGCAGCCTAGATTCTACTCACAAGGTGAACAAACGTTCAGTACGAGGAATTCCTGAATGTTCAGATAGGGGATTGCAGCAGTTTTGGAGTTTTTGCAAGCCCGCTTGGAAGAAGGCCTGGCTAAGCCGACCATTCGCGGGCTACTCCACCGCTATTTCCACTTTTCACACCCCTGTCGATGGTGCTCTTCTGGGGCAGCACCCTCGCATACAGTGCTTATTAGCTGGCGCTGATCGGGTTCGACCTGCTGTCAGGCTAACCAGCCCACCTTGGGATTTGTCAATTTGTGCTCGATTGGTTGTCCGGTCCCACTTTCTCACACCTATCGGCTATTTCCATTCAGTTGTAAACTTGGAAGGCTATTTTTCTGGTGGCGGTAACATCTGGGCGTAGGGTCGGCGATTTACATGCTATGTCAGTCCGACCCGGGCGCTGACTGTGTTTCACACTGATCGTGTCAGTATTCGCCTCCGGATAATGCATCACCCGAAGGTCGATCACGCTTTCCATGTGACAGCTCCTATCGAACTTCCCACTCTTACCCAGCCTTCCACATCGGGACCTCTGCAACGAGCACTCACCCATTGGATGTCCGTAAGACTCTCAAGGTCTATATCAAACTAACGCAGGGGATCCGCACGGGTACCCAGCTGTTCTGTTGTTACGGTGGCAGGAAGGCTGGTGTGCCGGGCGAGCAAGCAGACTTTGTCTCGCTGGCTAGTTTCGTGTATCTGTGCTGCTTATCAGGCTAAGGGCAAGCCTCCCCCTGAGGGGTTGAAGGCTCACTCGGTCAGGGCAGTAGCCGCGATCAAAAGCTTTTGCATCGGCACTCCACATTGAAGAGATCTGCTCTGCCGCTATTTGGAGCCGCCTAGCACGCTTATTCGGCATTATCAGCTCGACACGCATTCCCGTAATCGTATGAAGCTTTGGCCGCTCTGTTCTCTCCAGTGGACAGTGTCCTGCCACCCTGACCGAAAGTGAGTCTTGGTTCATTGGTTTTGTTGACGCTGCTGTTCAATACTGAGTTTTATTGACCTATCCGCTATTGGGAGCTAAATAACCTCATTTCGATCCTCTCCGGAGTATTTAGGTCAATTGTGAGCGTTTTGACATTCCCCACGGTGCTCACTAATCGACACAAGGTGGGTGGGGCTTTGTTTACATTTTCGCACCATGTGCGAAGTTACTATGCTTAACCTTTGAGGTCGCTCTCGAAAGTACAATCCTCCCTGTCAGTTCCCTCCCATAATGCCTCTCTCGAAGCTTAAAACTGGGACATGTGACAGGTGAGTGTTATGGCTGCCTGTTACATTATTCCATTAACAATAGCTATTTGTATGTGCTTGGACAGAATTCCCTCCTCCCTGGCCTCCGGTCTTTGGGAATCTGTGGTTATGCATAATATGTACCCCAAGGACGATCTCTATGAAGAAGAATTAACCAAACCTGAAGAGGTTTTCAATTCTTCGAAGAGAGTCGTCCTTGGGGTAGGGCCTCCCGCCTCCCACCTCCCCGCAATTCTGTTCACTGATTTATTCAGCAGAAGGAATGATGATACAGGCCTAGGTGATTACCCAGTTGGTGCGCATGCGTAACGGGAGGTAACTCCACGAGGTAGGGGCCGTATAATAAATAAAAGAGTTTATTTATTGTACAATCTTTTATTAAAAAAACATTGATACAACTGTCACAGGACATTTTCAGCGTGGAAAATGCATAATATGTACCCCAAGGACGACTCTCTTCGAAGAATTGAAAACCTCTTCAGGTTTGGTTAAGTTTCTGACTGCAGAGTTAAACAACATTGACATATTAGGAATCTCTAAAATGTGTATAGCTATATCAACTATAATATTGCATCAAATATGCTTATGCATAGAAGCTGACATCCAGGAGCTAATATGTTCAGGTATAAAGCTCTTGACAAGTTGTCTTTTTCCTCTGCTCCAGAGATTTGAAGGGTGTGGTGGTGTCCCTCAGTGACTCGGGGCGGCTGGAATGTGGGTACCTGGGGACAGATCCTGCAATATTTGTCCCTCCCACAGTGGAGGCGAGAGAAATTAACTATGCCGACATGGATGTAGAGATGAGGAGATTACAAAAGAAAATCAAAGATAATGCTCATAAATCTGGTGAGAAGTTTTCCTCACCTCCTGTGAAAATTACTCACTTTTGTCTGCGCGTATCTTCTTGGAACATACTTTCTTCTCTGTTAGAATTACCTACCTCATTCCTCTGGAATTACTCACCATTGTCCAATAAGATTAAAAGTCACCTCTGGCCTCTGGGAATTACCTGTGAGAATGCATCACCTCTTTCCAATGGGAACAAGTCACTTCTATCCTGTAGGTATAAGTATCCTCTATCCTCTGGGAATTATCTCTGGCCTCTGGGAATTACCTGTGAGAATGCATAACCTCTTTCCAATGGGAACAAGTCACCTTTGTGGCTGGTGATATTGATGACTACTGTAGATAAATGCATAAACTCACCAAAACCATGATGTTGACATAATCACCATTTGTGTGTTGCAGTGATAGTGCCAAACCTGAAGACAGATGATGACCTCACTATAACCGTCCATGTAAATCCAGCCTTAGATGACTCCTCGGTAAGTGGGTACCTTGCCATTGAGCATGATAAGTGAGTGAGTGAGTTGGGTTTTACACCGCTTTTAGCAATATTTCGGCAATATCACAGCAGGGGACACCAAAAATGGGCTTCACACATTGTACCCATGTGGAGAATCGAACCCCACCGCACCTTGAGCATGATGAGGTCAAATGGTGGGTCATGTACCTAGTTTTCTGCTTATTCAACCTTGATAATTTGAAGACATACAGACACTTGTAGAGAACAAATATTATTTGTATTTTATTGTTACCAAGACCACAAAGGAAAAGAAGTCTTTCATACTCAGCAAGTGTGACTTGTATTTCATTGATAACAACACCAGTAAGGAGAAAAGGGCTTTGATACTCAAGGTATCAACGTTGTAAAATACAGCGATAAAAATTGTAAAATACTTTCTGTCCAGCTGCAAACTTTCCAGACTCATTGTTGGGTTGTTTTATAACACATTTCTTGATTATTCTCACTTTAAGATGGCGACAGGGATGGAGATTGAAAATGAAGACATTGTGCCTTCCATAACAGCAAGAGTAAGTATAGGGAATACAACATAATGTTCAAAGAATTGAAACAAGTAATAGTCTTAAGTTTGCTTAGGCAACTTGCAATATCACCAGTTCATCCATTTTAAGATATAAAATAATATAAACTGTTTATATTAAAGACAAATGTATGATAGTCATCAGTATCATATTTTTTGTTACTCAGATCCAGCTGAAATCTCGACTTCTCTTAGATAACATTAGAATGCAGATTCACACTAACTGGCCCCTAGCTGCCAACCAAACATCTTTCACAGTTCCTTCAGTGGGTGAGTGTTCCTGTAAACATAACATGGATATTTCTTAGATTTAAGATCATAGCAGGAACCTAGCACACCATAATTGTATGAGATGACATGCCAAGGCATTTACTGATTCAATTGATTCTGATTCTAGCTGATTGCTATTGTAATTCTTTTTCATAAGACTCCTCTTTGGGGCACTTATAAGCATTTTAATGTCCATTTAAAATTCCTACGACAATTGTAACTATATTTTGAATAAATATAATATTTCTATAATATTTCTTCCGTGTGTGAAGTATTTGTAATGGGCATTCAATTGAAAAGTGGGTATTACATTTGGCTGAATGTGCTTTCAAGATAACACTGATTTTCTTGCAGACCCCAATAAACCTACAGAGTGTTTCTGTGCCTTCTTCATGCGAGGTGCTGGCCTTCCTGCCAACCTCTCTGCAGAAGTATCAGCCAGATACACCAGCGCCTCAGGTAGGGTACCCTTGCAGGGTGCATTTCATGGTAACTAATAATCACGGTGGGAGGAGTATGTACACATTCAAAGACTGTATGCCCTCAGAAAACATTACAAATACAATGCTAATGCTGAGCGGTGTTCAAACTGATCCCTGTAATGTTGTGGATATTAATTGGGGAATCCCTGTATACTGTAGGAGAAATATACAAGTAACCCTATGAAGTCCCTTAATTCTTAAAACTGAGAAGGATTTAAAGTAAAACAATGTTTTCATTCAGATTGAGCCAAGTCAGCATGGTTCATTATTCATTAAGTAACCTTGGGTTTGCCTGGAAAGATTAGATTAACCACATGATGCTGTGATATGACTTATATACAGTGTATGTGACAGTATTTACTTGTTAATTAGTTGTCACATCAATCTGAAACTGATCATGGATTCCAAATCAACTCAAACTCAGGCTGTAATTTCACATCCATAGGAGGAGTGATTGATGTACTGACTCTCTCAGATGTTAGAGGTGACATTTCTTATACATTGATTCAACCACCTCTGCTTCTCCAGGGGCACCACGAGTCAGCACAGCTAAGCTGAAGCTGCCCTTCAACCTGGTTGTGAAGCCAGTGTTCCCGGTCAAAGTTGCTGTCCACAAGTTGACAATAGACACCAACAAGCCACCTGTCAATCTCAATGAACTTTTCCCAGGTCAGTCTGAATAACTGTTAGATTCTTATACTGTACCCATTTTTGGTTCTGATTTTCTGTTCGTCACAATATGCTGTGACGATAAATTTTAACTCACTCACTCTGATTTTCTGTTGACATTTGCACAACTTAATGATTGTATTTTATATTGGTCAGTCATCATTCTGCGACAGAGATGGTGCACCATAGCTTTTTATTCACAACCAGTATGTGCTTGAGGGTAAAAGGAAGCAGGACACTGCTACAGTTTCACATCTGTCTGTCCCAGAATAATGTGTGTATTTATTGTTGTCTGATAACTTCGTTTGTTGCCTATTGTGGACTTGATCAGTGACAACGCCGTCAAGAGTTGTTTCCTTAGATAGCTGAATGCCTCGCTTATGATCTCAAATTCAAGATGTAAGTAACTATGATCCTTCATTGGCAACAAGCTGTGCTCGTGGATTTTAACTAAGTGGTATGTGTTTGAGTCTTCAGCCTTTATCAAGAATGTAAAGGGATTATTCACAGATAATTTATGATTAACAGTGAAATGTTAAAGGATTATGCCACACTCAGCAGTATTCCAACTATATGGTGGCAGTCTGTAAATAATCAAGTCTGGGCCAGATAGCCCAGTGATTCACAGCATGAGCATCTATCGAGGCAATTGGGATGTGTCTCATATGTCAACCAAGTCAGCCAGCCTGACCACCTGATCCCTTTAGTCGCCTCTTACGACAAGCATGAGTTACCAAAGATAAATTCTAACTCGGATCTTCACGGGTTTGATTAATATGTTGTTGCACTGTTCTAGATCTGCTAGGAGAGAATGCAGGAGGACAGGGGGCTGCTCTTGGCTTCCAGTTCTATGGAGGACCTGTTGTTACTGTTCTTGCCTCAAAAACATCACGTGAGTCTTCTCAGTTTTTTAGCTCAGAAGTCAAACCCCTTACAAGATGTTAATGGTATTCAGGTAAACATATGATGAAGGGTTCTGGGACTCATAATCAATATTTCTGGGGCATTTATGCCCAGTATTTCTCCATCAAGTGTGAATTCACACAGACCCCATGCTAATAATGTGAGCCTGTTTACAACTCTCAGAAGTCAAAGGAGCCCAGTGCATATAAAGTCTTCGAACCAGTCACATATTGACAATGTAGTTGGTCATAAATGACAACATCAAGAGATGGATAATTCTTTTTAATAGATATTGTTATAAGATTGATCATTTCACTTTTATTAAGAATCATTGATTTTACTCTGCCCATGTGATTTATACATTGTGTTGGATATGAGACTGAGTCTTCTTGTATGCAAGTACAGTGTTTTGCAACTAAAGTGAAATTTGCTGACAAATGGTATTATGACCATAACATCAGATACAAACATTTTGCCTTTATTTATTTTGTTGCATGGTAATTTCAGAACGATACAGATTACAGTGTGACCAAATTGAAGCGCTATGGCTGCCAATGAGGGAGTTAGCTGGTCGACTTAGCAACCACTTTAATCGTGCCAAAGACTTTAAGGTTTTCTTTGATGGAGCTTTGCCGCTTCAGGAGTACTTTAATTTGGTGGATGTTCACTTTGAGGTGAGGCCCATACATGTAGCTGTCTTACTGTCTTGTTAGGAAGAAATATCGCACATGAATTCTAAGGGTGAAACGTTATGCTCTTACCACAGTACGGTACGTATTGTGGTACATGGGGTTCAGTCCGTTTCGGTGATATAATCATTATGCACAAAATTAACAACAACAAAAGCCAAACCTTACATTGGTTCATAACATGGAAGAAAAAAAACTTAGTCTTTGTTATTTTGAATAAACAAAACTGTCATTTTATGACTAGATTGAAATGACAGTACGAAAACCGAAAATACAATTTTTTTTGATTGCATTACGGTATACCAAACTGAAGGCAAAATACTGAGGTTCTACTAATACCACGGTATACTGTTTCACCCCTAATGAATTCCAAAAGTTCTTGCATGCTCTAGTGTGATTATGTTGACTTAGCATTAAACTAATGCTGCAACATTCTTTGCCTGTCAAGTGTCAGACTATTCTGGTTTGAAACACTAGCATTACTGATGTCAGAGAGGTTCATACTTGAACTTTAACATAATCAATTTTTCTAGTTTCGGTTGAGTGCTGAGAAATGTAAGGAGGTTCTGGAGCAGAGAGCTCAGCAGTTCCGGATGATTCAGAAGAGACTGCTCACCAAGTTCAAGGACAAAACACCATCACCACTACAGAACCTGGACACTCTCTTGGAGGGGACTTTCAGACAGGTGAGTGTTTCTCGTTGTCAGAGGAGTAGGAGAGAAGCATGACATGGTCTGTAAATAATCAAATCTGGACCAGACAATTCAGTGATCAACAGTATGATCATTGATAGGGCTCCAGATCATTTATATAAAATAAGCACGATAACGGTGAAATAATTTAGAAAACGAGCAGATGAGCAATGGTGTACGGTCTTAGAATCATTTACAGGATCTGAAAACGATTGTTTTATTCTTTATTGACCTGTTTACACAAGAGTAGCAATGTTGTGGTGCATCTATGAAACTTAAACGCTAAGAACTGATACTCCATTAAATTCCAGGTTACTGAAAATAGAAAACATAATTCTAAAACTGATCATGAAAAATTATCTGGAGCCCTGTATGATGAAACAGCCATGCAAAGCTCTTATTCCCACTGGCTCTTATGAACAGCCATGCAAAGCTCTTATTCCCACTGGCTCTTATCACAGTGCCTACATGTTCAAAACAGCAGTAAACACATGGAACTGCATTTACATGTATATGTTTGTTTTGTTTTCTCGCTTAAAGCTGAGATGCCTTAATACAACTGAAATACTGTTCAAACTATTTAGATGAAACTCACTCACTGATTGTTTTGTACAGATCATGGCTTTAGCAGACGGTGTGGAGGAGAACAGACGGGCCCAGGAGGTAGCAGCCACAAACCTCAGCTCAGCTACACACTTGCTCAACTTCCTCATCAAGATCTGGACAGACATGACAGATGATGAATTCCAGGTCTTAGAGTCAGCAATATCCCCCATAGTGAATGATAGCGAACAACAGGTGAGATGATGTCTCCTGTCTTTAAGTTCTGTGAACTGAGAATATCCATAAGTGAGTTACTTGTTATGCTTATTTGGAATGAGCATTAGCTTGTCTTTAAGAATGCTCAGGTTTAATTTTAACATAGGTACGATGTGTGCAGCCCAATTTTGTCCCCACTGTAGTGATATGGTAAATATTGGAAAATTACTGAAAGTGGCCTCTAACCCTGTTCACTCAATCACTAACTTGAACACTAGGTTGTAAATTGTCGATCCCTGCATGGATTACAGGGATAAGAAGTACCATTATGTAAACATTCTTGACTTGCCTCTGTGTTATTATGGTGTGAAGCCCATTTTTGGTGTCCCCCACCGTGATATTGCTGTAATATTGCTAAAAGTGGCGATATAAACTAAACTCTCTCACTCACACTATGTTATGCCCTGATGTCTCTTTAGATTTCAAGTGGCAAGACTTTGTACATTAAATATGTACTGAGTGGTTTTATCTTGTGGGGGTGACAGAGGGTTGTAGACTGAAGATATGTTCTGGGTGGTTTTGCAGGGATGGCAGGAGATGGTAGATGCAGCAGTGACGCATCTGCTGCGGACAGCTCTGGCAAAGTCAGCAAAGGACCAGACAGTGAACCCTTCCCCACTCACTGTACCACAGGACACAACCAAAGTGAAGAAACACATAGCACTACTCTGTGATAGACTTGGGAAAGGTGCACGACTTATTGAAGGGTTGGCAGGTAAGTCAGTACAAGAAAATTCAACAAAGCATGACGGTCAGGTTTAAAAAGTGCTTCGATCAATTCTCTCAATGTCAGTTCAGTCCAGACTAGATTATTTCCAGACCTCTGTCAGGTAGCTGGAATACTGCTGAGTGTGGTGTGGATCAATGTATCTATCTGTCAAATCACTTCAATGAAATATTAAAATACAGAGGCTAAATTGGTTGACCGAGGCATCGCAATTTACTATGAAGGATTATCATGCCCCGATCCGCTCTTTTTCGGTTGATATCTCAGATGTTTCTTGATATGGCTCCTAGTTCTCTCTGCACCAAAACTATCTGCAAAAATTAGTAAATTCATGAGGCTGTTCCACGTGAGACTTTTTCCCATTTTGAGCTAACACACAGTGAAATGACTGATAGGAGCCTCAAGGTTATGTAAACCACCCATAATCACTGGATATGATGAAAAAATACTTCAACATTTATTAACAGTTTTTCCAGTAGAGTGTAATATCATGTGTCAGTAGGTCTTACATTGCCAAGTGTAATTATGTTAGATTTTGGATTCAAGAGTTGATAAAATTTGTGAAGGATGATATATACATTCTTCAATGTAGACCGGAAAGAGCGGAAAATTAAGCTGCCTCCATCAAACAAGAGCATAACAGAAAATGGAGATACAGATTCCTTGATAGGCGACACATCTGTACTGGACTCTGTTGTCAACACCAAGTACAAAGACAAGAAGAAGAAGAGGAAGCACAAGCGAGATGCACCGATGCAAAATGGCCGGACACTCAATGATCTAGAGCCGATGGGACTGCCAGCCATGGACAAACCTGATGCAGGTAGGCTTACATACTGTGCCTAGATCTTGACACATTGCTGGATTCAAGGTTACAGTTTTCAGTACCACTTTGAGATTCAGGGCATTTGTCATACAGAGCATGACTCACTTGCATTATTAGGATTTGCTACAGTGTACGAACATTATCATCTTTCATCTTATATATCTACTGAATATAACCACATTTTGTTTTCATCAAATTCAGTTTACAGTTCATTATGATATCACATCTCAGAGGCCCAGATAAGCTGAAAATTGGACGAACTTGGCGTATCCGGTAAAATATGCATAGAAATGAAATTTCCAATTACATTGAAAATAATTGTTAGCGCACTCATTACGCATTTAAAATGTTGGATACGCAAAAAGTTTAAAACAAATGCGTACGGAATATATTTATGAAAATTGCTTGCGTAATGAAAAAGACATCGATTGCTATCAAGTTGTACTGTTAGTATAGGACTAGTGTTGTACTGTCAGTATAGGATGAGTGCTTTTTTATGAAATCATGTCCATTATATTTAACTTGCTTTTGATTAGATAAGGCAGAACATACCTGCTTAGTAAACTTACTCAATGACATAATACTTAGGTGAGTAATATGACTGAAATACGCACATATTTGAAAGCAGTGGGTAGTGGAAAATGAAATACCCACTCAAAATTCATAATACCCACTCCAAAAAATTACAGTGGGTACAGTACCCACATGAGCTAAATCTTATCTGGAGCTCTGACATCTTGCTTGTGAATCACATTTCAAAATGGGATCCAATTTTTAAATTAGATATAGGTTAATATAAAAATAACATTAGTAATGAATTACTAAATGTAACCCTAGAAGTACCGAGTTAGAATTGGTCCTCACTCACCATGCTTGTCATAAGAGGTGACTAACTGGATCGGGTGGTCAGGCTCGCTGACTTGGTTGACACATATCATTGTATCCCAACTGCGTAGATCATTGATCATAATGTAGATCACTGGATTGTCTGGTTCAGACTCAGTTATTTGCAGACCACCACCATATGATATAGCTGGAATATTGCTGAGTGTAGCGTTAAACACCAGCCAAACCAATCCTAGTCATGAATGTAAAATTCCTTCCATATTTGCACATTTCAGGTTAATTGCATTTTCACAGAGAATATGTGTCTGAAAGTTTCTTGTTCCCTTACTGGAGACATTTGATACTTGCTTGGTTTGGATATCGGAAACTGATGGATCAGACCCCAGAGGTTTTAGAATGTTACAAAGGAGTTTATAAGAGGTCCTTTCATGGGCAGTTGCAGGGCTAACTGCATAAGCCAGTTAGTGTGGTATAGATGGTAAAGCTGAGAAAACACACCTCTGTGTTGGCAGGCATGTCTGACAGCAAGAAACAACAACACATTGAAGACATGGTGCCTGACCTGGGAGATATGGATGGACCAAACATCAGCAATGGCAATGACAGCAATGAGGTCGTCTATGCTTTGTGAAGATTTCAACTGTAAGTATAGCAAGTAGTGTGTTAAAGTGGTTGCCATGGTTACATGAATGGAATATGTACATATAGTCAATTAGGAAATAAACATAATGTATTTATTGCAGAAAAATTTGAGAATATTAAAGTTAAACATTAAGCAATGCAGGACGACATTCTTATTCA
This sequence comes from Haliotis rubra, assembly GCF_003918875.1. Taxonomy (NCBI): domain Eukaryota; kingdom Metazoa; phylum Mollusca; class Gastropoda; order Lepetellida; family Haliotidae; genus Haliotis; species Haliotis rubra. The sequence goes on from NW_025767683.1 coordinate 326,603, forward strand.
AGCTTTGTTGTCAATAACTTTGTAGTACAGCTGATTTGATAACCACCAGAACTATCTGTCTCACTCACTGTCTGTAGGTAGTTTTGAATAATCATATCAACAGTAGTTTGTAACCAACCTTGTTATAACCTCATCAAGTACTGTACTAATCTAAGAATATATTACACATTGAAGAATATGTTTCAGTCCAAGATTGATATTCTGATTGTGTCAAATCAGCTGTTTCAGTCCGAGATTGATATTCTGATTGTGTCAAATCAGCTGTTTCAGTCCGAGATTGTTATTCTGATTGTGTCAAGTCAGTTGGTTCAGTCCGAGATTGTTATTCTGATTGTGTCAAATCAGCTGTTTCAGTCCGAGATTGTTATTCTGATTGTTCGAAAATTAAATGGAATGGAGATCAGTTGGGGTGCTTCAGGTGCTAGGTAGCCTGTGTTTTGCACCTGGAAAACCTAAAACAAACAGCCCTTTGACTCTGCGCACTGACTTTAAGCCAGCATTTCTTAACGTTGAATGACTCAATATAAGAATTCACATCAGTCTGAAACTGTGGCTATGTGAATCTTGTATATTTTATGAGTGTTTTGAAAGGTTACTGTTCATACCCAAGTTATTCCCCTTGGTCTGTACTTGAACATGTCTTGTCTGTATGTTTTGGGTATAACCAACCATGAGATATATGTTAGCATCTCAGCATGTAAAGCTCTTGGGTCCTCTAAATAAAGCAAAGACATCAGTCATCTTCTCACTCTTTGATGTATCATTCGAAATGCTCATCTTTGAAATCAGATTGAAAGTCTTTCTTTGGTTGTCATTGTGAACTACCACATCAGGCCTACCAAAGAAAACTTTGCCACTGTGCAGAAAAACGCAGAAAAGCCCACATTAATCGTGGAAATAGCAACATAAACATAATACCTCACTACTGAAACAGTAAAAACTGCAACGAAAGACTAGGAAACTGCAACATTTATATAATCAGCAAACTTTGACCTCTACTGTGCATGCGCATTGCGATCCTCACTTCTGTCCAATTTCCGAGCAACTGTGAATGGCCTCGCGTAGAAAAAGTATTATATATGTCGAAATAATTGCTGTCAATCATTTCAGACGAATGGAAAGTACACTAAACAAGTGTGCACACAACTATCATGATGATAAATGCCAAATAACACAACAGAATTACTTAAAAAGGGAATGTATCTTCTGTCCAAGCTGGAAAATGTCAACATGCGGCCGAGACTTCCTCTTCCATGTGCGCATGCGTGTTTTTATGCAGTTTTAGCGATTTAAAGTTGCCGTTTTTACTGTTTCAGTAGCGAGGTATTATGTTTATGTTGCTACTTCCACGATTAATGTGGGCTTTTCTGCGTTTTTCTGCACAGTGACAAAGTTTTCTTTGGTAGGCCTGCACATGCACCATCTTTTTCAGTGATATGTTCCAGAGAAAATAATAAATACTCACTAACATCTGCACTAAGTCTCTTCATACAGATGCCTTTTTTTCTTAACTCTTTTATACAAGGATAATAATTGTGGAATGCAATGGGATGGATTTCGCTTTGTAAGCATATAAGTGAAATGAAGCATGTTGCCACATGTTTATGATTAATGTGTGTTGTGTTAGTAATTGGAAACCATGGAAACCATAATTATTAATTATAACTGAAACTGTTTAAAAGTACACCTTAAGACCATGGGATGTGTTTTCAACTCGACCAGTATGGTGTTAAATTCTCCCAGTGGCACTCTAAAACAAAGAATTTAAATTAGATTCACTTTAGCCTGTTATGTATGACTAGACATCTCTTTGTATGAAATCTAGAACTGTCCCCAACATACGAGAGATAAACAGTTTAGGCATATAGTCAGAGCTATCCATGGTTACTGGCTGAGCATTCAGACACGGTAATAGGTCTTAATACTACTGCCAGTGTTAACAAAGTACACAGACATGGTTAACAGTGTTATGCATATTGTCCAGTTAACAGTCTGTTAACTTTTGTATTCACAAAGCATACATGGTTCACATGATTAACAGTCAAAGGGTGCTGACATGGTTACCATTAAGAGCATACAGACAGGATTAACAGTCAGATCATACAGGTATGGTTACCATTAAGAGCATACAGACAGGATTAACAGTCATACAGGTATGGATAAAGGTATGGTTAACAGTCAGATCATACAGGTATGGTTAACAGTCAGAGCATACAGACAGGATTAACAGTCAGAGCATACAGGTATGGTTACCATTAAGAGCATACAGACAGGATTAACAGTCAGAGCATACAGGTATGGTTACCAGTCAGAGCATACAGACAGGATTAACAGTCAGAGCATACAGGTATGGTTAACAGTCAGATCATACAGGTATGGTTAACAGTCAGATCATACAGGTATGGTTAACAGTCAGTACATACAGGTATGATTAACAGTCAGAGCATACAGGTATGGTTAACAGTCAGATCATACACAGGGACAGGATTAACAGTCAGAGAGCATACAGGTATGGTTAACATTAAGAGCAAGACACAGACAGGATTAACAGTCAGAGACAGATTTAACAGCAAGAACATACAGGTATGGTTAACAGTCAGATCATACAAGAGCGTGCAGACAGAGACAGGATTAACAGTCAGATCATACAGGTATGGTTAACAGTCAGATCATACACAGGTAACAGCAAGAACATACAGACAGTTAACAGTAAGATCATACAGCAAGAACATACAGGTATGAGTAACAGTCAGATCATACAGGTATGAGTAACAGTCAGATCATACAGGTATGGTTAACAGTCAGATCATACAGGTATGGTTAACAGTCAGATCATACAGGTATGAGTAACAGTCAGAGAATACAGACAAGGTCAACAGTCAAAGGGTACAGACAGGGTCAACAGTAAGAGCATACATACAGGTTAACAAAGCACACAGAAAGGGTTCAGACAAGAGTGACAGTAAGAACATAGGGGCAGGGTTAACAGCAAGAACATACAGGCAAGGTTAACAGCAAGAACATACAGACAGATTTAACAGCAAGAACATACAGGCAGGGTTAACAGCAAGAACATACAGACAGATTTAACAGCAAGAACATACAGGCAAGTTAACAGCAAGAACATACAGCCTACAGACAGATTTAACAAGAACATACACAGCAAGAACAGGTTAACAGCAAGAACATACAGATAAGAACAGGCAATTTAACAAGAACAACAGACAGATTTAACAGCAAGAACATACAGGCAGAGGCAAGGTTAACAGTTAACACAGGCAAGGTTAACAGCAAGAACATACAGACAAAGAACAGTTTAACAGACAAGAACATACAGACAGGGTTAACAGCAAGAAAGAACATACAGGCAGGCAGGTTAACAGCAAGAACATACAGGCAAGGTTAACAGTAAGAACATACAGACAGATGTAACAGCAAGAACATACAGGCAGGGTTAACAGCAAGAACATACAGATTTAACAGCAAGAACATACAGGCAAGGTTAACAGCAAGAACATACAGGCAAGGTTAACAGCAAGAACATACAGACAGATTTAACAGCAAGAACATACAGGCAGGGTTAACAGCAAGAACATACAGGCAGGGTTAACAGTAAGAACATACAGACAGATTTAACAGCAAGAACAGATTTAACAGCAAGAACATACAGGCAGGGTTAACAGCAAGAACATACAGGCAAGGTTAACAGCAAGAACATACAGACAGATTTAACAGAACATACAAGGGAACATACAGGCAGGGTTAACAGAACATACAGGCAGGGGAACATACACAGGTTTAACAGGTTAACAAACAAGAAACATTTAGACAGAGGTTAACAGCAAGAACATACAGGCAAGGTTAACAGCAAGAACATACAGACAGATTTAACAGTAAGAACATACAGGCAGGGGTTAACAGAAAAGCAACACAGGCAGGGTTAACAGCAAGAACATACAGGCAGGGTCAACAGAGCATACAGGCAGGGTAACAGCAAGAACAGAGCATACAGGCAGGGTTAACAGTAATAGTATACGGGCAGGGTGAACAGTTTAACTGTCAAAGGGACAGACAAGGGTAACAGGAAGAGCATACGGGCAGGGTTATCAGAGTTAACAATTTGCGTGAACAGAGAGTACTGACTGTTAACTGAGTATACAGTCAGTGTGTACAGATAGGGTCAACAGACAGAGTTAATTGCCTGGGCAATGGGGGTTAACAATTCTAGTGTACATGACATAGTAAACAGAGCATACAGATAGAGTTAATGTTCAGAACATAGAGTCAGAGTCTGGACAGCCAGGCCTAACAATCAGCATACAGTAGGGGCTAAACAGTGTGAGAACAGGCTGCGCTAACAGTACTAGTTTACTTCCGCTGTGAACCACTTTTGATTGTCATAAATATAAATGGGTAATATGCATTTACAGTCATGACGTACGTGAGAGAAGATATGATCAGTTGCAAAAGAAGTAATGGGGCATGTTCATCGGAAAAGTTAATTCATGTTGTGATTCCATGAAATTATCCCACACGCTTATCACATGATTTGATCTCAGATACCATGACGTCTGCTTGCAATTCAAAACACATTTTGGGATGAAAGATTTAGAAAGCCGAGGAACTGCTATTAAGTGATAATTTTCTTTTTATTATGCAACAGGAAGTATTTCTCATGAAGCCTATCATTGCACCTCGAGTTAGGATAATTCAAGAGAAAGTCCCAGCACCTAAAATCTGTAAATCTCTTCACTCTTTATATCAAGACTATAATTCATGGCAAAGAAACAAGGCTTGTCCTGAGCAGGTAAAGCCATCTTTTCACCACAAAACTATCTTAATTTGATCTGTAACCCTTGTGCAGTACACAACTTCTAACTTAGAAGGCTACACGAGTGCAAATTCTATTCATATGTCCACTTATCGTCCATTGTTAGTCATTATACATTGAAAGGATAATCAATTAGAATTCCTGCAATAACTGGCCTTCTAGCCTGAATTAGCCTAATCTCCCATTAGATGGGCAGATGAATGGATCACTTCAGCTCTTAAACAGTTCAGATAAAAAAAAACTTGCCCGGCTCCCTGACAGAATAAGTTTCCCAGTGGGAGTAAAACTGATACTGTTAATTTGAACCACAATTGAAGTCTTTCTTCCTATTGTACATTTGTCACTACTCAGACCTGTACTTAGCTCCTTAAATTTCTCCATTCCCAAGGTTCGAGTTTCCCGGCTTGTAACCCGATACTCCAGTCTGTAGAAGTTAATTACAGTTTTCTGACATGCAAGTCCCTCTCGGAAACAGCACCGGGATCACAATTGTGTGAACACGAGTCAGCGACGCCCACTAAATCTTGCTAATTCTGGGGTACAGTTACCCGCAAATGTTTTTGCATGACATCGCTAAAACCTGTAACATTTTGTAGGGTAACCTTCTCTTGTTGATGTCTGTGATAAGGGACAGGTTACTGTGTTTTGAGATGGAATCAACAGGTTGTTATGGCAGTAGGTATAGTAAGGCTCTCTCTGCTGATCTTAGGATAGGGTGTTTATGTGTTCTGGGTTCTTTTCACTCAAATTTTATCATGATTTCACTTTAAATAAAAACTTTTAAAAAAACTCCTACATGTTTTGAACAGGAGAGAATGTTGGTATGCAGTGTTTTTTTCTGATCCGTGTTTTATATAAAAAAAAAGAAGACAAATTCCATTTCCATGGTGACCATTAGTGTTAATATGGTTGCCACTTTGGGGAATCTTCAAAGCCATTTTTGTTTCAGGTTCAGACTGACAGACTGATTTTTAACTTGATATCTGTTTTATTTGTGCCAGAATTAGTTTTTATGCCTTTCATGACCTTGTTTATAGTGTATTTGAAAAGGCCTACATCACTTTGGGATTTCCTCCACCATTAAACTGACGTGCTGTGATAAAACTGGAATACAGCTCTAAGTGGCCTTATACCGTACTAACTTGAGCAATTAGACAGTAAAGTTCCACCAAAATTACAGTTTAATGGGCAAAAGGGAATTAACGCCTTTCGAAATGATATAAAACCAGTCAATCCTGTCTCTTCACGACTGATTCCCGGCCAGTTGTTGCCGCGACAACCTGTGACATGTAGAGATGGAGCCAAGCTTAAACTGTTCCCTGGTCCAAATTCATTCAAGAACATTTTTTATTACTAAACATCTCGAACAAGCATTTTGTTGTTGTGATTTTATGTTCTCTAACTACCCATGAAGTTTGCTGCCATTAGGATTTTCATTCAGCTGTACTTCAAGACAACTCTAGTACATGAAGTCATTTTGTAGATTTGATTTGGAATCAGGTTCTGTAATTAAACGTCATGTAAATAAATCATAAGTAATCAAATTTTTTTCATCATGACATAGATGAGAGTTTTATTCTAAAAGATTTCCAGGAATATATGTCTTAATACTATACTAAGTGACATGTTATTTTTAGAAACTATATATAACATTGTACTGGAAATGAGTGCTCAATAGTCGAACATGTGTAATTCTGTAAACATACAAGTATACAAAGAGATCAAATGCAATTATATTATTTATACAGTGACATTGTTCCATACAGGTATCTATGAAAGTGAAAGAGATAAAAAAAAGATATAACATCATTGATGCTTTTGTGTGAATTTACAGAACTGTGAAATATTGCAACTTTAATGACATGGTCTTATGAAGTTCAAAATGAGTTTTATTGTAATCATCTGATCATTGTCTAAACAAACTGGATATAGTCACTGTCAGCTGTGGAATGTGAACATGGTGAATCAAACACAGATCTGAATGCCATGAATGCTCACCGTCATAATTATTCTGGTATTATAGAGATAAAACACTTTAATGAATTAGTTTCAACTTTTAAGATGAAAAAAGTGTAATTGGTAACTAGCCTGAAATTAGTGTATTGCTCTTTAATTAAAATCTGAATGTCTGAAATTGAAGAAATTGGTGCCTTTTCTCTGGGCACAAGATTGATCTGGTAGCCTGAATTGGTGGTAGTGCTCTTTTGTTTTCTGAGCAGAATTTCACTATTTCTTCTGAACCAAAAAAAATAGATAGATCTGGTGGTGTTTGCCTTTGGTAGTTTGGAAGTCTGAATTCAAATTTTTGGCGTTTCAATGGCAACAAGTTTGACTTAGCCTGAAATTGGTGATAGTGCTGCTTTCTGGAGCAGAACTCCAAAAAGCCTTTCAATACTCTTTCCACTTTTCTATATACAAAATATTTGTTCATTTCAGAGACTAGCTGTTAGTCTAATAGAAGGGGTGTTGGGTAATAAACATGAACCATGCACAAACATGTATATTACAAATATGAAAATGGATTCTTCGTGATTCCCAATTCCAATATTTCAACATTGTTTCATGATGTGTACTTGAAGACACCTGCCTTTATATACCTAAAATCGGCGTAAAACTAAAAACTCACTCACATGAGGACAATCGATTGTTATAACCTGTTTCTTGATAATTTCTTAAACAATTTTTTGATTTTTTTTAGTCACCTTTTAATGATTCAATCAGTAAAGATGTCTGCGTGTAAATACACAATTTTCTGAGCCATCGTTTCATGGCAGTTATAGCCTTCACATTTTTCTTATCACCTAGCTGCTGTACTGAAATGAAGGCATATAGACTAATTGGCAATAATATGACCTACCTTTGGATGTGTGAAATATATATGTGTAACTCAGATATCAAGGGTAACAATTAGGGAAATGTCAAGACACAAACTAGAAGGAACAGTCAACTGATCCAACTGCTCGCTTTGGACTGCCAGTGGTTTACTATTATGATATAAGAAGTTGCAGGGCTCCAGATAATTTTTCTACATCAGGAGTATGTACCCCTTATTTTTTCAATATAGGAGTACTGGAAAAACTTAAGAGTACATTTAGAGTACTGAATGGAATTAAATGGCGTATCAGTAATCTTGTGTTTCGTTTCATATATGCACCACACCATTGCTAGTCTTGTGTATACAGGTCAATAAACAATAAAACAATACTTTTTCAGATGAATACGTCTGTAAATGAATCTTAGATCATACACTATTGCTGTGGTGTGTATCTGCTACGTTTTCAAAATTATTTCCTACTGTATCATGCATATTTTTTATCTGTACATATGTCGATATGGCCCTTATCTGGAGCCCTGATATAAGCAGTTGTCATCCTTCATGTATCATAGAACATCTATTTGAGCACATGACAATAGATATATCATTATTGAGGCAAAACGATATACTGCCCATCAACCAAAGCCAATATTACCAGTAAGGATGAACCTTGGACCAGCTGGTTATTAGCGGGTTTGTGAAAACAATTATATTGAGAGAAAAAATCATCTATCCCTTGCATATGCATGAATCAAAAGTTTGTCAGAGCTGGCAAATATCTATAACTGTTGTTGAATTTAATTTGATATGATAAATGCAAATAAGTTAAATATCCCTAATGTGTGGCAGATCAGTTTTCAGTGACAGAGATTTTGAGACTTTCATTAAAAAAGTAGAAGCCATATGAACCAACTGAGCACACCATCCAAACAGAAACAGCAAGTAACCTTCCAAAGTTTAGATGATACAATCACATGACATTCCTTGTCTGTTTCAAGGATCATAAACATTCAGCGACTTTTGCACCCTAGGTTATGACAGAATGTCTGGAGTGGTCAGATGTTATAAAGTTAGTATTTTGGAGATAATCCATTGATATGATCCTTGAGGTATTCTAAAGGATACACAGAAGGGGTTCAAGACAACAATTATTGCCATGACTATCAAATGCCATTGAAGGAACTTTTAGAATGTAATTAACAAATCATTTGTCTTTTGTATGCGAGTAAATAGAGACTTTAAGACTTTTTAATGGTAGATTACATGTGTATTATATTTCTCTATCAAAAGATTTGAGCTTGTTGGAATTTCTCAGTATGTGAGTGTGTTGAAGAAGGAGGAGGCATTGTTGTGCAAAATTGGTTTTGGTGTTTACAGTTTTGTTAGTAAGACAGGTAGCCCTCATTTGATGTCACTTGTATAATCATTGACATGGACCTTCAGCAAGTGTAAATGCAGCAGAAACAATCTTCCACAGGATCATTTTTCTCTCTTAACTGTAGGTGAAACAGTTGTTTGATTGCTGTTGGGAATGTTTGTGAAGTAGTGGTTTACTGTGGAGAAAAGGTTAAATAAGTGGAGAGAATAACCTTGTGGTTATGATGAAAATGACCACCATTAAACAACGTGTTATGGATCCCCCTGGCGAACTTGTCCTTGGTGGAGACATGGCAGAAAACTGGAGAAGGTGGAAGGGCACTTTTTGTTGTATCTGGAAACATTGTCGGAGAAAGATGATGATACTCAAACTAATACTCTCTTGAATGCCATCGGGAATGAGGCACTTAATGTCTACCACAGCTTCCACTGGGACAGAGAAGGGGACATGGAAAGGGTGAGTAAAATCCTGGAGAAGTTTGACTCCTACTGTTACCCCCACACCAGCGTGATGTACGAGAGGTACTTGTTCAACATGCGTTGTCAACAAGAAGGGGAGAACATTGATAATTATGTGGCTGAACTGAGAAACATGGCTCGGTCATGCGAGTTCGGAACATTGACAGAAAACCTGATCCGTGACCGTGTAATCTGTGGTATCCTTGATGACAAGGTGAGAAGCAAGTTGTTGAGGGAGGAGGACCTCTACCTAGGGAAAGCTATTGAGATCTGTCGGGTTGGGGAACAAATGGCCAGCAATGCCAACCTTCTCATGGCCTACAGCCCTATGTCCACTGATGACCTTCACTGTGAAGACAGCAAGGTCAGTCCAAGGGATGACATACTGGGCCATGTTACTGAGAGCAGACCTCAGGAGAACAAGACCGTCTGCCACAACTGTGATGGCAAGCATAAGAGGTATGAACACTGCCCGGCATTCGGCCTTGTGTGTCGGATCTGCAACAAGCGAAACCACTTTGCCAAAGTATGCAGAAGACAGATTCTCAGACAGCGTATGATGAGGAAGCCAAGAAGTCCTCCTTGAATTGATATATTTACTACAGACACCTTTGAGATTTATTTCATGTGCCAGGGAAACACAAAACTGGATATCAAGGGTTATGAAAACCATTGGGTGATGGTGGTCATGTTATTCTATGACTGGCAGTTTGTTCTCTATCAAGTGTGACTCAAAGTGTTTAGGCAATTCTAGCAGTATGTACTATATCCAAGGATTTGTTTGCCTATTAGCAACAGATTTTTTATCAATGTAATTGAAGGTTTTATCCAAGACATCATATATCTGAATGATATACCTGAAGCTTTATGTTCATCGATTGCTCACTGCATCTGTATATGAACTCACTGGAAATTGACATAAGGTGTGACATAAGCTATTCTTGTGCAAGAAGATTACTACATAGTCCATGAAATATCCAAATGACCAGCTGACAATAAAAGTGTATATTATTTGTTTGATTGATGACCAGTTTGGTTTTGACAAGAAAGACTTGTACAAAGTGGAGTTTTCTCAAGGGAAGTGGAATATGCTGAATGAACTCTGTATCCTTAAAGGTATTTCTGTTATGTGTGAATATATTATCACTATTATATAGATTGGAAGATAGATCATGAGCATTTGTCAAAATTCCAAGTGCTATTACAGCATATATGAAATTTGCTTGCTATTCAAGAATGTCAGTAAGTCACAATTTATGACTGTGTTATACCATAATCTGTAATGTTGAGTTTGTTATTTTGAAATAAATAATATTTGCATCTTTGATTGATGTTCAGTACAGACCATACTCGTTATTCAAAGCTACTGAAAAGATGGCATCAATACTTTAATGAATCATATGCAAGTTGGTTTGATTACAGTAGGGGCGATGGGGGAGCCTAATGGTTAAAGTGTCCGCTCGTCACGCAGAAGACCTGGGTTTGATTCCCCACATGGGTACAATGTGTGAAGCCCATTTCTGGTGTCCCCTGCTGTGATATTGCTGGAATATTGCTAAAAGCGGCGTAAAACCATGCTCACTCACTCATTCATTACAGTATTGTAGATGTTGAGTAAATATTCATGGTTAGACTTCGTCACTAATCCAGAAACAAGAGAAAATATGAAACCGTGAGATAGGATAAGGATATAAATATACAATTTATAGTCAAATTTTCAAGTTTCTCTTGAAATCAAGTTATTTTACAGAAATTAGTTTAGAATGTGCAGTTGACTAGTTGGATTTAGTGTGTTCATTGTTTTGCACCAATGTATATAAGTCTTGTTTGTAGTAGCTAAAACCTTCAGTGTATTATGGGAATATTTTCCTACAAGGATAGAATTATGTGGGCCTGTGAGACATTGAGTAATGTCTTGTATAGCTTGTACCGGGGTATGTACCTTTGTGTGTGGCCAAACACATCAGCAAGTCACCTGCATTATGACTTATTTTGCTGAACCTCGAAAACAGCTTTGTTTCCTTTAACTGAATGGAAGATTCGTGCAAGTCATTGCAGTTGTCATGACAAAGTAACATTTGTTATTGGGCCTTATTCACATTTGACAAAGTTAAACCAGCCTTTTCTCTCCAAGGAGATCCTAATCTTATGTGAAAACTACAGTAAAGGTCCTTGATTCAGCCTCCTATAGAATTCTCCAAAGCGTAGCATTGTGATAACCACAGATTACAGAGGGGAAGGTGATATTGCGTAGGGACCCACTAGGCCAGGTCTCTAGGTAACTCTTTACAGCTTAAGTATTACAACATAATTATGATAATGGTTGCACTAAGTATCACACCAGTGATGGGGCTTTTGAATGTTTTTTATTACCTCTCAACTAGACTTTAAAGAGAGGGGGTTCATCTTTGTGTAAAAAAATAAAATATGACAAGATATTCCTAATGTAGTACCAGAGCCATAAAGATTATTTTAGATATTTATTAACATTTTTTCTATGATGCAAAAATATCTTCAACTTTTTATGTAGTGTTAAGAATATTTTTGACAATGGAATTGTATGTTGGTCATTAATGCTTAAAATTTGGGGGAAAGGACAATTAAGGAAAGACATAAGCATCATTTAAGAGCTGCAAGCTAAGCGACAAAGCTGCACTTTCACCTGCAAGTATCAGTACATCTTTGCAACCACAGCTCTAATTTCATTAGATGGGACCCTTGTATATGCTTACTTTATGATGTATCTGGCAAAATCCGAGTGGTAAAGCAATAGTTTTTTTTACATATTTCTGTTTTTCACTTTGTGGTTGGTTAATCTGTAAAATAATACTTGATCTGGTCTCATTAAAAAATAAGGACAATGGTGGTGGTCTCATTTGAGTTTACAGAAAAAAAATATCAAAATGAACCCATCTATTTGTACTTGATTCAGGTAAACTCTCAAGCATCAAGCACATTTTTAGAGTTTATTTCCTTGTTCACACTTCTCCAAATGCTGTCAATAATCTTTTAATACTACATACCAAAACGCCTATATCATGGACCGGTATCTCTTGAACTACTAAAAACATCAGGAATCCCTATACTGGTAAGATCTACAACCCTACTGAGCTAGACATCCCTCATTATGCCTGACCTTTCCATGGGTTGTTGCTTTTTATGAAATAATTACTTTTTTGGTCACACTAGCATGTATGTACATGAAAGAACACATATTTGCCTAATGTTGATGCCCGTCTTATGTTAAAATATATCCCAACGTGCCTCAAGACAGGGCTTACAAATGGGCAAGGCAAGGAAGATGATCATCATAATTTACTGCCTCGTTCTGACTGGTTAAGTGTCTTCAAAGTGGTGTCAATGATAGGCCTACAATGACGATCATATCTCTCATGATTTAAGGTGATCAGGGATCCCCTCTTTTGCTGCAATTTCTATTCAGGTCACTATACACCTGCATCTTATCACAATCCATCTTGCGTCATGTAAGCTGTGATCGACAGTGTGCCCTCTTTTCTCCCACTCTTGGTTAACTATGTGGACAAAAATGTATCATTAAGGCTTAAAAATTGTTTGGACTCTTGTGGAAGCTTTGTTGAAGGTGTGATTGTAAGATTTGAATGAAAACATTGACGCATTCTGTGGAGATGTAGGGAAAACTGCTTTGTTGTTGGATTGGATGCATTTTTTGTCCCATCAATTCATGTTTGCTGGTTATGTGTGGCCTGTATGTTGTGATAACTAGATGTTTAGAAGCATCAAAGGCCTCATCACATGCTTTGCCAGGATCTCCATGGTTCATGTTAGCATAATTGCTATAAAAGTTATTTGAAGTACACCCAATTTGTTAAATACAGGATATGCCAGTAAAATTACCTAATGGACTGCTTTGTATTTAAAAGAAATATTCTGTATGAAGGGTTATTAATGTTAGTTTGTTATGTTAAACCAACTTATATCCTATGACAGGATTGTGCTGATGGAACATAGAGCTAGTCTGAACAGGGCACTTTTTTCCCCTTGGGTATTACAAATATAGTATATGTTCAGACACATGCTGTTGGGTAGGTTGCTAGATGTATCATGGAATAATAATTCATACCAAATTCATTATTCATTATTACCACTACAAGAAATATATTACGATTCAGATATTAGGAAAATATAAATATAGAATATTAGTAAAAGCTTAGAGAAAGACTCCAGTCAAAAGTTGTAAAACTCATCTCACAGACATATTATTATATTCAAGATAAAATCCTAGCCTAAGGTATTGAGGATTCAAGCTGTTAGCAATCCTTTTAGTAATTCAGAGTTATGACCAACGGATCTACCACTCAGCAGGATAATGCTGCTCGTTGGAAGGCTAATGGGGTTGGAGCAGGTACTCTCGGCTCTCCCACATGTATGTCTTGTGCATTTGTTTGTCATGTACTCAAAGAAGTTTGAACTCAACTATGCCTTCATCTTCATCAGCACACTTCATCTTAATTATGAGCTAATTCCCCAGTTGACGGTGCAGATCGTGGAATAATAATTCATACCAAATTCATTATTCATTATTACCACTACAAGAAATATATTAGGATTCAGATATTAGGGAAAATATAAATATAGAATATTAGTAAATGCTTAGGGAAGACTCCAGTCAAAAGTTGTAAAACTCATCTCACAGACATATTATTGAAAAAGGTATAAATTACGGCTACACAATTTCACAGATATTCAAGATAAAATCCTAGCCTAAGGTATTGAGGATTCAAGCTGTTAGCAATCCTTTCAGTAATTCAGAGTTATGACCAGACGATTAAATGCATCTATTGTAATCCAAGCACCTGTAATTGACACATCAGATAAGGCTCGTTCAGATCTAGCCCAGGGTAAGCATCCAAGCATCCAGTAAAAGTGCCATCGAGATTAGTGCCAGTTAAAATAGGATTAACAGGATTAAGAGTGATTGCCCTGTCTGGTCATTGAAGGACACACCCCATTTTGTATATTCTGTATTTGATAGGCTAATGTAGAGTTTACACCCATTTTTTGTATCAGTCAACCAATCATAATCTCTTTATTGTTTTAATTGTAGATAAAAGTCTCTATCTTCATTTGTCCATCAGTAGGGTTTAGACTCCTAACACAGGTCAGCTCTAGCCCTCAGCCCAGAGGGTTGTACCGACTCTCTGTGTCCACCCCATGTTACTCCATTCTTGTAAATAAAATTGTGATTAGCTCTTGTGACTTCAAGACCCTTATCATTATAGATGTGTCGGTTCATCATCTCCCAACTTTTGTACAATGTATGAAGCGACCGCCTCCGTGGTGTAGTGGTTAGAGCGTCCGCCCGGAGAGCGGAAGGTCGTTGGTTCGATCCCCGACCGCGTCATACCAAAAGACGTTAAAATATGGTACTTGTTGGTCCCTGCCTGGCGCTCGGCATTAATGGGTACAACAAGGACTGGTCGGCTCGGAGTCAGTATAATGTGTCTGAATGGGGTATCCATACTTCACTGCGGCATGGTATCTCAGTGGTCTAGCTCTATAAAACCAGCTTAAGTCTGGGCTAGTACAAGCAGCCACACATACACACACGTGCGCATGCACGTCGTCATGTGAGCGAAATATTCTCAAGCACGACGTTAAATCCAATTTCACCTCACCTCACCTCACAATGTATGAAGCTAGTGTAAAACCTGACCCACTCACTCCATCAGACACTTTCAAACCTTCATGCTGTGGACTTTTATTAGATAAGCTTACTTCAGGCTAGTCTGAACTTCTGACTAGTGGCAGATGTTGCTAATGTTACAAACTAGTGGTACAGTGTAATCATGAAACATAACAAAACTGTGAAAGATAACATTCTACCATTTTTTAGTTTAATGTCTTGATCAAGATG
Source organism: Haliotis rubra (assembly GCF_003918875.1). Taxonomy (NCBI): domain Eukaryota; kingdom Metazoa; phylum Mollusca; class Gastropoda; order Lepetellida; family Haliotidae; genus Haliotis; species Haliotis rubra. The sequence goes on from NW_025767683.1 coordinate 341,981, forward strand.
TAAAATCTTTGAAACAAATAATTGTCAAGAAATGGAATCTGCTCATAGGGTTTTAGCGGTTCACCTCTTAAATAATCCTTGAATAATCTGTCAGCACCTTAAAGATGCCTATGAATTTACCAAAGCACCGGGTAATTGTCTGGAGCCTGCTTCACTTTGGGATTTCCTTGCATATGGCACTGACACGTCATGATCTGGTTGAAATAATGTTATTGAACCCAGTTCACTCACTCCTTCTAGAACACAGCATAGATGTGTATGCGTGATTCCCCACCAGGTAGGTTGGACAGAGAAAGAGTTAACCAGACGGACAGTTTGAGTGACTTAATATGTGTGTGAAACTGGTGTCACTGACTTGTGAGTAATGTCTTGAGCAGGGTATGCATGTAAGCGTGTTAGACAGTCATCATACACGGGGTCCAACTCATGACCCGGGCACGCCACCCGATAGTCTTTGAGGTAGATCGGGAACTGTGCAGCCGGAGGGAGAAGGGAGCGATTGGGCAGCATGAAGAGTTGCACAAGGGAGACAACAAAAGGCGCACATAATCTGAAACTCAGGGAGCAGATGAGGTCTGTGAGGGGAGATCAGATGTGCTAGTCTGGAGGTGTAGATTCCCCTGATACCACAGCAATTAAGATGGTATTGTTATCTCTCATTTGGGGGGATGGGAAAAAGCCATGTTCTGCGAATGGAGTGACAACACTGGAAGTGTGGATTTATGTGTAGAGATCGTAGGCGATAATTTGTGAGGGAAGTTCTATCACGAGCAGGACCTGAAAGACTGATACTTCGCCTGACTGCCCCCATGATGTTTTAAGTGGTGGGCGCACTGTGTTTAATACCCTGTAGTCATTCACCATGTTCTAGCCATACACTTAGTTGAAAAAAGTCAACCGCAACATATGAGCAACTGTATTCAATTCTCAGTTTCTCCATGAATGAGGGAAGGCAGATGGAAAATTTCAAGTAGTAAAATGTAATACTATGTTTCCAAGTCTGCACCCTCCTTGATGGGGTTTGTGATGAGAGGTATTCATCGTGATCACTCAGTCCTCCCATTTCATGCAAAGGGAAACTTTCACAGCCCTGTACATAGTTGCACATTTCGTCTCATAATCAATCACAAGCTCCAGCGTAAATTGAGCGGGATGGTGTTTGGTGATGCAGTATTATGCCATTCAAGATTAGGACTTGCTTTCTTTAGTTGCTAGAAGTACATAAGTAAGTATTGAGAAAAGTCAGTGAAACAGTTAGGATGTCTGAAGATAGATATGTGCGGAAGTCAATGGAACTTACAGTTATTGTGGTGATGCGTTCATATGGATCATCTTCGGGAGTGGTTTGAAAAGGGAGAAAATTACTTTCTGCACCATTTCTGTTCTTTTTAATTTTAAATGTTCAAGATTGAGAAGCATGTCTTTTGGAGTGTCGCTTATCCTTAATGCTCATACCATATTTGCCGTATTTAGTGTCCAGCACCCCAGACTTCAGCACCCCTAGACCAATGGTCATGCTGTTGATCACTGGATTGCCTGGTCCAGACTTGGTTATTTACACATATAGCTGGAATATAGCTGGAATATTGCAGAGTGTGGCTTAAAAACTAAACTCACTCACTCCTTCTGCACTGCTTCTGTTTTCTCTGTTTGTTGTTTTTGTTTTTATAAATATGATAGCCTCGTAATTGTCATTGAAGAAGCTTCATCAACATGAAAAGAGAGTCTTGTTCATAACTGTTCAATCTGTGTTTTGTATTAGGTGCATCTATCAACTTTTCTAAGCAGCAACTCAGTTTATTGTGGCAAATACGGTAACTGTAAATCATTATGTGAGAAATCAAATCGTAACCATGTGCATTCAAACTACCAGCTTTTGTAAAGTCATGCAGATATGAATAACTTTGGCCCATAATAAAGATGTTTTTAACAAATTTCATTGCCAAGAGTTGTCGTAATCAAGATCTCATTCTGGACCTTATGGACCGCTAAATTTCATATTTGGGGAAAACCTGAAAATAATTTTCTTCTAATTATTGAAACTGTTTATACATTTCACAACTGCACTGTTTTGTTTAACATTTCCAATGTTTTAACTTCCAGTAGTATAACTTAAGATTTGTGAAAGTCATCTGCTTAAAATAAGAGCATGGCCTTCCCCAAAGCTGGTCTTATAAATAGAGGCAGATGATTTGTCACTGACTTACTGGACATTTGACAATTCTATATTTTTTTGTGCTTTTAAGAATTCTGTATTTTTAGTGCATTTAAGATGTAACTTTGTACTCCATGTTCTTGAGTGAATGAGTGAGTGAGTTGGTTTAGTTTTACGCCGCACTCAGCAATATTCCAGCTATATGGCAGCGGTCTGTAAATAATCGAGTCTGGGCCAACCATGTTCTTGAATGTACAGTTGTCTTTATGCAATATGTCAAACAACTTAGATGAAATGTTATATTTTCCTGTAGGTTGAGGTAGCCATCAAGATATGTAACAGGGTATCATCGGAATACTTGTTGTATGAGTCACAGGAAATCCTGTAAGACTCCTTTGAATTATGTCCCAGCTACAAGTTCAGATGGGCTCACAAAAGATGATATGATTAACTGAACTTCATAGGGTGAACTGAATTTGTGTGGTACCTTTAGGTATCTTCACCCATTGAATAATCTATGACCACACATAACTTTGGTTTAATTGATTATTTAAGTGTTACAGTTTTGTTTCATTTTGCTAGCAAACTGTTTTTGTCATTAACATGTAAAACTGCAGACAGATAAGTGTATTCAGTGATACTAATGAGCAGGGGTGATGTAGAACAACAGGAAACCCAACTCTATTGTCAGCCAATCAGGAACACATAGACCTCATAAAATACCAGGATGTCATTCGTTACATACCATACATGTCAGAGGTCACATACCAGGATGTCATAGGTCACATACCAGTTGCCATAGGTCACATACCAGGATGTCACAGGTCACATACCATGGATGTCATAGGCCACATACCATGCATGTCATAGGTCACATACCAGGATGTCATTGGTCACATACCAGGATGTCATTGGCCACATACCATGATGTCATAGGTCACATACCATGATGTCATAGGTCACATACCAGGATGTCATTGGCCACATACAAGGATGTCATAGGTCGCATACCATGCATGTCATAGCTCACATACCAGAATGTCATAGGTCACATACCAGGATGTCATTGGTCACATACCCGGATGTCATAGGTCACATACCATGCATGTCATATGTCATAGGTCACATACCAGGATGTCATAGGTCACATACCAGGATGTCATTGGCCACATACCAGGATGTCATAGGTCACATACCGGGATGTCATTGGTCACATACCAGGATGTCATTGGCCACATACCAGGATGTCATAGGTCACATACCATGATGTCATAGGTCGCATACCAGGATGTCATAGGTCACATACCAGGATGTCATTGGCCACATACCAAGGATGTCATAGGTCACATACCAGGATGTCATTGGCCACATACAAGGATGTCATAGGTCGCATACCATGCATGTCATAGGTCACATACCAGAATGACATTGGTCACATACCAGGATGTCATTGGTCACATACCCGGATGTCATAGGTCACATACCATGCATGTCATAGGTCACATACCAGAATGTCATAGGTCACATACCAGGATGTCATAGGTCACATACCGGGATGTCATTGGTCACATACCAGGATGTCATTGGCCACATACCAGGATGTCATTGGCCACATACTATGCATGTCATAGGCCACATACCAGGATGTCATAGGTCACATACCAGAATGTCATAGGTCACATACCAGGATGTCATTGGCCACATACCAGGATGTCATAGGTCACATACTATACATGATGTCATAGGTCACATACCATGCATGTCATAGGTCACATACCAGGATGTCAAAGGTCACATACCAGGATGTCATAGGTCATGTACCAGCATACCAGAATGCCATAGGCCACATACCAGAATGTCACAGGTCATTCAGGATATGCTGATGGCATTTTGATATGAACTAATAGATGTAGCACTTCAAATCCCTTATGATAGGCTCACATATCAGTATTCTCTGTATCCATTTTGTGACACTTTCAGTAAAATTACTTGTGAAAGTATTGTTACCTTTTGGTGGTGGGGAATGTTTCAATTTTTGGCAACATTCGGCTATACACTTGTCTAGACTGAAGAAGCTAAACTGTTTGGTATGTTACTTGTGATGAGGTCATATTTGGTTGAAGTCATGGTATTTATACAGAGAGTATCTGAATATCAACACTGACATCATCCTTTGTTGAGTGACTACATACGCAGATGAGCTAGAGTGACATGCCTTTCTTTTTTAGACGATTGCATACACTGCAATATTTTTATGAAGTTGGCGCTGAAATACTGCCACAGATGTTTTGCTGCTTCAATGAATGGAGCTAAAGACAACTGCACCAGTCAGTCTGTGCCATTCAAGCACACCAACTGATCTATCACTACATTCTGGTGTGGAAATATCATGGCATAGTAGTTGAGTAATATCAGACAATGATATGAACTAACTCAGAAGATATACAGTGTTCAGCAATACACTGGTGCTTTGGGCAAATGCTTGTATAATTTAATCAGGACCAGTGGTACAATTGCAGTGTTCATCTATACAGCTCAAGTTTCCCAATTAACAGCAAGAGTTGCTCAACAAACAAGAGCTCAAGTTGCCAAACACACATGAGCTTGAGTTGCCCATCAAGCAAGAGCTTGAGTTGCCCAACAAACATGAGCATGGGTTGCCCAACTAGCAAGAACTTTAGTTGCCCAACAAGCAAGAGCTTGAGTTGCCCAACAAGCAAGAGCATGGGTTGCCCAACAAACATGAGCATGGGTTGCCCAACAAACATGAGCATGGGTTGCCCAACTAGCAAGAACTTTAGTTGCCCATCAAGCAAGAGCTTTAGTTGCCCAACAAGCAAGAGCATGGGTTGCCCAACAAACATGAGCATGGGTTGCCCAACAAACAAGAGATCGCGTTACCCAAGAAACAATAGTTTGAGTTGCCCAATAAGCAAGTTTTAGTTGCACATTGATTGCTAATCATACCACGAGACATCATTACACATATTTTCCAGTGAATGTTATATTCTGGGTCTGATGGTAACCTGAAACCTTCACATTAAAACATCACTTACAATTGTGAAAGGGACATGCTAACAGGCCCAGTGGACAGTCTGCCTCTGGCCTTTGCCTTCAGTGAATATGTAGTACATGTCACCTGTCATCTCAATTTTGATCTGGCGTGTCTCTATTTGTTTCAGGTGATAGATGTGGATGCTTGACTTCACCTCAAAGAATATGTGCCAAGATAGGAAGTGTCCACACAAAGAGCAGAATGGTTATAGTGACAGCTTATGATCTCATCAGATTATTGTGATAGAGTGGATGGTTTGTGATGAAGATTTTGTCCTGTGGCCACATTATTTCATTAACCACAAACCTAACCAAGTCTGTTTTACTGAAAGCTTGCATGTGGTTTCCTTACTAGACTGGAAAAAATGTAATATGTGCTGATATTAAAAGTACAACTTGTGCATTCATCGCATATTAGAAATCCAATGCCACTTGCCCAGTTATTAAGTGAACTGACATTAAAGGACTTGATTTTCAAACTGGTGAGCACAGTTTTAGAAAATCTTTCCACCTTAGCAGGACAAGGATTTGAAAATGTTAGCCATTTGTATAAATCTATGTCTTAGTATGCAAGATTTGCATCTGTGGGTACCCAGGAGCTTTGTGGTATCTGGATACACAGCTTCTCCTTGTAGCAATAAAGCACATCTCAATTTCATGGCATTGTAAAATGGCAATACACATGAAATTCAAATCTGTACTATTTTTACAGATAATCATTTTAGAGGTGAACAGGACATTGTTATAGTCTTATGTGGTGCACTTCATGTAGATCTTCTAAATGAAAGTCTCAAATATTTGTTATTCATTTGCTGCAATGATCATGTTTAATATATTGGCAGGACCAAACTTGAAACTTGAGGTAATCAATAATCTGTTTGTGACTTCAATAGTTCTTGGAGATATGGACCCATTTTTTCATGTATACATGGGTTTTTTTAAAAATACTAGAATATAATAATGATTACTACTCCGATAAGGATAAATGGCCTACTGTCAGCTTGTGATCATGATGCCCTGTAAATTCAAGATGATTAGATCAGTAATGATGTAAAAACAGGAAATAAAATTCAAATTTGATTGATAGATATATAAAAGGTTCATTATTTCAAACTCCTTTATCTTAATCAGTCTTTTTAAAGAGCATTGAAATTGGACCATCATCGTTAGCAATGTCATTACTCTGAGAAAGAAGCATTGATGATTTCACCGACATTTTCTTTATAACAAGCTGTGTAATTTATCACATGCCAAGATTCTGATCTGAATCTTGCTACAGAGATATCCGTCCAGAATTTGAGTACATTACATGTTCATACCATACTGATGTGGGTTTTAAGTTACTAATGTTCTCATTGTGCTCGTTGATTTTGTATTTTTTCTAAAGGTGATGTTAGAAGATAATGACAATGTTATCTTTATGATATTTTGGATCCAATTACACAATGTATATGATTTGTTTGAATATTTTTGCTGTCACAAAACTCACCTTTTATAGGTTCCTTTTTGTACTATGAAATGGTTTTTGCTATTTTGAGGGTTTTTTAAAATTATTTTGTAGACTCTCATTCCTCTATGTTCTGCTACAAATTGCTAATGGCTATGACACGTGTATATATTGATCACTGGATGTACATTTTGTACATGTCACAATTTTATTATATTTAAAGTTGGAGTGTATTTTCATATGTCATTTATTGCTGTCGGTTGTAAAATCTTGTAAATACGGTACATTTTGTGTGTATTTTTGTGTCAGAAATGTTTATGAACGGAGCTTACTTGTAAACAGATGGTGAAGCAGGGTCTATGATGGAACATTTGTTTCAGATGACTGGTTGTTGATGAACATGTCTGTAGGTCTTCAGATGTTTGTGATGCTTGTATCCAGTCCCACATCCACACTATCAAATGTCTTATACCAAGTCCTCTGATCATATTTCGTTTATGCAACCAACATCACTATTGGTGACTGGTTTGAATACATTCTAACTTTGGTTTATTCAAGTTCAAGGTCACCAGACTACATCCTGTGCATTTTCAAATGTCTGTTATAAAGAATCTCCACATTTTGGTAATACGTGTAATACTTTCAAATGTTTCATGCCATTTTATGTGTTCCTTATTAAGTGCATAATCTGTGACAGTGCAATGAGTATTGCTCTGATTATGATCGGGATAAATATTATGAATATTTTATCATAACTTTTCTCTTTATCAAAGATGAAATAGTTTTGGAATTGTGCATAAGAATCATATGTAACTTTCTTAAGTTGAACATTGGATGGAGGTGTTATATATTTTCCATAAGTTCCTATTGATAGTCATGAACTATGTATGTTAGTATGTCATGTATTGTTCACAAGTGTGCAGTTTGTCTTTGCACATGCAACAGTTGTGTATAACTTCTTTGAGTGGCATTTTAGAATTTGGGAAGTACAATATGAACAAACTTTATGGATTACAACTTCTTATATTTTGTGACTGTGACGTTTAGATACAGATTCTTGTACGGCTGTCAAGCAGAAATGACAAGGGTACAAGAATCAGTATCAAAATGTCGCACTCACAAAATAAAAAGTTAATATCCATAAAGTTTGTTCATAGAGAAGTAGTGTAGTATTTTCCACAGAAATACTGGTGTTTGGTTTGTTAACCTACACAATCTAAGGCAAACGTCTGTGAAATGATAGAACAGATTTCAGTTTCTGATTTACTTTTACAAAGAAATAGAATTACAAGAAAGGTTATACTTACAGAAAAGTATTTTAAGAGTGAGTAGGTATATTGTTGCTTTGAACAGAATTATGGTTGTATCACAGGCTCAACTTTATGTTTAGGAGAGGCCAACAGATCTTTCAAAATACATTCAAATGTTTGTGTTATGCCTTACCAATCAGTATTTAAAAACAACAGTAAATATACAGTGCATCACAAACGCATTGATGTTAGGGGAGTTAGTTAATGTGATACAATACAATAGGATTGAAGTTACCTGGGTAGGAGTGAATGTAAGTATGTCTTTATGACGCAAGTATCTTCCCAGTTTCGGTTTAAGGTGCCAGTTATATTCTCTGAAAAATGATACGACAGATGACATCAGTCTATTGTTTGGCCACTTAAGCAACTTTATTGCTTAATTGTAAATTACGACCTAACCAGGCTTGTTTATGTGACAAAATACTGTGTTGGTAATGCAAGTCCTAAAAGAGTATGTTTGCATATTGCAACATGTGTATGTACACTTGTGCAGAACTGTGAATGATGTATCAGAATATGTTCATGTTTGTGTGAAGACAGTTATCTGGTTGTTGTTTTTTAAACAAACAGAATGTAACAAACAGTTATGTTATGTCTGTGGTAAGAAACAGGTTATTTTGTTATCCAACGGCAAGAAAAATGAGTTCCCAAAGGATTATGCCACACTGAAATACCAGGTCTGGGAATCTGTGAAGTAAATACATGTATGCGGTAATTTTAGAAACCAGCTGAGGTTTTATATGGATCTTCATAGATATATGAATGTGCTATGTATAGATGGCATCTAAATTATAGATTATAACGCTGCTATTACAATCACACATTTATGAAACTATTGCCTTTGCAGAAAGGTCACAATGAAGTTACATCTGTGGATCATATCCGGTTGTCTGTCATATATGGGCTGACAGTGATATTGCTATATTCTGTCCCACAATGTCTTCACCTAAAGATAATCTTATTCAGTCCTATGTTTAAAGAAAATATTTATTTTGAATTGTTCTACATGTAGATATCATAACGAATGTTATGTGTGACTTCTGCCGTCCATCACTTGAACGTCTGTCCATAACTTCAGGACATTTTGTTCATGTACTGAATAAAACTGTTATACACATTTCTCATTTTCATTGCTGTCCTTCAGTTATTCCATGTGTATCTACGGTGTCGGTCCCTGTCAGAATTGGTGTCAGGTAGGTCATACTTATAGGACCGTAGAACGGGTCGTCAGGCCCAGATACATAGGTTCCATTATGTCTGGTCACATGCATAGACGCTCATGCGTTCAGTCACTCGATTTTTAAACGCCTCCTCTATCGGTTGGTTCACCCATTTTGTTCTGGGGAGCTAGGGGTGGTCAGCAATTTTGTACATTAAAAATATGTTTAAAATTATGCTTACAAATTATGGGAGGGGGGTCATTGATTTTGTACATGACATGCAGGGGGGTCACTTATTTTGTACATAAATTTCAGGGAGGGGGGGGGGTCATTCACATTGTACATGCTTCTCCATTAAAATCATCACCACACACACACACACACACACACACACACACACACACACACACCTGTCCATTATGAACGGTCCCGTAATAGTCTGGCTTTACAGAGAAATATGTTTGACTGCTGGAATCCGTCATGGCCCTAGCGAAGCTATGTTTCATCTAAGACTTCCAAATTTGACCAAAATGATGTTCGATGCAGTTACCTATGTCAGCATGCCAAATGTAGCCCCTTTTTCCAACCCGCACCTCATATGTTTAAGTGAAACGATTGCCTCTATGCGTTTGTGGCGAGCTCCCCAGTGTGGTGGAGTAATGGATTTCTTATGACTATGGAAATGGTCGTCTTCCTGTTACTTCCTATGACCCGAGCCGGGTGTCACCTGTCCTCTAATCAGAATCCGCTCAGATATGTCGAACTCGCATGACGGCGGTTTATGCTTTAGTAACATAACTCGACCTAAGTCATCCATATCTCTCAATGATTTTACTCCTCTCTTGTGCCACCTCTATGCGTTCTGAATCTGACAAGATTTTCATACGACTGCGCACTTGAGGTCTTCAACCTTAACATGTGACCGACATAAGCGACAGATTACCCAAGGTCTTCTGTTTCTCCTAAATTCCCTGACCCCTCGCCGGTGTTCCTTTAATGTCCCGCCAACCCCTTTAATTCCACGTTATTTGGGGGCAATATATTTACGTGGGGCGACAGCGAGTCTCCTGTCGGTAACGTTGAAACATCAGTGTCAAAGTTTGAGAGTGTTCGCTCCCTACAGAGACCCGGCCGTCGTTCAAGACACGACTATCGTCAGTAGACATCTCAACGATACAGAAATCTTGTTAAAATTTGCCGACTTGCTATGGCAGATAATCAGACACAAAAGCATATGAGTTTGTGTGTATGTGGTATGTACTTATGTGTATTTGTGTGATGCGTCCATGTTGTATTTGAATTAGTCTCGTATTAGTTTAAGTGAGAAAGCAAAAACTTTCTAGGGATTTCACGTAATGATAATATTCGGTGTATGCAAATGGATTTTATGCAATAGTAATCTTCTATGCATGCCCATCATAAATATGGTGCTATTGTGTAACTCATCGTCTGAATCATCAAAATGCAGCAACAGCCGAATAATACAAACAGAAAGAAACACACATGATCGACGAAGCACTAAAAGGTGGAGTGGTTATTATTATTTAAGACTAGATCTCTTATAGCAACTTCGGCGTCATATCACCACTAAATAAAGCACAATGGAACAACGTCGGCGAATGGAATCACTGTTCCATCCAAAAGTGTTGAAAATTACACTAAATGTAAAAATGTTTGACTTATTTACCGGTTTTCTTTAAATTGTCATTACTAGCATGTCATTTGGCTGATTATATTCAATCTTAATACATACAACACAAAGTAAAAAGTTCGTTATTGTACACATTTATCATTGTCTTATCTTTAAAACCATCGTATGATCTACAGCCAAATCGAGAAAGTGTTACTCTTACTTTGTGAAAGATAAGGTTCTGCTTTTTTAAAATAAAGTGTACTATTCAGCTTTTTCTAGAATTGGGTAAACTGCCATGCCGTTTTGAGATGTACATGTCTTTTAAGGCCCATGTTAAACGCCTTATCAACATCTGTAGCTAGTATACGTGTTGTAACTAAATATACACATGACCGTTAATTAAGCACAACCTGAAACTAAGGGCAATTTTAAAACTTTTAGCTCAAACAGTCGATCATACTAGAATGCACATGTAAAGCACGTGCTTCACCCAATCTATAAAATGCAGTGGGTCGCAGGTTCATGTGCTGCGAACGCGCCTAATACATTGGGGTATATATTTCAAAATTGCAGTGTGTGCAGTCTGAACTGATATAAAAATGACAGTACATGTATCTTTCCAGTAAAATCCTAATGCTCTTGCCTCAACAAATCTGATAAAAATATATGAATTGGACCTACTTTTGAAATCAAATACTTTAATCCAATCATGTGTAACATTCAATTGTATCCCGGGCTGTTTAGTTGGGCTATCTGTCTCCTTAAACACAGAAGTTCCTAAGCGGGTCCACAACACTTTATTCGGCGTCAAATATGCAATTACATGATAGTACAGCAATTGTATGGTATGTACAGTACATGTATGGTCACTCATCCACAATATATAGCTTCCGTGACCAACCAGCCATTTGCTGCTGGCCTACACATGGCTTTGCTTTTAACTGCACTGTAAAGATTTAGATATACTACTTTTACTTAACTTAGTGATTTTTGTTTTACGCCGCACTCAGCACTATTCCAGCTATATGGTGGCGGTCTGTAAATAATCGAGTCTGGACCAGACAATCCAGTGATCAACAGCATGAGCATCGATCTGCGCAATTGGGAACCGATGACATGTGTCACCCAAGCCAGCGAGCCTGACCACCCGATCCCGTTAGTCGCCTCTTAAGACAAGATTGGGTTACTGAAGATCAACTCTATCCCGGACCTTCACGGGTGACTTAACTCAGGAATACACGAACATATCTATATCCCCTTTAAAACCTACATCCCGCCAAATTGCCAACAATAATAGTCAAAAACTCTGAGATTGATTTACTATACAGTGGACTCTGAATTATCCGACAATCTGTTTATTCCGACATATATTTTTGGGCCCCGACAGCGTTCTGCTATATTATCATCATATTAATATTGAATTATCTGACATCTGTACATTCAGAATTCCGACACCATTTTCTGGTAACAATGACACTATCACGCTGTACAATCCGACACCCTCTCCCTATATTAGACTAAAATAGCCAATCAACCTGTCAATGGATACAATGGAGGACTTTTTCATGAAAGTGTGAATGTGATTGTGAGTGGGTAGTCCGCATGGTATGTACATTGTACTGAAGAGAATAAATACCAATGATACATGTGTATGTAAATACTGATTTTGTTTTTTTTCCCTTTATTCACCAAGTAAATAGCTATCAAACATTAATTTCATGAAGCCAGTTACAATGTATGGTACTGTTTGAAAAGTATTCAAGCAACGAGACAGTGAATTATCCGATACGCTGTATAATTCGACATGTTCCCCCGGTCCCAGTGAGTGTCGGATTATACAGCTTCCACTGTACCTACTGAAATTATTTTGGTGTGCAATGTATTGTTTACTTATTTATAGATAGAAGAAGACAAGTATTCTAGAACTTTTCGTTTACAATGATAGTTTCCTTTCTTGATAAGCAACCACCATTCTTAAAAGTAGACACTTCAGAGATCGATTTCCCATAAGATTAGGCAGATCGATCAGGCACCGTAAGAGCCCAAATCTATTCTGATGAACTCTTATAGCCTACAGAATTCTCGGGATCTTGACATGGACAAGTATCACAGTTTGGAATATGTCATCTGTCATTGTGCTTTTGGATGAGCTATTTCAGTAGAATGGGCGGTTTTACGAATGTGTTTATCTCACATACTATTTTTTTACATTTTTTATTCACTTCACTTGGATACACTTTGTATGAAACAATCCGTGGACATAGTTTTGTAATGATATATTATGAGAAATGGCATGTCACTTTGTTTCAATTTCACTGGGAAATAAATATGTAAAACTGGAACAAACGCAGATACACTTGAGTAGAACTATTTCATTGTCATAATCACAGAACATTTTGGAGCCTAATCCATTTTCTCTCAAATAAATTCATATTGAAATTGTTTCTGGCAATATATTTCTCAATGTCATACACATCTTTTAATAACCCTTTATATGTGGTGAAACTTGGTTTCACACCCTTGATATTCCTGACAAAAAAATGTGGCGCTTGGCTAGTATGATCATGTGGTTGAGCAAGGGGTCGCTATTCGCACAAAATAGTATATCTTGAGCTGAGAGTACGAATGTTCTCTGCAGGACACAATTAACAAAACCGGTGAATTCTTTCCAGAATAATCTAATGATGGGACTTTCAATATATACATGATAAATATTCTCACTTACGTCAGACGATATACATATGTCATTATCAACTAGTTTCATTTTAATGTATAAATAACTCTATTAATAAATTTGTATTGAAAATCCAAAAAGCTTTGGGTCTTTAATGGTTAGTCTATATTGCACAAATATGGTCTTCCAATCGATATGATCGTTTACTTCACTTTCCCATTTATCGCATACGTTAGAAAATTGGATTTCGATATGAGACTCGTAAACTAATCTATATCCTTTAGTCGGTATAATAAGATCATTCCATGGGGAACTTATCGATACTTTTGTTATGTTTGGGTGTCCAGCAGTTTGAATGACTTCTTTCCATTTTGGGGGAATACTGACGATGACACGATTTATGTCAAGTACTGTGCCCTTAATATCAAATTTTGTTTTAAGTTCTGCAAATGAGAGTACCTCTTGGTCATTGAAAATGTCTTTAATATTAACAATTCCTTGTTTGAACCAGTTATTGATTATCAAATATGTGTTGCAAAACTGGTGATTTAACCAGAGAGGTTGCATAACAATGTCGTTTATGTTGATATGATTCACTACATATCCCTTTATATATCTATGACAGGCATCAAGTGCATCTTTATCTCACATACTTCCCGCTATCTTATTATTGAATCCTGAGAATGAATCAACTTACCCGCTTTTCTACATATCGTGTCGAGTTGTTGCCATTTCGTGTCTTGTTATCGCTATATCGTGTCTTGTTATCGTCATGTCGTGTCGTGTTATCGCTATTTCATCTTTGGCTATATCGCAATATCGCTATATCGTGTCGCCATATCGCAATATCGTGTCGTACTATCGCTTTGTCGCGATATCGCCTAGATTTCTTCAGGGCGATAAAGCGATGGGTCTGAATGAGCCACCATAGAAATGACAGTGGTTAAGAGTATTTTTCCAAGAGTCAGGTAATACATGTAGTAAATATTCATAATCTAAAAAAGTGCCTTTGATACCATATAATTCTTTTAAAGAATCCATTGACAATAATCCAGTTTCATCACAAATATCCCTAATATTTATAATCCCTTTATCTGCCCAGTTCTTTAATGAAGTTTAATGAATTTTAAAATTATGATTAAAACCATAATGGTTGATAGAATTTCATTAATGTTATTAGGGTCAATACAATGGTTTTGTGGAATAGTTGCCATGCTTTTTAGCACATCACGCCAAAAAGGATTTTCAATCTTAAAGTAAGTTTCAGAATTTGCTCCAAAATTAAATATGTCTCTTTAAAAGGTATATTGCATGGATTATTCTTATCACCTCTTTTGAAATACTGTCTTAAAGTAGATAATTTCAAAGCGTCTATAAATGTTTTTGCATCAATCGGCCTCAAACCTCCTTCTTCATAGTTTTTTAAATACATTCCTTTTTATTTTATCATTCTTGTCATTTCCAAATAAATTTTAAAAACACTTTGTCAAGGGACATGATAAATTCTGCTGGTGGGTTTGGCAAGGAAATTTGAAAATGGACCAATCTTGGAGGACATAGAGTTTTTCATTACTGTTATTTTACCGATAAGTGTTAAATTTCTTTTTCCAAGATGCTAAGGAGTCTATTAATTCCCTCCAGTCTCTTTTTTGTGTTGATTACCCATAAGTCTTTAAGATCTGGTGTAAATTTAATACCTAGCACATCAAATTCACCAGTTACCCATTCAATTTTCAGATCATTACATATTTTTATCCATAGATTTAGCTTTGGATCCAATCCAGATTGCTTTTGATTTGTATAAATTAATATTCATTATCATTGATGACAATACCTTTGATGTTTTCATTATTTCTTATCATGCAAACCGAGAATCTCAGCCACAAAAGGAAAAGATATGGGGATAGTGGGTCTCCCTGTCTACATCCCCTTTCATTTGCAAAGAACTCGGATAGATTACCATGTTGGATAACACAAGATGTTGTCTCATAGGTTAATATATTTATCCATCTTATCATTTCAGGGCCAAATTCAAGTTTATGTAAAACCAGGTTGATAAAATCTTTTGAAACAGTGTCAAACGCTTTTTCAAAGTCAATCAGAATCAGCAAACCAGGAATGTTTTGTTTCTTTGTTTCAAACATTATATCATATAACAATCTTGTGTTTTCAAATTTATAGTCCTACCCGGTATAAAACCAGTTTGGTTAGGGTGAATAAGTTCATCTAAAGTAGTTTTTAATCTATGTGCAATGCAGGAGCTGATAATTTTATAAATAGCATTAAGTAAAGCGGATTGGCCTCCAATTCTTAAGTAATGTTCTATCTTTTTTTGATAATACACACCTTTTCATATTCAAAGACATTTCCTTTTTGTTGATACTTCTTTTAATAAATCCTATAGATCCAAATTTTTAATTCTTTCCAAAATGTTTAAAGAAATCAATAGGAAATCCATCAATCCCTGGGCTTTTATTATTCTTCATCCTGCAAACAGTATTGCTTTAATTTCATCCAAACTGATTTCTCTTTCAAGATAATCTCTTAGTGTTTTTGTTTAAAAGTTGGAGTTTAATATCCCTTTAAGCAGTCTTCTTCCTTATATCGTTCCTGAGAGGCATAGAGAATTTTTATAAAATAGTTTTACTTCATTCAGTATTGATTTGCTGTCAGTGATTTCGTTCTTATCATTAGTTATTATCTTATTAATTGTTTTTTTTTGAAATTCCTATTTTCTAGATGGCAGAAATATTTTGAAGGTTTTTCTCCTTCTTCATACCAAAGAATTCGATTTCGTGTATTTGTATTCCTTTCATTTCCTCACTTTTAATTTCTTCCATTTCTTTCTTATAGTTTGATAGTTCATTCAAAAAAGTTCTTCGTTAATGTTTTGGAAGTTTTTCGAAATGGTATCTTCGACCTGTTTTATTTTAATTCTAGTTCTTCTGTATGTTTTACCTTTGTTTTCTTTATGTAGGATGAAAAAGATATGGTCTTTCCTCGGATTTTCATTAATAATGTTTCTAGAAATAAGGAGTTGGAAATTGTAAGTTTAATATTTTCAGTGTTTTTAAAGTTATCTATTTTTTCTGTTGAGTATTCCTGAACAGTGTCATTTAAAATAGTTCTGACTAAGTTTCCATATTCAGGATTTAACAACAAGGAATTATTAAACTTCCAGTACCCATGTCCTCGTTCCTGGCTTAAAGCGTTTGAAAAAGTTAACGTTATTGTTGAGTGGTCACTTTTATAGCCTGGCAAAATATCTGAATCCAAGGTTATATCAAATATATCTTCTGATACAATAAAGAAATCAAATCTGGCTTGTTGTCTTGGATGTTTTTCCACCAGGTATTTTCTACATTTATCATTCAAATTCCTCCAGACATCAATCAGATTATAAGATTCGATAAATTATAATACAGTATTTCTTGATTTTGGGTTGTTTACATGCTTATAATTCTCAAGATCAATTGTAGGATCAATCACCAAATTCCAGTCTCCAACAATTACCATAGAATCATTCTCAAAATTCAGAATACTTTCAAATAGATTAATGTAAAAATGATGGTCATCGTTATTAGGACCATAGAGATTAGTCAGTGTCAGTCTTTTATCCTCTACGGTTATATCAGTGATTATATAATTGCCATTTTCATCTATTAAAAGGTCCTGTGTATTTTGAGATCAATATCGTTGTTAAAAAGAATGGCCACTCCTCTGGAATTAGATTTAAGAATGAGGAAGTTAGTCTGGGGGAGAGTGGGGATTAAGTGCAGTGCAGTGAGAGAATAGCTGTGAGTTCTGCAGTATTTATTGTGGTGTGGTTTGTATAGTGGAGGTTGGTTGTAATAGGGGTTTTGTTGGACATGAATGCCTATACCAGTGGTTTTGTTTTGGTTGATTGAAGCATCTGAGTATATATGAGTGTGGGTTGGGTAGCTGTTGTTGATGTAGTTGTTTGTGATGTTTGTTATAGTGGATTTGTTGGTGTCTTTTGGTAGCTGATGGAGGATGTTATCTAGGTTAGTGTCTGTGATGGGTGGGGGTTTGTCGTGAATGTAGCTTGTAATGGGAGGTGTATGTTGTATGTCGTTTAGTTGTTGTGAGTGTAGCAGTTTGTAGAGGTTGGTGATGCATGAGGCTCTTAAAGGGTTGAGTTTGAATTTTTTAAGTGTTGATTTCTTTATGTTGTTGTATTTGTGTGTAACGAGTTTAAATAGTGGATTGTGTTGGGCCCCAGCCCAGTAAGTGAGTGTTGTTTGGTTGATTCTTTGTGTGATTGAAGTGGTGCCTGAGAGTAGAAGGAGTGTGTTTAGGGAGGTACCACTCCTCGTGCCTAGGGCTAGTTTTAGGGCTTTGTATTGTATAGAGTTTAAATTTTTGGAGGTTGCAGGGGAGAGGAGTGGAGGACCGGGGCGGCGTAGTCCAACTTAGGCAGTATAAGCGTTTTGTATATGTTGATGAGTGTGTGTTTGTCGGCACCCCAGTCTGTGCCGCTGATGGCTCGCATTAAGTTGAGATCTTTTTGACAAGAGTTGACCAAGTTATGAATGTGGGGTGTCCATGTCATATGATGGTCGAAAGTTACTCCTAAGACTTCGCTTCCTTTTTGAATTCAATTTTTTTATTATTTAGGTGCAGTTTGGGTGTGTAATTTTGCATTCTTTGAGTTTTGAAAAGTATGCCCACAGTTTTTTTTAACATATATGAGGAACCCCATTGCTGGGGCCCAATTTTGAATGTGGTTAAGCATTCTTTTACATTTAATAGAGACTTGTTTAATAGAGGTGGAAAGAGGTCAGAAGGAGATATCGTCTGCAAATTTAGCTTTGGAAATTTCCGGCCATTTTTCTGGGAATGTATCATTAATCATGAAGTTAAAAAGTGTTGGAGATAATATGCTGCCCTGGGGGTCCCATTTTCTAGGGGATGGGGGTCCGAAAGGGTGTTGTGAGATTTGAGGGTTATGAATCTATTGTTTAGGAAGGAGTGAATGAAATTTAAAATTCTGCCGTGTATGGCATTGTTTTGGAGCTTTTGTAGTAGGCCGTTGTGCCAAACCATGTCAAATGCCTTACTAAAGTCAATGAAAATGGCCATAGTGTATTGTTTTTGAGCATGGGCTACTTTCATATCTTGTTCTAAATGTAAACTGTGGTCCAAGGTGTGCTGGTTTTGAGTAAAGCCACTCTGGTCGTCCTTTATTAATTTTTTTGAATTTATAAGATGTTTGAGCCTGTTGTTAATGATACTTTCTAGGGTTTTACATAAATGGGAAGTGAGAGAAATAGGGCAATAAGAGTCAGGCTCATTGCTGGGTTTTCCTGGTTTGAGGATTGGTACCACCCTGGCTGTTTCCATGTGTTTGGTATAGTACCTGATGTCCAGATATGATTAAAGAGAGTAAGTGTTACGTTTTGCATGTTTGGTGTGAGTTTGTTGAGTATAGTGTATGTAATGGTATCTGGACCCGGGGCTGAGGCTGTCTGTTTGTTTCTGAGTGCAGATTGGAGTTCGTGTATGTTTATGATTTTGTTTATTGGTAGGTCTGTATGGTGTGGTTGTGGGGTGTATGCAGGATGGTTTTTTATGGTGTTTTGGACGGAGGGTGGGTAGTTGGCGGAGCTGCTTACGGCCAAAGGTGGACAACAAATTCATTAGCTCTGTCTTTGTTTGTGGCTAAGTCCGGAAAGTTTGGAGAAACGGTTTTTTTGGAGATGCCCTTAATGGCCTTAAATTTATTCCACATGGTTCTGGAGTTTCGATTTGTTAGCCTAAGGGTAGAACAAAATATTTTCCAGTGGTCATTTTTTCTGCCTTGATTAATGTCTTGGTTTTGTTTCTTAGTTGTTTTGCCAAATGTAATTTGGAATGGTCCCTTTTTGATTGATTAAGGGCCCTTTTTCTTGCCTTTCTGGCATTAATGATTTCTGTGCTCCACCAGGGGACTGTTCTTTTTGTGCACGGTTGTACCAGAAAGTGGGCATGCATTTTTCTGAGATGTCTAATATGGTGTTAGTGAGATTTGTGTTGACTATGTACATCAACCCCATCCATTGTATATACGTCCACCTGGCTTCCTATAAGTTCTAATTTAGTCCTTGTATATAACCCTTCTGGCTTCCAATCAACTTGCTCAATCTCTTATGTATACAAGCGTTGTACATCAACCTCATTTATTGTATAAACAACTCATTCCCTATCTACTGTAATAACAACTCATGTATGTATTCTCTCAATTTGTTACTCATGTATCACTTGCTTGACAACGACTTTAGAACCTATGTCGAAACGTCGCCTCCACAGAATAAAAGAAGTTGTATAACCATAATAATTCAATTTGTCATTATTCTTCATCAACTCAACTTCTAAAATGCCCATGTAAGAAATAATTCAATTGGTTGGTGTGATTAAGTTGGTTAAGACAATTCGTATCCAGTCATGTCATAAAATATGTAATTCCCTTATTTACATCATAAAATGAACGTTTCCGTTATTATAACGATATGACTATTGCATACGTGCAAATTGCATGCCAAAGGAAAGTCTACATCTGTATTAGATATTCTCTAGCGTCAAGTCATACAACGCCATTCATGGGCTGAAAACCATTTAATACTATCCAGACATTACGAATGGCGACTGAGCTCCCGTTTGTAGTCGATCATGCGCAGCCAGCCCTGAATTGTGGGTAATATCGCTTTCTCGCTTTCTCGCTCTATCGCTTTCTTGCTTTCTCGCTCTATCGGTTTCTCGCGCAATGATATCGCTTTTACGTCTCGTGCTATCGCTTATACCAACATTGGTGGTATATTGAGAATAAAAGTAAATAAAGTAAAAGCTACAGCCAGACGTCATCGCATAGGTTTTGATAAGCTGATTGGTGACACGTGTAGTTAACCTTTCGTAACATTTTCCAGGGTAGGACTTGAAACTCGTTCAATATATGGATTTATCTACCTGTATTATCTTGTTTATAATTTGGTCAACTCATGTCAAAACGATTCAAATCGAATGAGAGCAATAGGTGACGTTCACTGGGATGCAGACAAATAAAGACATCTACAAAACATTTATCATGCTCACACTGGAGTGAGTCGCTCCCGTCCTTCTCTATCCCCTACCAATTATGATAAACTAAACTCTTTACAATATAAAAGCCCCAACCCACCCCACCCCAAATGTCATAGGTGTAAAGACTAGTACCTACTACCTAGTAGTTACTAGAAGAAACCAAATTACTCTAAACTACCAGGTGAACAAAAAGGCAACCTTAAATTCAGAATAAACCCTTTAAAACATTTCTATCCAGCCACACATTACAGTTTATGCTCGATTATCCAGACTTACTCACAATGTCAAGGTGACACACCGCACGTTTCACAACCAACACATAAACACCGTACCCTGCCTACCCAGCCCTACTTTTTAACATTTAACCCCTTTTCATCTATTTAGTAGACTCCTTATTAGTTTATCAGCAACAGTTTAACTGTTCTGCACAATAAGTCACAAAATAGCATACACTACTTACTTAGTTGAACTTCTACGCAATCAACTTCCCAACCCTCTTACGTCCAACTTCTCAACTCCCCATCTAAACTAAATTTATACAGGTGTTTTATGATATAGTGCTTTATTCCCCAAGTAATAATTTTATTACGGTTTTGTTAAAACACCTACCACGTCAGTCGATGAATTATGGCACTGTCTCAAGTCGATGGTTGGGATATAGGGACAGACAGAGATATAAGTATATGTACACAAGCCATTCTTGTAGAAGTATGGGAGACTATGGCACATTCATTTAGAACAATATGTTTTTCACATAGTAGTAGAAATAAATATGTTTGAAATATGCACACATAAAAAGACCAGATGAAGTCACAGGGTGTATAAAATTCCATCACTGATACAATGAAGTCCGATGTCGAGAGAGAATATAATATAGGATTTTGGCAACGTTAAATCACATGGGGAGTTGGTTTGGTTTATTGTTTAACACCGCACTCGGCACTGTACCAGCTATATGATGGCGGTCTGTAAATAATCGAGTCTGGACCAGACAAGCCAGTGATCAACATCATGAACATCGATCTACGCAGTTGGGTTACGATGACATGTGTCAACCAAGTCAGCGAGCCTAACCACCCGATCCCGTTAGTCACCTTTTACGTGTGAGATGTAAACATGAGGCGGATGGTCCCTTTAAGTATTGCGATACTCGTGCATCACACACGTGACACGGTGAGCCAATCACGTCAGAGTATTGTTAGCGGGTCGTCCGTGTTGCATGTGTGCATCAGTCTCGTCTTGTCTTCTGTCCTGTCCAGTCGTCGTGGTGAATGTTTTGTGTGGCGGCCGGCCGCCTTGATTGTTATCCCTTACAACGACAAGCATGAGTTGCTGAAGATCAATCTAACCCGGATCTTCACGGGTAACATGGGGAGTAGGCAAATATGTAGCTTTAACCCAAGAAAAAACATTACTCGTAGAATAACTTAAGGAATTTATGGATGTCAACTTCTGTATTTATGGAACACGATGTTACGGAGTATATTCTTATTGCTTCATCAGGTGAATGAAGAAACTAGGAAACAGAAAGCTATATACGTACATTTAAAACAACAGTGATAAGATAACAAGGGAAGCCAGTTGTTAATTATTGCTAAATTGGTAGGGTGGATGGACAAATGGAAGCCAGGGATTGTTAATCCAGGAATGAATGATGAGATAACAATGGTGGCATTTAACAAAAGGAAATGACAATAAAGAAATGTAAGCCGGGAATTTATCCAGGCCTAATTAGTGATGTAACAATAATGGTTGTTATCCTTTTTACAGACTTTTAAAACACTCATTTATTTCAACGAAAACACACTCGGTTTCTGGAGTTATTGTTGGCTTATTGTTTGGACAAGTTAAAGGATTAATTACAAAATGCCACAGAATTTGAAAGCATGCATGTTCATTTTGTTTCTATAAGACTAAAACAAATGGCGATAAAGCCTTCTGTTGGATTAAATTATACGCAGGCAAGACGTTATGTGCTGACAGCTCAAGATTATGGGAAGTATCGCTTTCTCGCTTTAGCGCTCTATCACTTTCTCGCTCTATAGCTTTCTCGCTCTATCGCTTTCCCCATTGTTATATCGCTTTCTTGCTCTATCACTTCTCGCTCTATATATTTCTCGCTTTCTCGCCTTGTTATATCGCTTTTCGCTCTATCGCTTTCTCGCTTATCACTTTTCTCTCTTCTCTATTGCTTTCTCGCTTTCTTGCTTTCTCGCCATATTGCTGTCTCGCTGTATGTCATTCTTCGTCAATGATATCACTTTCTCATCTCGAGTTATCACTTTCTCGTCTCGTGCTATTGCTTTGTCGCTTTTTGTCTCCGAATTTTAAGGTAAGAAAGTGATGGCCCTAATGAGCCACCATAGTTTAGTACATACGATATCAGTAACCAAACTGTATGCAATAAAGTGAAAACAGAAATGTAGGCCCAGTTATTTTTCTGTCTATAGAAACTTTTGTAAATGGGCCCATATTTTGAAAAAAATAAGTAAAATTAAAAATCTTAGCATCTAAAAATGTGTTGACTGTAGTTATGCAACAGAACGAAAAACGACCTCGCAAACAAAACTGTAGGCATCAATGTAATCAGAAATATGGACCCACTTTTTAAAATTTATGTTCATTTTTCGATATTTCGAGTGGGCCCACCTTTTAAAATTAGACTGGTTAAATATATTCGTCTTATCTTTCAAAAATTACATTTGAAAACATTGTAAGTGATAAAAAACGAACACATGCGTAGAGATTGTATTCATTCAAAACAAAAGACGTTGCATTTTATTTTACCCAAACATGTGCAATGCTCAGAGCAGCTGTCACTTGGTAAGTGACAGCAGTAGCAATTATATAAATCGCCTCATGTGTTTCAGTTTTTCAGTGAAGTCATTCACTTATCGTTAGTGATAAAAATGCAGTTTAATCGAAATTATGTTTTAATTTGAAAGCAACAAAGAGTCAACCATTTGTCGTGATTAGATTATCATTATAATTGAGTGTAATTGTATTGATGGGAAGTTTAACATATTTCACGCCGAAGCTGACAAGACTCTTCACCCATATATACACGTTCAGTTAACGCAATATTCTCGAAACCCTTCCACGTCCCATTATGATTACGACACGATAATATTGCCGTAGAAAGCTCCAAGTAGAAATTCGGTGATTAGCATATGACGCCTATCGATGACATCAAATGTCAAACTGTCAACCAATGACGTGAACCGTTCCACGAAAGGATTACACACACGAATATTAATGACTTCATGACCAAGTTTCGCGGCACAAGTACTGGTGTCGTTTGCTATTGTTTTACTGTGTAGTAACTATTTCATGCATTTTGTATCAACAAGTGAAACTTAGATTGTATTTATGAGTATTGATTTCGTCAGATATCTGTCATATCTTGTCGATAGTGTTTCAAATGTTGTTTAGTTTCGAATGTGGGCCCACATTCGCATGTCCGATGTAGTGAGAGAGTAACCTCCCTTGACCCACGGATGATGGGGTTTCACATAATAGAGTGGGTATGGCTTGAAAGATGCCACTGATTTCGTATGTTTTGCATTATTTCCAGTTGGTACTGGTTACAGGACTCAGTGAGCAATCTTGGGGGGTTGGGGATGGGGGTTGGGTTATTATTCCTTACTTAGGTATTTCTATACACTTGCATCATTGTATTTATGGAGGTATATTGACTGTTGTGGATGACTAGCCTACCAAACCAGGTTTGGTTCAAGTCCCAAAGAACGTCGGTATCCCTCATAATTACATTGTCAAACGAGTGGAGAGTTACTGAACTATGGGGAATTCCTTTATATCCAAACATGATAACACTTATCTTCCCTTTTCGACGGTTCCATCATATGGCATTTGAGAAAGAATGATGTGTCAAATCACCAAAACGAACCATTACATATGTAGTTACTGACTCATTCTGACATTCTGATTCTGACATTACCCAGAATCACCAAAACGAACCATTACATGTGTAGTAACATACGGGCGGTTATGTAACATTGTGGTTATAGTGTTCGCTTGTGACCCTGAGGACATGTGTGAAGCCCATTTCCGGTGTCCCACGCCGCGATATTGCTGGTGTAGTGCTAACAGCGGCATAAAACTAAACTCACTCACTCACTCGTTGTCGTTACATAGATTGCTCTGTTAACCAAAAATATATCACACAGCTAGAAACTGCCGTGTGTGCCATCGTGAAATGAAACTGCATCGCGTCAAGAGGTAATTCCCTTCTTCACCGGCTCATCTAGTCTCCGTAAGATCCAAACACTCACCAAGAGTTCACATAACGTTTATGTTACACAATTTCCACTATCACCCAAGTCTGAGTTTCATTTTAGTTCCATTTGTACTTTGGCATTTTGTCGCGTTTGTAAAACCAAGCGACGTAACCCCGAATGATGCTTGGGACGGATGACGTCGGTACTCGGGACTATATAGTCTGAATGGATTGTTTTGTTATGATTCATGTAGCTGAAGTTATGATTGTATCAGCAAATATACCTACAATCCTGAGATGAATGGAAAGGTCGATGTGTACAGGATCTTGTTTCCTTTATTCTTCCATACTTGCTAAAAGAAACTTGAAGCCAATGCAAAGGACGTAAAGATAAGTCATTAATTCTGCAAGGATTCTGGAAACTAAAACAGTCAACCTGAATCTGTTCAGTTCATTAGTAGAGTAGGTTGATGTACAGAGTGATAGTGATTAAAACAATATCCAGAATGATTTACACAATAAATGACTTGATGTACACTCAGATGGTAATGGTGAGTTGAAGAGGGTAGGTGGATGTACACATTGATTGGTTGTGATTACAATACACAAAAGGGAGCATAGAAGCCAATTGGACGAAGTATGGGTGGATTACTGGTGATCTTTAATTAGGTGGTGATAGGCTGAGGAGATAAAATAACCTTGATCCCGGTTCATGGTGGGCTTGAAGGGTTGGATTTTATGTCTTCAAAACGTTTCCTAATCTTGTAGTCTGATCGGTTAGTTTCTAGGATGTGGATGTTGTCCCAAAGTTGGGGATGAGTTGCTGGTCTTCTAAAATGCCTCTCAAAGAAGTGCAAATACTAAAGAATAATACAAGGCAGGGTCAGAAGTGTCAAGCTCTTATTTAACAATAGAATTGTGCATGTGTAATGGACAACAAAGATTTGTTTGTCCACGACACCTATTAAGTCATAGCTGAACTCACAATTTGTTATAACAGATTTCCAACAGCCGTACATCGCTGCACCAGACACAGCCCACGTGGACAGGAGTGTGACGTTGTCCTGCTACAGTGTCTACTATATATATCCTGTTGAAGATGTAAAGGCGTCCATTAACTGGAGGAGGAACGGTTTGCCGCTAGACGAAAGCTCTGAATACAGTATAACACAGAGTCATGATTGGTGGCATGTGCAGGAATCATGACCACTAAGCTTCCAATAGGATTGTGTTTAGCGAAGCTTTATTCTATGATCACAGAGAAGGACGTTGAGAAAACCTCTCTAAAACCCATACTTTTCATTTTAATACAAAAGTACGTTGCTTTATCTCGTATTTAAATTTATCTGTTGTTTTAAATGATATATTTTACATAATTATGTCATACCTGAATATCCTGTTATTTTGCCTTACAAATACATGACCCTGCATATGCAGTTATAGGAAATTTACAGACTGAGCTACTTTCACACAATCTGCTGCAAGTACGGAAGTAAATCCAACATTTCGTAAATCACAACTTGCAGTTGTATCACACTCCATGTCTGTACAAGAACACTGCCCACAGCAAGATATTAAATACTGTACTTTGTACCTGAAAATTCGGGTCACCGATGACAAAACTTTCTAATTACCGGTATGACAGAATTGTATCCCTTAGGTTGGCAGGCAACTTGAATCCATGCCGCTTCATCTTTGGTATTCACGCGTCTTAGCTATTTTCAGTTGGAAGCAATACTATGAACAGATTTTAGAAACCCTTATGCTTTTCAAAAATGTTTTGAATAAAAAAATACTCTCGCTCTATAATTAGGGAAAACAAATGGAATATTTACTTCAGTAGCGATAGCAATGCGTAGAAATCTGGCAACAGGCACAAATAGGGCGAGACATTCTTCTCAAGAATAAAGTCACCTCTTTCTACTCTATGTCACGTATCTACTCTCTGTCAACTCTGTCAATGTACATATATGCCAACTAAGAAATGTACATGACTGAAGCACGTCCCAGCGTGGGATATATCGTTCCCTTGTTCAGAAGACATCTGTGTTTGTGATTTTGTAATTAACAACTGATTCTATAAGATTATTAAATTTCGCACAACAGAGAACACAGCTTGGAAGCGAATACACGAAAGATCACCAATACAATCTAATCCCCGATCGCGATCAAGATCAACTCTACTTGGACTATTTCAAGTTGAACGTTTGATCACTCGTCGTAGACACAAAGAGGTAAGGAATCGTTCTATGTGATTATTAGATTTAGTATCTTTATTAACACCAACAGTTCGTTAGCAGTGTTTTAATTGAATTAAGGGTGTATCAAATTAACAAATCCATTTTCAGTCCATATTATTACACCAAAATTTGCATGCGAATCATATATGCATCATTGACCCTTGATTGCGATACTCACATTCAATGCTACTATAAGATTGGTATTCGCGTAATACCAAATAATAATAATAATAATATAATAACATGAAATGTCGACTTTGCAATGAATTAACAGAGACTGTCCAACACCTTGTCAGTGGATGCCCTTCCTTGGCACAAACAGCATATCTTAAGCGACATGATGGCATGGCTCGTTGCTTTTACTATCGTCTCCATGTCTGTGGCTTTGACCCTGAGGTCCATCCATGGCACGACCCTGAACATGTCCAGGGCGTAATGGAAAATGATGCTTTCAGACTTCTGTGGTACAGGCCCATATACAGCCCTCAGAAGAATTCCAGCTAACAAAACCTTTTTTGATAAAGTTGTTATTTATGTCATTGAATTTTCCGTCCTTTTGACAGCAGTGTAATTGGCAAGATTAAAGCCAATTAAAATTTATTTATCGTCAGTCTCAATGTTTCTGTCCCTTTTGACAGCAATGACACTTATTGGCAGAAGATGTTGGGGAGCCTTCAGGAAAAGCATGATAAATATAAGGCACAAAGGGACCGGGTATCGCCTTTGAAAATGTAAAGGTATTGTTATTACAAAAAAATGAGCATTTTTGGCATCCTAAGTACACTGTCGTCAGTCTCCCCATCTGATACGTATCAGGTTTAACTGTGCACATTGATAAGACTTTATCAGCCATTTTTCGGTTAGAAATGTTGATAGAATGGAAAAAGAACACTTTTGAATTATTCACTCATGTCAGTCATTACATCTTACAATAACATTTGTTCGGTGATATATCTTTGTGTTATAAGATTCAGTTGCTATCACTTAATTACTGAAACGTGCCTTTACAATTACTTATGGTCAACTTGTTGTCGGAGTAATACTGTTGAAACATCATGCATGGCATAACCTTCAAGTCATCAAATGGATAACAATAACAGGGTCTTGTTTAAAGCAGAGCCAATATACCGATAGATTGTCCCTGGGAAACACAATCAAAGTTGATGCTATGGAAACACAGAAAATGTTTAAAGCATGTGTTGTTTTCTTAATGTTTAAATAAAACATCTGTGGTTTTCTTTAAGCTACCTTATACGTAGAAATTATCATAACAACACCACTCCTCTTGTTTGTTCACTACAACTAACTTTGACTACATCAGACAATTATGACCTGAATAACACAAGAATATTAGGACCAAGAACAACATCAATTCGGTAAGTGAATGTCTTATTCAGCTGACTGCATTTGCATGTCATCACACGTGAGAGCATGTTCTGTCCCTTGTGTTTTGTCAGTCAAATGTGATATAGTCAGAATGGGAGTGAACAATACATCGAAATGGGCGTAAATTAAGACAGAACAGGCGGTCATTGAAGCAATTGTTTTCATTACCGTAACAAAACAGAATGAATTACGTGAATACGGTTCCCGCACAAAAGCGGGATTAACGGCGGTATTTGTCTTAATTTGGTTTGACTGAAGTTCGATTTATTCATTGTTTGTCAGGTGGTTGATTTTTAAATAGATAGAAAAGCAATTACAGATCCATCTAATATACTTTGAAATCAGTTAGCACTGTGTAGTGTTGTTTTTACTTTGAGTAAAGTGAATCCACTCGTCGATTTGAAAACGTCTTGTGGTCAATGTGTAATGAGTGTGTGTTAATACATATTTTCCCCTCTGTTTAGGGTACAGAATATCTTGTCAAGTGGCAGGGGTATCCTACTGAGCAGTCGACCTGGGAACCGGCTCAGCACATTACAGCCAGCATCCGACACTAGATAGTCAACGAGAGACCTTTACCCGTGACGCCGGGGTGTCGTTTCAGTCAAGACTGAAGACTCGGGGCCTAAAGTTTTCAGTCCCGTGTCATTTAAACGTGTTTAGAGCCTTATTTAGGACTGACAGAGAAACTCTTCTAGGTAGAAAAGAGCTAGAACGTCTGTGTCTTCCACCTACTGGTGGTATAACATAGAGAAACACGGCGAAGGTACATGTGTTGTGTTTCCGGTCAGAGCGAAACCCTTCCTGAGACAAAGGACTAAGCAAACTGTGCATGATGGCCGAGTCACCAAGATAAGCATCTCTGTGGAGTCAGTTGTGTTTCAGGCTCGCACACGAGCTTGCACCTTGGACCTGAAATATGTACGATGTTTTGAACATTCACTGTGTTGAGTTGTTTGTTTCTTTGTCATTTTCATAATACTTTTAAGTTCTTGAAATATACCCAATTTCAGACAACCTGAGTAACTTACAATTGAGTAAGTTCAAGGACACTGTTTCTTTGAAAGGTGAACCAAGCCCATGTATCAACTCGAAATACCTTAAGAAAGATGATAAATTTGCAGCGTCTTTGCAAATGACAAATCTCTTCCTCAAAAACTTAAACAAAGCAAAAAGAAGGGTATGGCAATTTAACAATGGTCGATATCCTCAACTCTCAGCTTGCTTACATCAGGATTCACCTGAATGATAGACTAGAAAACAGGCTAGCTACCCAATGTGGAATTGTTTGTCGCAAACTGAAGAAACTGAAAAGAAGGGAAACAGAAAATCAAATGTGAGAAAGACATATACACCATGGCCGTGTTTGAAAGGGAGTTCGTGAAATCCTCAGAAATGAATAATGATGAACGTGAGTCACAATTGACTGAACAGTGGAAGTGGAAGCTCAGTGTGAGGAAATATGGTGCTCCTTAGCTGAAGACACTGTAAACACCCCAGTGGATAGTGATAGTCTTACCCAGCGACAGTCTAGACGACGACTCACACATATTCGGGAGAAGTCTGAGAAAACACTCAAGTTTTTGAAAGAATATGGGTTAACACCCAAACGGCTAACATTGTCAATTGGTAATGCTGTGGATATTACCATTTCATATGGCACAAGTAGCTACTCAAGCTACCAGAAGCTGAGAAGGAAACACTTCGCTCCTTAGTTGGTGTGCTGGACAGGTTTGGAGTGAGTTCTTCAGCGTATCACGAAATTGCTCAACTGTTCCCAACACTTCCATGAACTCATTCAGTTATTAGCATGAAGAATGACATGACATATACTACAGAAGTGAAGCGAGTTCCAGGGAATGTGCCAGAGGCCATGCTAAGCTTCAAGCATGAACTGCAGAAGAAGGCTGCACAGAAGCTAAAATGCGATCCTGATCTGAAGCGCGTCACGGTCCAGCTGACAGGCGATGGCACCCAAGTGAGCAGGGTAGCAAACTTTGTTCATCGTTTCAGCTGGTGGGCAGTTAAGAGACAATAGTCTCTTTAACTCTGAGCACATTAGCTATCGTGAACTGTAAAGAGGATTACGGTGCTCTGAAAGCAAGTCATCAGCCACTGATGGAAGAGGTAAACGATGTCATTAAGGCTGGATGTATTTCTGTTGGTGAACATTCTATTGCAACAGATGTTGTTTTTTGTTCTGACGTGAAAATGATATTAACCATGTTGGGCTTAGGAACCGCAACAGGACATTATGTATGCCCTGACAGGATGACGCAGATTGATGAGCTCAATCTTCTCTCTCAGAGTAACGGATGTCTTTGAGAGAAATCTCATCAATGAGGCAATCAGGCTGGACGAGTCCCTGTCGTTGCAAACGAAACCCAAGAGACACCTAGACGGCCTGATACGCTGTATCTGCAGCTGTGGGGTACCGTTCAAGGTATTGGAGGACAAAGACTCCAAGATGCTAAAATGGACAACCCTGTCAGGTCGTGACAAGAAAACACTTCTCCTCAGGACGCGTTGATGGGATCCTTGGTTCCGAGATTGAATCTACAGTATGTACACTGTGGACACTGTTTGCCGAATACCATGAACTCATCACTTCTGACGATGCATGCTTATCTGGCCATGCAGTGTTCGAAACTGCCAAGTCCTGGATCGAGACTTTTCTCTCCTTGGCTCCTCAATCTGGCGGGTATCAGAGGAGGAATATTACCCCTTACATACACTGCATGGTCTACAACATTCCTTACACGATTAACAGGTTTGGATCCCTAAGGCGATTCAGCTGCCAAGTTGTGGAGAAAACAATAATGAAATAAAACAGATTCACCAGAGAAAATCACAGAAATGGGATGCCACTTTTGACGCCTTAACCATTCAGAAGAGAATGGAAGACAAGACTCATTTTGCTAGAGAAAAGCGGCCTTACTGCAAAAGGCACCTTGAGTATAGGACGGAAGAAATTGTAGAGGCAAGACAAGCCAAAAGGGCTAAGATCGTGACAGAGATACACGAACAACCTTCAGCACAGAGTCAGAGTTACGGGACATGTTAAAATCACATGGTATTCATTCCAAGTCAAAGAGTAGAAAAGATTTCTTGGAAATAGTTAAAAATATATGGTAGATTTTTATGAGATAAGCTAAATGTGATGCACATATATTTTCATGATTTAGAAAAAGACATTCGACGTTTAAGTGTATGTACGCGTTTCTTGAATCTCAGCTCTGGATGAAATATATTTTTCTATTTTTGCTACATACCAAAACACACCTTTATACATGGTACAGGGATTTAAAATTACAGTGCCAATTTTGCTCTTTGTTATCTATGTACTACACACACACACACGCACACGCACACGCACACGCACATGCACATGTACACAGACACACTGCAAAGAACAGAGGTACAGATTCTCCTCTTATTTTTGTGGTTAATCGCATGCATGAGTGACCTGACCCATTTCTTTAATATACCATACGTATTTACCTCCCTTGAAATGGTCCTAACTATTTTATCAATGCTTCATTAATGGACACAAATTACCGCCCTTGAAACGGTCA